>NC_081554.1:76980134-77580134 GCF_963082655.1 Stomoxys calcitrans
AAGGGCACCCTATATTGCAAGTGTTGCAGCTAGCTGTTGTTGTTTTCTCTTCATTTTGCAAAACAATTCGAATAAACAAAATAAATAAAACGCATTTCTGTTATTTTGCTACAAATAAATCAAAACCGTTTCACTTCCTTTATGTCACAAAAAAAGATGTAATCATTTAAAATTTGTTTTTATAAAAATCAATAGACTGTAGCATTATTATAGCACCTAGACCACAGACATACAGTCAACGGCAAAAGCAATCATTGATTCTAATACCCTGAACTTTTCACACAAAGTTCTAAAAACTACGCTGTTGAATAGATACCTGTAACAGTTTTCCATTGCAGCTTGCGAATCATATTCCTGAGCTTGTATTAAAAATTTACCTGTAAATGAAGAAAGGGAAAAGATTAATAAACAGTTTGAATGTCTAAGATCGATTAGTTTAAATTTCGACAGATTGTCAGGGAAAAAATTAAATAATTAAATATAATTTTTCGACCCTTGAAGGGGAGGTAGGACCCTCCCCTCAAATCAATTTCTAAATATGCAATATTTCTAAGATTTGGCCAACCTTTACGCCCACGACCAAACCCTGGACAAGCAAAAACAAGGTTTGATCGCAGAGAAGTGGGAGGTCTTCCACAGGGAGAAAAAGGAGGAAGGAACTCTACTTGTGGTTGGCATTGATCAAATCTCAGTGACGAGTTTGGTTAAGACTAAAGGCATGACGCACTACGGGAGCAAAGCTGTCTTTTTTAAGATTGGGAAGACTAGGATAGGCAGAAATCCTTATATTGCGACATCAGGCCATGCAATGGCAGGTGACTCAATATAGCCCAACGAACAGGAGGCTGACAACGAGACAATTACCGCCTCTCTCAATGTTGGAAAGACTAGGATAGATGCTAATACTAAAATATTAGGCATTGCAATGGCGACAGACCCAACACAGCCTAAACAAGTAAAAGCGTGCTAAGTTCGGCCGGGCCGAATCTTATATACCCTCCACCATAGCTCGCATTTGTCGAGCTCTTTTCCCGGCATCTCTTCTTAGGCAAAAAGACGATAAAAAAGATTTGCTCTGCTATTACAGCGGTATCAATATATGGTCCAGTTCGGACCACAATTACGTTATATGTTGGAGACCTGTGTAAAATGTCAGCCAATTCGTATAAAAATTGCGCCCTTTGGGGGCTCAAGAAGTAAAATAGAGAGATGGATTTATATGGGAGCTGCATCGGGCTACAGACCGATTCAGACCATAATAAACACGTATGTTAATGGTCATGAGAGGATCCGTCGTACAAAATTTTAGTCAAATCGGATAATAATTGCGACCTCTAGAGGCTCAAGAAGTCAAGACCCAATATCGGTTTATATGACAGCTATATCAGGTTATGGACCGATGCGAACCATACTTGGCACAGTTGTTGGATATCATAACAAAACACTTCGTGCAAAATTTCATTCCAATCGGATAAGAATTGCGCACTCTAGGCGCTCAAGAAGTCAAGACCCAAAATCGGTTTATATGACAGCTATATCAGGTTATGGACCGATTTGAACCATACTTGACACAGTTGTTGGATATCATAACAAAACACTTCGTGCAAAATTTCATTCCAATCGGATAAGAATTGCGCACTCTAGACGCTCAAGAAGTCAAGACCCAAAATCGGTTTATATGACAGCTATATCAGGTTATGGACCGATTTGAACCATACTTGACACAGTTGTTGGATATCATAACAAAACACGTCGTGCAAAATTTCATTCCAATCGGATACGAATTGCGAACTCTAGACGCTCAAGAAGTCAAGACCCATGATCAGTTTATATGGCAGCTATATCAAAACATGGACCGATATGGCCCATTTGCAATCCCAACCGACCTACCCTAATAAGAAGTATTTGTGCAAAATTTCAAGCGGCTAGCTTTACTCCTTCAGAAGTTAGCGTGGTTTCGACAGACAAACGGACGAACGGACGCACAGATGGACGGACGGACAGATGGACGGACGGACAGACGGACATGACTAGATCGACATAAAATGTCGCGACGATCAAGAATATATATACTTTATGGGGTTTCAGACGAATATTTCGAGTAGTTACAAAGAGAATGACGAAATTAGTATACCCCCCATTGTATGGTGGAGGGTACAAAAACACGGACCCGACGACGGACCCATCACCGACTTCAAGATTCGGAAGACTAGGCTAGGTAAAGATGCTAATATTGAAGAATTAGGCAGCGCAGTGGCAGGAGTCTCAATGCAGCCTAAAGGACAAGAAGCCGACGATGGTACCATCACCCACTCCCAAGAAGCCCGTTTACTTCAGATTTGAAGACGAAGATAGGCTAAAAGGCCACAGTAGCACAGAGGTTAGCATGTCCGCCTCTGATGCTGAACGCCTGGGTTCGAATGCTGGCGAGACCATCAGAAAGAATTTTCAGCGGTGGTTTTCCCCTCTTAATGCTGGCAACATTTGTGAGGTACTATGCCATGTAAAACTACTCTCCAAAGAAGTGTCGCACTGTGGCACGCCTTTTGGCTAAAAAAAAAGGAGCCCCCTTATCATTGAGCTTAAACTTGAATCGGACTGCACTCAGTGATATGTGAGAAGTTTGACCCTGTTCCTTAGTGGAATGTTCATGGGCAAAATTTGCATCTGACCCGAATATGGTTGAGATCGGACCATATTTATATATAGATGTCATATAGCTCGTTTAGTCGACATAGGGCCTGAAGACCGTGAAAGATGCAGTAATTTTCCGATTGCGTTGATATGTAAAACAGTGAGTTTTATTACTCCCGACATCCGACCCAAAAAACAAACACCATATGAATTATTACAACCAAATCAAGTAGTTATTGCACCCTCTAGCAGCCTACGAAGTCAAATCGGAAGTTCGGTATAACTAAACATGAACCGATTTGGGCCATTTCACTCCAAACGAACGTACACTAAAAAGAGTTAAAATGCAAATTTGTCCATGAACATTCCATTAAGGAACAGGGCGAAACTTCAAACACATATCAATAATGAGTGCTATCCGATTTAATTTTAAGTTCAATGAAACCACGTGTCGCAGTGGTTCGGACTCGGCTTAAAAACTCGACACCCCTTTGAGGAGAAGCATTTAGCTGGCATAGTACCTCACAGATGTCGCCACCATTAGGAGGGGATAACCGCCGCAAAAAAATTTTTTCTGATGTTCTCGCCATGATTCGAACCCAGGCGTTCAGCGCGTTCAGCGTCATAGGCGAATAACCTCTACGCTACGGTGACCTCCAAGAAGTTGGGTATTCGTGTAAAAGCGCCTAATAGAAAGGCCTTTGGGGTTCTCGTCCTCGGCAAAACTTTCATATTTTATTGCTTTTGAAAGGGTTTTACTTGTAGAGCGAGCAATTACTATCCGAGTTGGCTGAAATTATGAAACTGGTGCTTTTGTATGACTTCAAACAGCCTTCATGAGTACGGTCCATGTATAACTTGAAGTATATAGGTCGTATATACTTCAAAAAGTTATTCAAAGAACTTGTCACATGCGATGCATGGAGGAGGGTATGTAAGATTTGGCCCTGCCGAACTTAACGCACCTTCACTTGCTTTTAATGTAGAGTCAATAACTATTTGAGTCCTCAGGGTAAATTCATAATTAATTACCATCAAATTAGTATGAGTAAGATCCAAATAGATCCAAAAGCAACAAATTCTTATGCTATTGGGTTGCCCAAAAAGTAATTGCGGATTTTTTAAAAGAAAGTAAATGCATTTTTAATAAAACTTAGAATGAACTTTAATCAAATATACTTTTTTTAGACTTTTTTCTAAAGCAAGCTAAAAGTAACAGCTGATAACTGACAGAAGAAAGATTGCAATTACAGAGTCACAAGCTGTGAAAAAATTTGTCAACGTCGACTATATGAAAAATCCGCAATTACTTTTTGGGCAACGCAATACTTTACTCTCTCAACCCTTTGTTCAATGGAAAATTGTATTATATTTCATTAAACATTCTTCAGCTTTTGTATAACCCAAGTTATATACTACAAACACACTGTCAGAACTCTGTTTGTACTTCCATCACTTTAAATCCCTTAAAGCACCGAGTTTTAATTGCACCTTGAATCTTCGACATTTTGAACATTGCTCGCATGTGTATTATCAATAATTTGTGTGCCTACCAAAAATTAAGTTCGTTCATGTTTGGAAGCTTTTGCTGTTGCCATGGTTTCGCCGTATAGCTGGAGATGACGTATGCGGAAGTTTTTACAATTTGTTTTATTTTTCAAATCTTCCACACACTACAGTGTAGTGCAGCAACAACAAAACCACCAAAATAATAACCCTGAGGCATACATAGGCTTATTACAAATGGCCCTCATCAGCCCTAAAGCGAAATGCGTGTGGTGTGATAAAAATAAAATATAAACTTTTTTTCTACATAGTAGAAATATTACAAAACTCATACAATCATTAATCTGAAAACAACAACAACAAAAGTAATAACAACAACAATATGCTGGCAATAATTTATAGAAAAAAGCTCACTTTTCAAAATCCACTAGTCATTTAGTGTAAACGATTGATGATCATATATGTAAGTCTAAGAGTGTAATCAGTAGACGCAAAAACAAAACAAAAATACCAAGAAACGCAATAACACCCTTCACAGGGTGTAACGAAAGTTAATGAATCAAATAAAAATTGTGTTTGAAGCTAAGGATTTTATTGAAATTTTGCCATTAGAGAAAATTTTATTAAAAATTCTATTTTTGGGGGAAAATTTAAATTTGTTCAAGCAAAACACAGTGGGAAACCAGTAAGGAAGGGCAAAGACGGGCGGTGCCGACTGTATAATACCCTACACCTACCATATAAGTACAATGTGGGAGCTATATCCAATTCTGAACCAATATTAATGGACTTCGGCGGATGTTTTCAGATGGGTTATTAAACAACCGGTAACAAATTTCGAGCAAATATAGTCAAACTGTAATAACTATGGTTGACAAATGACAAATTTAATGCAAATTACCCAAAATCTCACGAACATATATATGGGAGCTATATCTTAATCTGAACCGATTACGAGCAAACTTCTCAGATATTGTAGTGGTAGTCGATGAAACCGTTGTGCAAAATTTTTGGCAAGATTGGTCAATAAATGCGTTTACTGTGACTCTAAAAGTTACAATTGGGCGATATATATATGTGAGAGCTATATATAAATCTGAATCGATTTTAATGAAATTCCTCAGTAATGTCGAGAGTCAAGAGAAAATTCTTTGTGCCGAATTTCAAGAGAATCGGTTAACAAATTACCATTTTATTGCATTATTACGGCAAATCGGACGAACATATATTGGGTTGCCCAAAAAGTAATTGCGGATTTTTTAAAAGAAAGTAAATGCATTTTTAATAAGACTTAGAATGAACTTTAATCAAATAGACTTTTTTTACACTTTTTTTCTAAAGCAAGCTAAAAGTAACAGCTGATAACTGACAGAAGAAAGAATGCAATTACAGAGTCACAAGCTGTGAATAAATTTGTCAACACCGACTATATGAAAAATCCGCAATTACTTTTTGGGCAACCAATATATGAGAGCTATATCTAAATTTAAACCGATTTCGAGTAAACTTTATAAACCTTTATAAACCGATTTCGAGTAAACTTTATAGACATAAGAGCTATATCCAAATCTGAACCGTTTTCTATAAAAATCACCTGTAATATCGGGAGTCATAAGAAATCCTTCCTGCAAAATTTCGAGAAAATCCGATAACAAATGACAATTTTATAGCAGTATTACTGCAAATCGGACGAACATATATATGGGAGCTATATCCAAATCTGAACCGATTGTTTCCAATTTCAATGGGCTTAGTCTCTAGGCCAAAAAACATGCCCATACCTAATTTGAAGACGATCGGATGAAAATTGCGAGCTGTACTTTGTACAAAAATTAATATGGACAGACAGGCGGACGGACAGACGGACATAGCTAAATCAAATCAGAAAGTGATTCCGAGTCGATTGGTATACTTATCAATGGGTCTATCTCTCTGTCTTTTTTGTGTTACAAATAAATTCACTAAGTGATAATATCCTGCACCACACTAGTGGTGTAGGGTATTAATATTTCATAAGTTATGGGGGAATGTCCTACTGAATGAATTCAGCAAGGTTTTTGGCTTCATATGCTATTATCTAAAAAAATAATCACAAAAAATTTCGCGAAAGCCTTATTTTTCCTTATGTTTCCGATCGGTTCATAACATGATATAGCCTCCATATAAACCAAACTTCCAAATATACTACTTGAGCCTCTAAAGTTCGCAATTCGTATGCCATTTGATTGAAATCTTGCACGAATACTTTTCCTATTACCTGCAATAGATGCATCGAGTGTGGTTCCAATCTGTCCAAAACCTTATATAGCTCCCATATAAACCGATCTTCTGAATATACTTCTTGAGCCTCTAGAGGAGGCAATTCTCATCCCATTTGACCGAAATTTTGCGCGAATACTTTTACGCGAATACCGAGTGTGGTTCCAATCGGTCCAAAATCTTATATAGCTCCCCTATAAACCGATCTCTTGACTATAAGTCTTGAGCCCAACCTAGAGGGCGCAATGCACCTGATTTCTTTGAAATTTGGCCCTTAACCCTATCTTATGACTTACAACCAGGTCTGCGGAGTCAACCGGAGTCGAAGTCGGAGTCGGACTATTGAAACGGAGTCGGAGTTTGGTTCGAAGTTTAGCTCGCCTACCTACCGACTACGAACCACTCTTCGAATCTGACTTACACTCCTGCTTTAGATGCACCGATTATGGTTCCAATCTGTCCAAAACCTTATATAGCTCCCATATAAACCGATATTCCGAATATACTTCTTGAGCCTCTAGAGGAGGCAATTCTCATCCCATTTGACTGAAATCTTGCACGTATAGTTTTCCCAATACCTGTACTGTTTCCAATCGGTCCGAAACCTTATATAGCTCCCATATAAACCGATCTCCTGACTATAAGTCTTGAGCCCAACCTAGAGGGCGCGATTGTTATTCTAGCATATAAAAAAATCCATTGAGATTTCACGTTATAAACACCCGTTATCCTTTTTATACCCACCACAATAGGTTGGGGGTGTACTAATCATTCCGTTTGTAAGCCATCGAAATATTGATCTGAGACCCCATAAAATATATATATTCTGGAACGTCTCGATATTCTAAGTCGATCCAGCCATCTCCGTCCGCATTTCTGTCAAAATCAATAGCGGTCGAACGCTTAAAGCTAGCCGCTTGAAATTTTGCACACATTGAGGAATTGCAAGTGGGTCATATCGGTTCACACATAAACCGATCCTCCGATTTGACTACTTTAGCCCTTGGGAGCCTCAATTTTCATCCAATTTGGCTGAACTTTGGAACAAAGACATGTGCTATGACTTCCAGCATCCATGCCAAGTGTTATAAAAACCGATTCTCGGTTTTTACTTCTTGAGCCCCTAAAAGCCTCAATTTTCATCCGTTTTGGCCGAAATTTGGAAGAAGATTTGTGCTATGAGTTCTAACATCCATGCCAAGTGCGATCCCTGTCGGTCTATAAACCGATTTAGCCTCCAAATAAATCCGATTTCGACTTCTTGATCCCCTAGAAGCCTAAATTTTCATTCGATTTGTCTTAAATTGGAACCAAGTGTGATCCGAAACGATCCATAAACAGATATAGCCCCCAAATAAACCGATACCTGGATTTGACTTCTTGAGCCCCTTAAAGCCTAAATTTTCATTCGATTTGGCTAAAATTTGCAACAAATACTTGTGTTATAGCTTCCATAATCCATGCCAAGTACGATCCTTGTCGGTCTATAAACAGATATAGCCCCCAAATAAACCGATCCCGGGATTTGACTTCTTGAGCCCCTTGAAGCCTCAATTTTCATTCGATTTGGCTTAAATTTGCTTGTGTTATGACTTCTTACATTCATACCAAGTACGATCCTATTCGACCTATAGACAGATATAGCCCCCATATAAACCGGTAACCGCTTTCGACTTCTTGATCCCCTAGAAGATTAAATTTGCACCTGATTTCTTTGAATTTTTGACCCTTAAACTTATTTTATGACTTACAACCAGGACTGCGGACTCAACCGGAGTCGATTTTTTGAGGCCGGAGTCGAAGTCAGACAATTGAGACGAAGCCGGAGTCGGAGTGATAAGCCGGAGTCGGAGAGTTGTTCGGAGTCGCGACAGACGTTCTAAGCTCCGAACCACTCTCCGACTCCGGCTTCAAACTCTGACTTAGATTCCGACCCGGAGTCGGAGTAGAGTGCTAGACTCCACAGCCCTGCGTACAACACTAGTGCCAAGTTTTATTAGAATTTGTCAATAGGATGATATAGGTCCCTAAGTACCGATATCACGATATGACTTCTTAAGACCATTGAAGGCTCAATCAATTCCCGATTTGATTGCTGCAAAATTATTCAAATACAAATTCAGCTAATAAGGGTACATTTTTAGCGGAATCCATGATGGTGGGCACCCAAGATTCCGACACGTAGACTATAACTCATAAACAGTTGGAGATATACTATATAGAGCTTTACGAGCTCTATCTTTTAAAAAGATTTTAGCCGATCTGCCCATAATTGACTTATTCAAAATTTGACATGATCGAGGTGGCCAAATTTTAATCCCCATGGATCAACCTATGGGCCCACTAGGATCCCTACATATTGCATACTCATTGGAAAACATCTCAATATTGATTATGTTAAGTTTCGTGTCCATATCTCTATCCGTTCAAAAATACCAGACTTTTTAGCAAAAACAAAGTGCCACCAAATATGGTGAAAGATAGGGTTGCGAAGACTGACTTTGATGGAGGCGGGTACTTATCCGAAATTGGAAGTCCGGTTTGAAGTCCAAGCAAACTGGCTCAATTCCTATCTAGACTTCGACTCTGGATAAATTCTCCGACATAGAACAAATTTCTCCTACTCTGGGTAAATAATCCAATTCCGGGTCAATTTTCCGTCTGCGGCACCAAAACTTTAGACTTCGTTCGCCACCGCAGCTCTGGCTATAAAATCATAAATGTTGCACCCTAGAAGCATTTATTTTCATTCTCGACCTCTTAGGCTTACCAACCCGACATTTGTCACACCCTGTAACTATGCGTTATTGAGTAAGATCATTACACTGAAGTGCAAAAGAATAAGCAAACAAGCTTTCGTTCAATGTGTATTCGTCTGTCTGTTCGTTCGCCAGCTCATTTAGCCCTATTACATTGGCACAACGCACTTCTCTATGTCAGTGTGTAGGAAATTATATACAAAAAAAGCTTCCAGGCCACATAAGCGAAAAAAAAACCAATAGCTTAGCTTGGCCAAATAGTGTTTGTAATTGGTTTGGTGGTGAGGGGCAATGAAATGAATAGGTAGTAGGCCGTTTGGTTAGCAAGTTGCTTCGATGTCTGTCCCTCCATTTGTGTTGTTATCTGCAAACAAATGTTGTTTGTACAAATGCTTGATTCAGACGGCAAACGGATGGATGAACGGATGCCTATAATGCGTGTCTGTCTGTCCGTCTGCCAATGCTTTTTTACAGATAGCATTTTTTTGTTGTTGTTGGTATTTTCGTAGATCCACCATGTGAGTGTTTGCACAAAGCATGCATGCACATGTGTAGGTATGCGTAAAGTGCGTATGTATTCCAAATAACGACCGATGACTATGTCTGAAAGCGAAAAACAGCCTATGAAACGATTGCTACATAAAACGCACTGTATCATTTCGTTTTGCTGCTTGATAGGGGGCGAGGGAAATATTCGATTTGGTTCGTTTAGTCAAACTATCAAAAGTGTGAATATCACTTGAACAACCTTGCAGCAGCAGCCAGGGCCTGTTGTTGTTGTTGTTTTTTTCACAGCATATATACCTATGACCAAACGAAAAGCAGCGGAAATCAAGGAAATTTAGTTTGAAATAACCTTGAACGACTTCAATCATTATAGACAAAAGAATTTTTCCCAATGTTTGATTAACAAATGACTTAACAATCTGGTTGGCTTTAAGAGATACTGGTTGAGTATGCAGATTCCAAAAAGAATAATCTGGTTATAACCTCCATAAAGAGCAAAACAATCATTTAAGCAACGCTGTAACTGTATACCTTGTATACAAATAGATCACAAGTTCTCAAACGTTCGTCAGAGGTCGTTATATTTGCAGTCTACAGCATGATACCACAGGAACCCGTTCAATCAGCCAGATCGCTTAGAGAGTCTAACTTAGGAATGTTTACGAGTACACCCGTCCTCCAAAAATAAGAAATCAAATTTCCAGTGTTTCTCCTCCTCCTCCTTCAAGTTATCGCAGCCAAATTTGTGCCCATCAGACTTCTGTTGCCCTTAAGGCTTTATCTCAAATAATCAGCTCATATATCGAGATTTACCCAGAGATTACACTTCCTCTGTCTTGTAAGCTCGTTGACCTTACATTTTTCGGTGAGATAGTGGGGAACAAAACTGGAAAAAACATAGTTTCATTGAAAGGGTCACTAAACCGAACTAGTTCATATCAGCTGATCCATTTCATTTAAAAGCTCTGTCCGCTCATGTTCGTGTGACCACAAGATAGCGCATTTTGCACCTAAAACGGTGAAAGAGACTGGCCGTTCAACACACAACAGATCAAAACAGCTTACAAGCCGAAATATAGTAGTGAACTAATTGACTGAACTAGTTCAGTGAGCTGAAATGAGTTGACGTAAGCTGCATTTTACCAAAAGACTTAGCCCAAAACTATAAGGAAGCAATTTATGATTTAAATATTGCACAGTGGGTAGGTTAGGTTAAGTAAGGTTTAAATGGCAGTCTACCATCAGACTCTCTCAGGCATTTTTGTTTGTTGTGATACCAAAGGAGCAGGAGAAGGAAGATGCCTTAAAGTTCCTACCTTTGAACCATCCAGATCGCTTTAAAACAGCCCAACAACTTGCGAATGTCCACATTTGCTAAATCAGACAAGTTCTCAAAGAAATGAGAACCTAAAGTGGAACTCCTTCTAATTGCTAGTGCGGAACACACACACAGCAGATGTTCAATAGACTCTTCTTCCTCGGCATCCTCACTGCTTCGTTACTTGCTAGCTTCTGTTCGACATCATGTTTTCCGATCAGACAGTAGTGACCTGTCATGACTGACTAAATGACTGAGACAACTGTTCTAGCCAGTGACAGCAAAGCGGTAGACATCTTCGAGTCTAGATTAGGTCACATAATTTTGGAGTGTTCACAGCTCGGAAAGCACACCTGGTTATCAAGTATAAACCATCCGCGTAGAAATCGATGTAACTTATTTTACCAGGGATATCACAGTTCTAATCAGTTAGATCATTGTATCAAGGATAATACAGTGTCCATAGCTGCTCCCTTAGCCCCGTTGGTCAAGCGGTATTAGCGTACCATCAAATTTAGTTTATCAGATGGTGTCATCCTCAGTGCGGCTGTGATGCACAAACAAGTCATGCTTTGAATCCGGCTGAATATTGAGCAGAAGGTGGACTTTTGAAGAGCCGTCCACCAGACCACAACACCATATAGCATTGTAGGTCTGACAACTGCTGTATACATCCAATGTATGACATACGGTTAAAATCCCAAACTTTTGCCAATGGCATTCTTGAAGGTGTATAGGGCAAGAGTTGCTTTATTGTCCTTTCCAAAATGTTTGGTATACAAATTAGTTATTTGTATTTTGTCCTTTCAGTAAATGGAACATTCTCTCCTCCCAAGGAGACAGGTGCCTCTGTGGGTAACTTGTATCTCCCGCAGAAAAGAACAAATTTCGTCTTAGACGGTTTACACCTAGACCACTTTCGGTAGCTCAATTCAATGTCGTGCCGGGAAAACTTTCCTTAACCGCAATAGTCTCGTGAGCTGGCAAAGTATTGATATTCGCAACATTCGATATTTCTAATAATTATTATCGATAGTATCTATGGTGTAGATCTCATTTGTCACGCTCTTTGACCGATATCTATATTAAGACAAACAAAATATATTGGATAAGAAATGCTATACCAAGTTTTAAACCAATTGTGCAAAATTTCAGCTAAATCGGATAACAATTGCGCCCTATAGTGGCTCAAGATATAAAATTGGGAGATCTGTTCATATGGGAGCTATATCAGGTTATACACCTACTCAGGCCATATTTTACACGTATGTTAAAGGTCATACAGAAGTCGTACATTTCAGACAAATCGGATAATAATTGGACACTCTAGACAATTTTCTGTGAAAAATTTTCAGCGAAATCTGTAAAAAATTCTCCTTTTAGAGGCTGGAAATCTAAAATTGGGAGATCGGTCTATGTGGCAGCTATAACCAAACATGGTTCGATATAGTCGAGGAGTTTAACATAAATCGAGATTCAAACTCTTAA
Organism: Stomoxys calcitrans; assembly: GCF_963082655.1. Classification (NCBI taxonomy): domain Eukaryota; kingdom Metazoa; phylum Arthropoda; class Insecta; order Diptera; family Muscidae; genus Stomoxys; species Stomoxys calcitrans. The sequence continues at coordinate 76,992,606 of NC_081554.1, forward strand.
ATCGGGAGATCGCTATACTTGCCTACTATATCTACACCAAAAGAAAAAGTATAACCGTATGGTATCAATGCAATGCCGTGAACTCATACCAAAACAATAACATATGGTATTTATTATGCTTCACTTCATTTATTCGATAAGGTTTTGTTTAAGTATTAATTTGCTATCAATACTATTGTTCGACGGGCTGTCTCCTCAGTTCTCATGTGGACCATCTCCATCAGGAAACAAAGATCCTACCAGTGCGAAGACATAACTACATGCTGTCCAAGCAATACCTTTTGGGCTGTTATCGCAGAAACCATCCAAATCATCATCTTGTGGATAGATATCCACCGTCCAGAAGCCTTAAGGTAGATCTACACGATCTAGAGCGTGAGGTTCAGCGCTACAAGAGAGAACCTCTAGAACAAGCGGGTCTATACAACATTCAGCAGATGCGGTAATTGGCTACCGGGTGAATGTAGTCCTTGGAGAACGACCGCCACCCATTGCACCCGAAGAAATCGACCTCCCCCGGCAAACCAGAGTAGTTCTGGCGCAATTACGTTCCGGCAGATGCAGCCGCCTCAATTCCCACAGAGCTAGGATTGATGCCGACGTGCAAGATGTATGTCCCGATTGTAACCAGGGACCGCACGATACACGTCACCTGTTTAACTGCCCGGCCAGACCCACTCGACCCAGACCCAGATCCCTGTGGACGCACCCCATCTTAGTCGCAGAGTTCCTGGGTCTTGACACTAAACAGAATCAAACAGACGAAAGATAGAACACAATAAACTGCTACAACAACAACAACAACTATTGATATACATTTTTCCTAGTCAAACCTAACGATTTTAGGCAAGGATATCAAGGGATGTTTTATCTCTATCAATCTTTTTGATTCATTCCGAAGAGCTTTCCATACGGCGTTTGTGCGCATGAATTAAGAACTTCTGAACTAAGAGCATTCTATACGGAAAGAAAAATTGATACCGTATGGCATCAATGGCATTGGTTAGTGAAGTAATTAACGTATAACGCTTTATATCATCCATACCACACGATATTGTTTTGATATTAATTCACTATCAATACCCTTCGTATCAACTATTCTATCAGTTTACTAGTTTTCTAAGTGTTCAATTTGAAACCAAATGGTCTTAAAGGAAGGTTTGGCTACCGTTTAATCGGCTAGGTCGGCTACAAGTTCTACCTCCCAATAGAACTTCATACTAGACGACACATTTGATTATTTATACATTCTAAAATATGTATCTAGACCAAATTGAACGTTGAATTATAGAGTCTCTTTATTTTTGACAGTAATATCGGGCACTTAGACCCCTATTAGTAAGGTCCACACTACGATTATTTGAGCAGAAACAAATGCAGCTGTTGCTTTTATGAGCAAAAAACAAAAAACCCAAAAACACATACTCAGTGTTTTTACAACGAAAAAAGCTTTATAAATATTTGCTATCATATGCAAAGAAGCAAAGCAGCAATAGCAGCAACACCAACAACAACAACAACATGGTAGTATGAATATGATTGTTGCGAAGTGCGTTGGTGCGTATACGCATAATGCGTGGTGGTCGTTGTTTGTTCGTTCATACGTTCTATGTGAGATAGTTGTGTATGTTTGCTAAAGCTTTTTTTCAAGTGTACGCATTTGTTTCCTCATTTTGTTGTTGCTCTTGTAGCTGTTATAGGCTTGTTGTTGCTGCTGCTGACTGTTGGGCTGCGTTGATGTGTTTCAAAGGCCTAAAAGTACAACACATTTTTAATTATGTTGTGCGAGCTCAAGGTTTTTTCATATTCGCCTTCATTTTCATTTTCGTCGTCTTCTTCTTCTTGTCTTCTCGCCTTCTCTTCTGCTATTTGTTGTTTAAACATTTGTCTTTGATATTATTGTGATTGTTGTTGTTGTTGCTGCTAGTGCTTCCATAGGCTTAATCACATAAAACGTAGCCCTTAACTGGCTGCTGCTGTTTTTTGGTGTGATGTTGCTGTTACAAATTCTGCTGCTGCTGATGCTGCTGCCAATGTTGTTGCTGTCCTATACGCACTATTTTCTGTTCCGCATTTTTAACCGAATATTGCCACTGCCCTAGCCTCTGACACTACCCCTTTGTCTAGGCTTTATAGGTCTGTGCATACATAAATATTTACATATACAATACGATGGATGGTATTGGCATGCGTGTGTTTGTGTATGCGAACGCTTTTATGCGAGACTGCGTGTGCGTTTGCCATACACAACATCGGCAAACTAAGTTTATGCGTACAGCTCCCCTCTGCCTCCTATGTTCCATTTAAGTTCTGGCCCCATTCAAATGAGCCTATGCTTGCTTGGCGGGAGGGGGCCCCATCATCGAGCAGCGCCCTCGTTTCGTTGCCATTGCTGCCGCCATCGTCATTATTATTTTGTGTGGTGCTGTCTTTGTTGTTGTTCTTGCTTCTATTTCATACTATGGTTGGTATACGTTGTACATTCATCATAGGACCATAGAATTTGTTGTTGCAGGCCTTCACAACGCACATCGCTAGTAGTAGCTAGTAGGCTGCTCGCTCGTATTGTAGTCGGAGTCATAGTCATCGGCTCCTCGTTGGCCCTTGTGTGTTTTTGTTGTGCTACGCACAGTACATCGTTCACACGCACACACATTGAGGCGAGAGCACGCAATTTGCTGTTGTATTGCCATTTACTTTGCTGTGCGATTGTTGATTTTTGCTTTGCTGCTGTTGGGTTATTATTTTCATTTCTCTCTAGTAGGGGGTGAGTGAGTGAGGTGGTTGTAGGCACTTATATGGCGCAGCATACTATATGCTGCGTTCAAGTGCGTTATGGAGCCATTGGCAAATAACAACAACAACAGCTTGAAAAGCATACATTGTGGTATGCGTAGTGTGCGTTTTTTTCCTCGGATTCTTTTGATTAAAATAAAATATTCCTAGTTGTTGTGCCGAGTCGCACACTTACGCATACCAACGCATTGTCTTGCATATATTCACATGTATGCAAGTGTATGCCATTGTGTGTTTGTGCCCGTAGTTGTTAGGCTGACATAAGCTTTTTTCTGCTGTTTTTTTTTTTCTTTTCTTTTTTTTTTTTGAAAAGTCGACAATAAAAAATTGTGCGTTAGATTCTGAAGCGTGTTTTTTGCATTTAAATGTTGGATATTTGTGGGCGAAGGAGCTGGCACTATGGGCGGAGGGGAAATTCTATGATTGCTGTTTCTGTTGTTGTTGTGTTGCGGGCTCCATTGCCTTGAGCTTTTGATTATTGTGTAAGATCATGTGGTTAGTTGACTTGCCTGCTTGACAGACTGACTGACTGACGACTCTCTTTGCATTGCCAACGTCGTTGACATAATATTCCTTCATTTCTAAGAATTTTAATTGAGCCCAATAAAAAAAAACTCTGAATTTCTGTTCCATATTTATAACGATTTTGTTTTCTTTAAATGAACTTCAAATTTAAAAAAAAAAAAAACGAAATGGAAGTTTTTGCATATTGTACCTATTTTTTTAATTAAATTTTTGCATATTGTATTCTTTTAATTCCTATGCATTTGAGTGTGGTAAAGCCATTTTTGTTTGAAACATAATTCCGAAACGCCAAAACCTGATAACCTTTGTAAATTTCTTTGATGAATATACAGTGGTGGAAAAAATAATAGGGACAACCGTTACTAAAAATAATATTGCACAAGAAGAGTAATAAAACATGATTACTTCTGTATAAGCCTGAAACTAAATATTCGTAGAAATGTTGGGCTTTGTATTTTAGTATTTTTTTTTTTTTTTTTAATTCACTCAAGGGTTTTACAAAGGCGAGTTTGTGATACCTATTACGGCCAAATGGCTGAATGGATTTTAATAAAATTTGCATCAATCGAAAGATATTTTTTTCCAGGGTCGGACGTCGAGGACCCTAATGCAACCCACCGTTTCAAATTTTAGAAAAATCGAAGAATATATGCACCTTTTATGGTCTTTAGACCCTAAAGCTGAAGATCGGTCTCTATGGCAACTATGTCAAAATTAAGCCCGATCGGGACCATCTTCGGAACAGATTTTGGGAATCTTGATACTGCTCTCAGTTCGAAATTTCAGCGAAGTCGAGTAATAAATGCGCCTGTTATAAGCCCTAGACCCAAAAACGGCAGATCGTTCTATCTGGTTCGGATATTGGCAGGCCTAATAGAACTCACTATCCCAAATAATAGAACAAACAGGTCTATATGGCAGCTATATCCAAATATAATCCAATATGGCCCATTCAAGAACTTAATATGCGTATAGAAGAAATACGAGTCTGTGCGAAATTTTAACTCAATATCTAATTTTTTACAGACTGTAGTGTGATTACAACTGACGGACATCGTTCAATCGTCTTAGAATTTTACAACGACTTGAAATATATATACTTTGTAGGGTCGGAAGTGGATAATTCCATGTGTTACAAACGGAATGACTAAATGAATATAACCCCTATCCCATGGTGGTGGGTATAAAAATCAATATCTTTTTCAATGCTTCTATGTTCGTATAAACTTAGATTTACTTGCAAAATTAAGTCAGTTTAAAACCAGTAAAAAGGTAAAAGGCGGGCGGTGCTGACTTTATAATACCCTACACCTATACTAAAGGTACAAATTGGGAGCTATATCTAATTCTGAACCAATTTTGATGGACCTCGGCAAATGTTTTCAAATAGGCTATTAAACAATCCGAATCAAATTTCGAGCAAATATGTTCATACGGTTGTCAAAAGACAATATTATTGCAAATTTCCCAAAATATGACGAGATGAGAAGATTGGTCAATAACTGCGCTTGCAGTGGCTCTAGGAGTGAAAATCTGGCGATATATCCATATGAAAGCTTTATCCAAATCTGAACCGATTTTTATAAAATTCACCAGTAATGTCAAGAGTCATAAGGAAATCCGTCCAGTCAAATTTCGAGAGAATTGGTTGAAAAATGAACATTCCATCAGAAAAAACTTTAATCGGTGATTTTCCCCTCCTAATGCTGGCAACATTTGTGGGCCGACTGATTTACCATTTTTGAGTGAGACCAGAACGGCATTCATTTTTGCGCAGGTGGGTGGAACCGTAGATATATCCCTGCGTGGGTTTCGGCGCACAGGAGGAAAATTTCAGAAAAAAATTTCATCGGTGATTTTCCCCTCCTAATGCTGGCAACATTTGTGGGCCGACTGATTTACCATTTTTGAGTGAGATTTGAACTGCATTCATTTTTGCGCAGGTGGGTGGAACCGTAGATATATCCCTGCGTGGGTTTCGGGGCACAGGAAGACTAAGAAGGTCGGAGCTTACTTGCTCGGTTGCTGGTCCTACGAAGCTTAAGAACCGCGCCATCGTTCTAATTACTGTCCGGTTGTTGTTAATTCCGATCCGTCCTCATCTTTTACTAATGCCGCTGGCCTTATTTTGTTGCCGGTCATTTGATTTACTGACTCGTAGACATCACGCATGTTTCCAATATTAGCTGCATTTTCGGCTTTCTCTGCCAGTATATTAAAATATATTCCTCTTATCTCTGCGAACTAGGCTATTGAACAGCGAGGCTGAGGCGCGATATACAGTAATGGCTGTAGTTTTGTTACATTTGATTTTGCCCGTAGACAAGGCTTGCGTAGACGTCTCTTGTGTTTTATTTCCTCTATAGATTCGTTGCTTATCCATGGTTTTTGGGATCGTCGAGTAATGCCTATGACAGAGGTGGCGTACATGATGCTGTTATGGCGTTCCAGGTGTTATTTTGCAGCTTCTCCGTTAATGTTGCCTTGTATTTGATTGATTAAAATGTGTTAAATATTTGTCGACCTTGAAATCTGGGACCACACAAAACATGCAAGCTGTTTATCTGTCTAATCAATTTTACTCCCCTTACAAAGACATCACTCTGGACTCAGCCCACTCTAGTGAGCAGAGATTCTTGATAGGGATAATAAACAAAAACTCAAGCTACAAATTATGTATCAAACACTACAACAAGGATTAAGATACTAGGCCAATTGGAAGATCAACCTAAACCAAGATATAGTCTTTTGTATACCCTCCACCATGGGATGGGGGTATACTAATTTCGTCATTGTGTTTGTAACTCCTCGTAATATGCATCTAAGACCCCATAAAGTGTATATACTCCTGATAGCCATGATATTTTAAGTCGAATCAGCCATGTCCGGCCGTCTGTTCGTCCGTCCGTCTGTCTGTCGAAAGCACGCTAACTTTCCAAGGAGTAAAGCTAGCCAATTGAAATTTTGGACAAATACTTGTTATAAGTGTAGGTGGGTTGGGATTATAAATGGGCCATATCGGTTCATGTTTTAATATAGCTGCCATATAAACCGATCTTGGATCTTGACTTCTTGAGCCACTAGAGGGCGCAATTCTTATCTGATTTGACTGAAATTTCGTGTGAGCCGTTTTCTTATGATTTCCAACAACTGTGGTAAGCATGGTTGAAATCGGTTCATAACCTGATTTCGCTGTCATATAAACCGATCTGGGATCTTGACTTCTTGAGCCACTAGAGGGCGGAATTTTCATCCAATTTGGCTGAAATTTTGCATCAAGTTGTTTGTTATGACTTCCAACAACTGTGCTAAGAGTGGTTCAAATCGACCTATAACCTGATATAGCTACCATATAAACCGATCTGGGTTCTAGACTTTTAGAGCCACTAGAGGGCGCAATTCTTATCCGATTTGGCTGAAAATTTGCGCGTGGAGTTTTGTTATGACTTCCAATAACTGAGCTTAGTGTGGTTTAAATCGGTTCATAACCTGATATAGCTGCCATATAAACCGATCTGAGATCTTGACTTCTCGTCGAATTTAGCTGAAGTTTTCCACAAACATGTTTGGTATTACTTCCAACAACTGTGCCAAGTATAGTTCAAATCGGTACATAATCTGATAAAGCTGCTATATAAACCGATCGGGGATCTTGACTTGTTAAGCCTCTAGAGTCCGCAATTCTTATCCGATTTTGCTGATTTTTTTTACAACGGCTTCTCCCAGAGATGTATGTTTGCTGGAACCAGCCAATTTTATTTTTAAAAGAAACCTTTTCAATTTTTTTTTTTTGTTATTTGTAATTTTTGCACCAGAGGAAAAATGTGATTTCAGTACAAATTTCGTTTGCTGTTATTTGAAATCCAAAAAAAAAGTGGTAGAGAATTTGAGAAAAACTACACCATTAAAAATTGTTACTATCTAAAAATATCAGAAAATGTTTGCTATTTTAGCGCAAACTGATGACTGTAACCTCAAAATTTTTCTAAATTGGTGCCAACATTTGAGCAAATTTTTGATGTCACAGCAAACACATTTCTCAGAGTCTAGACAACTGTAGCGAAAAAATAGACATTTTCATCTATCATGCTAATTATCTGGGAATGAGTAATGGAGAGATTGTCAGAAAAAGTTTCAACTGTACTTCTCGCTTTTCTCTTAGTGACTCTAGAAGTGCAGAAAAAAATCCATAGCAAAAGAAACTTATTTTTTACACATTCCATTGAACTCTATGCCGCATCATATTGCAGAAACTGCATAAATTACGGAAGGCACAAAAGTCTCCAGCATGATCATCATCATCATCATCATCTTCATCATTATCAGCAAAAGAAAGAAGACAAATGTGCCTTCGTTAGATTTTTTTTTGTACAACTCTGACGAAAAGACTTTCTGAACACTCAAATATTGCGTATTTGCTTGTTGTAGGGCTTGCTGTGCATAAAATGCGCTTTTTGAAATGCTTCTTATGGAGTTCCCCAAAAAGTTGTTGGCTTTCGTTATTGCCTCACACATAAAACACAAACATTGAAGGCAAACATTTTTTTTTGAGTTTTTGTTTTTTTTTTATATGCCTCCAAAAAGTTTTGTATGACGTTATTAAATAGAAAAAATGAGCTCATTGCGTTAATGTGACCTACTTTTGGGGTTGCGTTACAGTGCCTTACTACCGCTAGCGTTCTTGTTGTTGTTCCCTTTTGCTGGCGGTAGTTGTATTTGTTGTTGTTGTTGTATGCCCACCAAATTGGGAACAGTGCGTCGCAGTCTAACATTCACACACATTTTTGTGTGTGTTTTTTGTATTATTTGTGTGTAATAGCTCCGCTTTTAGGTCTATGTCTAAAAAACATTTACGCACTGCTTGCTGCTTTGCGTTACGTTCCATAACAACGAACGCATTGAGGAATGAATGCAGCCAGCACAAGCATACGCACCACAAAACGCCCTATGGGGATCCCTATGGACAAAAAACAACAACACTCGACAACAAAATTCACAGAAGACGATATTCGCTCCCATTTGCGTTACATACAGCAAATGGTGATTACGCGTTTTATGCGTTTGTGCGTGTACGTTGCGTAGCAAACAATTGTTTGTGGGTTTGGTTGCTTGCAAGGCAAGCTGTTGTGAATGCGTGTTGCTCGCGCCTCCTGACAATACTGACACTTGTTTCCATCGATCAACGAGGCAGGAGTGGTAATTATGGTAAAATTCTATGAAAATTTTGGGGAAATTAGTTTTTAGATAAAATTTTGTTTTTAGAGAAAATTCAGGGTTATTTTGTCGTTAAAGAAAATTTCAGGAAATTTTTTCTTTAGCAAAATTTTCAGGAAAGTTTTGTCTTTGGAGAAAATTTCATAGAAATTTTGTCTTTAACGAAAATTTCAGGAAAATATTGTCTTAAGAGAAATTTTGGGCTAATTTTGTGTTTAGAGAAAATTTCAGGGAAATTCAGAGAAATTTTGTTTTTAGAGAAAAATTTCTGGGAAATTTTGTCTTTAGAGAAACTTTAGGGAGAATTTGTGTTAAGAGAAAGTTTCAGAAAAATTCTATCGTTGTGGAAAATTTCATGGAAGTTCTGACTTTAGAAGGCGCTCCGGTAGCCGAGTTGGTAGCGTGCTCGGCTTACCAGTGCGGAGGTCGTGGGTTCGATTCCCACCAGAGGCCTTGGTCTGTCGCCACTGTGGTATCACAATGGACTTTAAATTGTCTAAGGGAGTCTATAAAGGACTGACTCTCTTATCTAACCTAACCAGACTTTAGAGAAAATTTTCAGGGAAATTTAGTCATTAGAGAAAATTGCAGGATAATTTTGTCGTTGGAGAGAAATTTAGGGTATTTTTTTCTTTTAAGAAATTTTTATGGGAATTTTTTCACCGAAATTTCTTTTTCTTTAAAGATAATTTTAGGGAAAATTTTGTCTTCAGAGATAATTTTGGGGACATTTTATCATGAAGAAAATTAAAGGGAAATATTGTCTTTAGAGAAATTTCAGGGAAAATTCGTCTTTAAAGAAAATTTAATGGAAATTAGAGAAATTTTAATAGAAATATTGTCTTTAGAGAAATTTTCAGGAAAATTTTGTCTTTGGAGAAACTTTTTTTTGAGACTTTATTTTGTAGCCGTTCAGTGGAGCCGACGTGTTTTCATGTCGCTCCTCAAATGGACTCCTCAGACTCCAAAGACTCAGTGTCAGACCGTAGCATGTTGACCTCTCCTCCTATAGGTGTGGGTGCCTTGGCAGCTGTAGTGGAGAGTAATGCTTTAAGCGCACAAATAGTCGTCAGACTAATTAATGAGGAAGAGACGGATAAACCAGAGGGATGTACAGTTCGTCCTCAGCCTTTAAGTAAAGGTGGTGTTTATGACTCGAATTCAGACAGCAGCTGTGCCAATGAAACAGTCATCGCAGCCGAATCGAGAGATGAGGGCATCGGGATGAAGACAGAAGTGAGCGTTGGCTTTGCTAAGCTTACAAGAAGACCGAGAATGCGATCCGGTACACGACGAAGGAGACAGAGGAGTATGTACCGGCAGCGTCGGGCGAAAGTGCAGGATGCTGGAAGGGATAGAACTGACATTCCAAGCACTTCCACGGCATAACACTGCTAAAATGCTGAAGAAGAAAAAGAGCTCCCCGCTTGCAAATACTCTGTGAAAACCAAGCCAGCCATCCGCAATGGAGACTCCAGACTGTGTCCTGCGGAGATAGACAAAGTCCGAACAGGAACGAAGGAAGCGCGCACGGTTCCCGACTTTTCATGGAGGACTGTGACTTCCAATAGGAGGCCACAGCTTTCACGGAAGGAGAAGATGGTCGATGATAACGGTAAGGAGCCCCCTTTTACGCCAGAGTGGCAAGGAAGCACAACAGAGATGAGCTGACTTATGCAGTCATCAATATCGGATGTGCGTCCGGTAGAATTCCACCAGATCATCGGTCCCAAGTGGAGGATCTGGTTAACGATCGGATTTTTGAACATGTGTGGAACTCTGTAGAGGGTCCACCCATACAAGTGATGAGCTGCAAGTTTAGAGGGGACATCTTAACGCTGCGTTTTTCGTCGGCAGAATGTATTGATACCGTCAAATAGCTCGTCAGAGGTATTCACGCGTCCTCCCAGGCGCAAAGCTTGACCTGGCGAAAAAGATGGATATCCCCCAGCTCACAAAGGCTACGGTCTTCAACAAGGATGGGGCAGTAAATTTGCGACGAAACGCATGTTGGGATTCTTGGGCAAGTAAAACCAAGCTTTGGTCGCAGAGAAGTGAGAGGCATTCCACAGGAAAGAGAAGGAGGAAGGAACTCTCTTTGTGGTTGGCATTGATCAAGCCTCCGTGACAAGTTTGGCTAAGACCAAAGACAAGGCGCACTACGGGAGCAAAGCTGTCTTTTTCAAGATTGGGAAGACTAGGATAGGCAGAAATTTTGCATTTTGCGACATCAGGCCGTGCAGTGACAGGTGACTCAACAACGCCTAACAAAAAGGGGGCCGACAACGAGACAATTACGGCATCTCTAAATATTGGAAAGACTAGGAGAAGCAAAAATCCTAATACAAAAATATTAGCAATGCAGTTTCGAGAGACCCAACACAGCCTAACAAACAGGAACCCGACGACAAACCCATTACCGACTTTTTTGCATTTAGAAAAAATTTTAAGAAATTTTGTCTTAAGAAAGAATTGCATAGAAATTTTCATTAGAAAAATATTCAGAGAAATTTCGTCTCTAGGGAATTTTTTAAGGAAATTTTTGAAGAAATTTTCAGAGAAAATTTCGGAAAAATGTCCTTTTTGCAAAAATGTTTATCAAATTTTTTTCTTTTGGACAAATTTTATGAAAATTTAGAGAAGGTTTAAGTTAAGATTGATTGGGCAGCCCACCCCGAAAAGTAAATTTCTGCGTCCCTCATCGAATCAAACCCGTGTTCGATCGTCTCCTTATATCGTCCCCAATAGTCGTTGTACGGGACTCCCATGCACGTGGCCGTATGGCCTATCGCACAGGTTGTACGTAGCGGAATGATCAGCATCTACCTGTCGTGGAGAATCCCCTCCTGACATACTCGTCCGCCTTTACACCGATGTGTTCGGGAACCCAGGCCAACACAACGTCATGAGCCAGGAGACCATTCAGGTCCACCAAAAACTCCGCCACGCACTTCGATCTCACCGTCTCTTAATTCAAAGCCTTGAGGGCTACATACTATTCACATATAAATCGGAGTCAGGAAGGTGGCAGGTCCATCCTCCAGATCTCCTTTGCGGCCAACGTAATGACACAGAAAGATCGTGCACAAAAAGGCAGGTCTGCAGGACAAGCAACATGTGTGCCTGCTGTGAAAGATCACCTCCTGGCATACTCACTAAGCCCACTAAGCCAACACAACGTATTGAGCCAGTAGTCCATTCCGGGCCCTCAAAAACTCCGCCACGAACTTCGACCTTACCGTCCATCCAGGTCGATCCTCCAGATTTCCTTTGCGGTCAACGTAATGGCATAGACCTATACCTAAAAGATCGTGCAATCTAACTAACATGCCGATGTCGAGTGTCTCCGAGTAAACTTCCAGACTCGTCCCTGATTCCATCTTGAAGACGTAAGAAAGCCCGAATTCTCGTCCAACTCAAACACAGAATCCGCCTCTTGTACACCCAGAGAAATTTGTTAGTAAAAAGAGCAACAATATTTGCAGAAATAGAAATTTTTTAGAAGGATTTTTAAGAAAACTTGCCTCATTTCTTAAAATTTTTTACAAGTTTCGACTATTTTTTCGATTGTTTACTTTTAACAACAGTTTCTTATTTTTCCCAAACTTAACATACCCACCTCTTTGGATACTCAAACTTTTGAGAGAAAAGGAAAACTAGAAAACTTTATCACAGCAAAAGGAAACACAATACTAAACTAAATCATTATGTCGCTCTTTGTTATTGGTAGGTAGGTAGGTAGCATGTATTTTTATTTTATTATATTTATTATGGTTTATTATTGTATTGTAATGATAATGTAATGAAATCACGTGTAGTTATTTTCAACTTTTATGTCTTTCGTGTAAACGACAATAAAAGTGAAGACTACGACGATGCGACGACTTCAACTAGGAAACGACAAAAAAAAACAATTTCTTAGAATTTTCATAGAAAACAAACACAAAAGCTTCAGCAATAGTTGTTCTAATGGCTGCCACTTAGTTTAGGTAGTTTCTTCTTTTCATAGGCAACAAACGCACAGACAGACAATTGAGCGTCAATGGCTGGGGAAAGAAAGAAAAGGCAAAAAAAAAACGGAAATCGACCACAGAAACCCTTGTTTCATTGTCGTCGCTGGTTGCCTGCTTAGCTTGCATTGTTGATTGGGCCGCTTTTTTTTCGTTTGTTTGTAAGACTTTAAACCGAAACCAAAAAGCTTGTAGCGTTTGAGAGTTTCCCTAATTAAACAGCAAATTACGCACTTCCTATAGCTAGCTTAGGAATATTTTTTAAAACGCATTTGAATTGTAATGTTAATGCTATATTTTGTGGAGAGTTCAACTTGTATGTGTGAAGTAACTATGACTCAAAACTAAAACAGACGCTTGGGGGAATCGCGGCGAAGAACATGGAATAGGAAAATTGTTTTTTGTTTAAATTTTTTTCACACTGTTTTTACCACTAAAAACGTTAGGCTTTGTTTACGATAAAAGTACACGTTATTACGATAAATTCTAGCAAAAATTTGCAAACTCAATTTTTTACCAATTATATGCAGAACTCAGATGACTATGACAACACTATTTGATACACAATTCCTTCCATTTTTGCACAACTCCATTATGGTTTTGCATTATGATCTGCTGTACTCGTTATTACTTATGGGAGTTGTTGTTTCCGCACATTTAAATGCCTACTTTGGGAAGGACATTTCTTTATCGCGTTAATATTATCAAACAATCTATTTGCCTTGAAAATTCTTGCCGTGTTTTCGTGTACCTAGCAGTCTAATGATTTTTGGCATTGGACATACTAGCATTGTTGCTTCGCACTCAATCGAGCTGCTCAATATACCGACTCTTTGCTCAGTCAAAACAAAAAAGGAAAAAATGTTCTTTGTGAAAATGTGTCTATACCAGTGACAATTGCAATTATGTACAAGTCACTGGCCTTGCTTGGGATTACTTTCCTGTGTACGAACACAGTAGTGTGCAATGAGTATTTTTGCCCACCACTGTTCTACGCGCTCAAAAACCCACTCATTCTCTCTAGTAGGATAGAGACAAGAGAATAAATATTGGTCCGAAAAATGAATAATCATTTGCGGCTAACGAAACATTTTTGCAATGAAAGTGATTTTGGTATTACAACAAAGGAAATGTTCTTTTACCGTAGGCGAAGGTGCTTAAGGGCTTACAATAAACAAAGTTAGTTACGTTCAATAATCGTGCGTTTATAGCTCATGTTTGATATATTAAAGAGAAACACTACACGATTACAATAATAAAAGTATTTTGTTTGTCCTAAAAACATGTCAAACGTTTCATTTTTTGGCGTGCAGATACCGTTCTGCCTGAAATTGCATCCTGCTTTGAGGTAAAGTACTCCCTGAGACAAGTATGTCATTCAGGTAGACTTAATAATGGTGCGTTTATAGCTCACGTTTGATATGTTAAAGAGAAACACTACACGATTACAATAAAAGAAAAAAATCGTAATAAAAGTATTTTGTTTGTCCTAAAAAAAACATCTCAAACGTTTTATTTTTTAGCGTGTAAATACCGTTCTGCCTGAAATTGCATCCTGCTTTGAGGTAAAGTACTCCCTGACAAGTATGTCATTCAGGTAGACTCCGACACCTTTTAAGGTTAAATCCTTAGGCAGACACAATTTTTTTTATCTGAGTTACAACAACTTACAGCCCTTGAGGATGGGTTCCACTATTCATGGAGCCTTTGGTGCTCAACGGACACTAGTCTCGATTAGAAGGTAGAACCAGTGAAGCCCAACAATATTATTGGCAACTGTGGCATAAACTTGAAGCGAGGAAATGGTGTTGTTGTTGTTCTAGTAACCACATTTGTATGTGGTGGAGGCGATCCTGTCAAGGCCCATATGTGAGCAAGCTCGTTCCGGACCGATCGCCGCGGGAGTGTTATTATATAAAGGCTCCAATAATTCGCCTTGTCGTAACGAGTATCATAGGCACTCAGTATTTTGCTCTCAGCTGAGCTTCTCATGATGACGATGAACACCACACAAATCGGAACATAGAGTTCGAACCAGTATGGTGCTCATAGTCATCCCGTGCCGGAAAGTTGAGGATGTATTTCAACCAGATGTCGTTCTTCACCAATGAGAGCAATATTTTCAAACAAGTAGAAGCTAATTTGTATCTTCTCATGAAAGGAGGAGGCAGACAAATGTGACGCTATTCTTTTGCGGAAACTAATACCCTATCAGCAAGGAGGCCACTGTAGAGCAGAGGTTAGCATGACGCTGAATGCCTGGGTTCGAATCCTGACAGGACCATCATAAAATTTTCTGCGGTGGTTATCCCCTTCTAATGCTGGCGACATTTGTGAGGTACTATGCTATGCCATGTACCATGTACAAAAGAGGTGTCGCATTGCCCCTTATCTGAGGCCCCTTATCATTGAGCTTAAACTTGAATCGGGCTGCACTCATTGATATGTGAGAAGTTTGCCCCCGTTCCTTAGTGGAATATTCATGGGCAATAATTTGCAAATGCTTTTTGGAAGAAGAAGGCAGACGCATGCGACGCTGTTTTGTTTCGGAAACTAATACCCTTTCAGGTATAGTGGTAAAGTAATTCTTCTCAAATAGTAGTTAAGAGGATACACATCGCCAACAATGTCACATAGGTAGCCATACGGAAGTGAATTTAGAACAATATCTAGTAAAGATGTCTAGACGGGCCTATGGCTAAATTTTGAAGTGCTGTCCACTAAACTACAACACTATACAGCAACTGCAGTATTCAGTTCATGGCGCGGGGTTTAAACTCACAACAATTGGCAATAGCCCTGTTATAGGACAAAAGTCGACTCTTTGTCAGTCGTGTAAAACACAAATTTTGGGCTAGCATTCCTCCCAGGAGGACAAGTACCTTGTATGCGTAGGCCAAAATCCATGGCAAATATGGTTTTAACCGGTATATAAACTGATATAGCAAATTGCTTATTTGTCTATGGACATTCCATAAAGGAATAGGGGTAAACTAAAATAGCTTCCATATAAACCGGCTAATCTGCATCTAAAAAATCGTTTAAAAAACTTTACAAATGCTATCCATGGTGTAGAGTATAAATATTTGGCCCGACCATACTTAACGTAAGGCGCTTCTGCGATGCTTTATTCTAGCCAAAGTCAGCCAAGCGGTAGATCTCTTCAAGTTTGGATTTGAGCAACATAATTTTGGAGTATTCACAACTTCCATTTTGTGACCATCTGCCATTCGTTGCCCTTCGGGCCTCATACTGCGGATTTAGCTTAAATGCTGCTAGAGGCATACCCACAGATTCCAAACAACCTGGTATGTTTTTTTTAAACGTGTGCCTGCACTGATAGAAAAATTACGGTACTTTTCCCATTTTTGCCTGTTATTATTTTGTTAGCGTCATTGGCAATGATTTTTAATACCATTTGGTATCAATTCAATATCAGACAAATGAGGCTATTAAGAATTGACGGCGTCACATTTGTATTTTTGCCATTGCGCCAGAACTGTTTTTGAGCTTTGTACTTAAAATATTGACAACATTGTAAAATATTTGTTAAACAAATAAATAAAATATTTGATTACAGTTTGAGAGCGCAAAAAACCTGTTCAAATACTCGAAGGCGGTGAAATAGTACAAATTCTAGGAACATTCTACATTAAAAACATGATAGTCTCTTGTGTGGAAAACAATGCTGTGTTGATGTAATCACTTCTAAGAGTCATTGCATATGAAATCAATTGCTGAATACAAAGAATTGAGGTTGGTCACGGTGTAACATTACTTTTTGTAGATTTTGTAGTAAATAAAATTAGATTGAATTATTTTTAATGTTTTTGTTTTGTTCATTAGAAGGTGGAATAATCAATAATGGGTTCGGTACTAAAACCAATAACGGTGTGGTGCTAAAACCAATAACATATTGGTATTAAAACCAATACCAGTTCGTTACTAAGGCTAATACCAAACGGTACTAATCATTCTATGTTTCATGCATACCATCCGGTATTGCTTTTGTACCATATGGTGTTGCTTTACTATCAATACCCTAAGGTACTGAAATGAGCACGTTTGGTATTAACTTTTCTCTGGCTGTACGTTTTTACTTGTTTTGAATTAATGTTAGTATTATTCAACAATGTTCGTTTAAATCAACTGTATATACTTCTTTATAATTTAGTAAAACTCTAAAAACTAGGCAAATTATATTAAAACTTAAGACATACCTTTTAACGAATTCGATTGGTGAAGCAACATAAAATCCTTGATGACATTTGCTACTCAGTTTCTTAGATTTCTTCACTTTTTGTTGAAAGTTTTATTACGAAGAATTTACTTTGACGAAAATAAGTTTTTGTTTTTGATTTTGTTTATTTGTTTTAGAATGTTGTTGGCGTTTTTGTTTTTATTTATTTAGATCGAAACGAAATTTTTTTAGCAAACTTTTTACTGTTGTTGTGATAATGGTGGCGAACAAACGAACAACGCGCTGATCAAAGTTTAAAGTTTGCTTTAAGTATGTCCAAACCAATAATTTTGAAAATAGTTCCCAATTTTTGTGAAAAGTTCTTTAGTTATTGTTGCATTTAGTTTTGTATAATTTTTTTATATAAAAATTGTGTTTACGTTTTGTTTAAATTTAAATTTTACACTTCTCTGGCGCCGTTCTACATTAGGCCGTTTTATGTATTGAATAAGAAAATGTAAAAGTTACATTAAAATAAGTTTTTTTTATAAGTTGTTGATTTTTGTTGTTTTTTTTTTGTTTTTCTTTAATGTGTTTAATGCGATTATATAAAACTTGAATTTGAATTAATAATTACGAGATAGAAGTATTGATGATGATGAATAAGTTTTATTCTATATTGAATATATATTTATATTTTAATATTTAATATATTCTGTTTTGTTTTTACATATTTTTAAGGGAAATTTTTGTTTTTTCTAGATATTTATATGTATGTATATTTGCCGAAAGATTTTTATACAAATTAAATTTGTTGTGATTTCACGTTTTTCTTTTCTTTTTTTCTTAATTTTTCTTTCTATACCAAAATTTGCCGAAAATTTGTTTTTTTTTTTTTTTGCTATACGTTTTATTTACCCAAACATTAGCCGAAATATTTTTCCTTTGTCAAGCCAATTATGTTTTGTTGGTTGTTTGCTTTTTTGAAAATTTTGTTGAATTTTTATGCCAAAAATGTTTTATTTTATAAAAGTTTCCTTAAATTTCACATTACAACCATTTTTGGTTTTTGCACAAATTCAATTTCCGCTTGTTGCTCTTGCTCAGCTTTATTTGCTGATGCATTATGCCGACTAATGCCTAATTCATGCATTTCCGTAGCCATTTTGTAGTCTGTAGTCTTGGTATTCACTTTTCAATCGTAGATTAGACAATTCTCTGCAAAGAAAACAAAAAGAAGGAAGAAGGTTTTGAGAAATAATTTTGGAAAAATTATGGTATCGACAAAAAAAAAGAAGAAACAAAAAAAAACAAATTTTCTCAGTGTAATGTATTTGGATATGAAACTTCAAAACACAATATTTAGTGCAAACATGTTTAACTTATGAAAAAAATACTTATATGCTACTTGTAAAAGAGTACGATATGATATTTTGTTCGCGCAAAATGATTAATTTACAGTAAAATTTGATTCAGTTACAGTAAATGATAATTGGTTTACAATAAAATACTAAAACTGATATACTCAAAGTAATTACAGAATCTTATTAGTCACTATTTTCCCCACAGTTGGCACAACAAAAGTGGCACAACAAAAGAGATGATTGTTTTGGCTTAAAAACAATCAATTTACTGTAAAATTTGATTCGTGTATAGCAATGCTTTATAAATTACACTAGAAAATTGTTGAAATTCAAATGTCATTCATACAAATTTAACAACATTTGAGGAAAATGCAATTTTGCTTTTTGAACTGAACCAAGGAATAATTTTCAAATTTTTAGTCCAAACATTTCCTAACATTTTACTAGGTTTTAGTTCACCTTTGAACTAAACCAAGGAATAATTTTCAAATTTTTAGTCCAAACATTTCCTAACAATTAGTAATGTGTTTTATTAGGTTTTAGTTCACCTTTGTACTTTCGATAAGTTAAATATGAACTCTAATTATAGAAATTGAAATGTTAATCATTGGAAAAATAGATATATAAAAAAGAGCTTTAGAAAATTTTTTCCAAAAAACACATAAAATTCAGAAAAAATCATGAAATCTGTATTTGAATCGATAGTACTGTCCATATAATTGAATGTTTGAAGACTACTTCATGACTGCGTCTCAAGTGGTCCATCCGCTTAGTCCAATTTTGGCATACTCTTTCCAACATACCGGCCGATATATGACGAATAAATGCTTTAATGTTGTCTTCCAATGCGTCAATTGAAGCGGACTTGTCTGTATAGACATGGGCTTTAACATAGTCCCACAAAAAATAGTCTAAAGGCTTTAAATCGCACGATCTAGGCAGCCAATTGACCGGTCCCGAATGTGAAATAAAACGTTCACTCGCCTCTCAATAAGTCAATTTTATGCGTGCTGTGTGGCATGTGGCACCGTTTTGTTAAATCACATGTCATGCAAGTAAAGCTTTTGCTTTCTGCCAAAGGAAAAAAGTTGAGTATTATGGCGCTCACCATTTACAGTTTCATTATGATTCACATCATCATTGAAGAAGTACGGTCCAATGATGCCACAAGCCCATAAACCGCACAAAACTGTGTCTTTTTCTGCATGCATTGGTAGCTCTTGCAATGCTTCTGGCTGAGCTTCACTGCAAAATCGACAATTCTGCTTATTTACGTATCCATTAAACCAAAAATGAGCTTTGTCGATAGAATGGAAGAAGCGCGCGACTAACTTTCTTAACAGAGCACTCACTTTGATAATAAAATTCAATAAGTTGCGAGTGTTGTTCGTTAGTAAGACGATTCATGGTTAAATTGTAGACCAAACTGAGGAAGTTTGACAGTGAAACAAAACACGAAACGTGCGTAAGCTGTTTATACCAGTGATGCCAAAAAGATATTAGCTAAAAAAAAACTCTTTAGTATTGAGCTTAGGTATTGGTTTTGATTTATGTGGAATATGTAGCCCATTATAACGGTGCAGAAGAAGTCAGTTTGGCTTATTTAGATACCATAGCAACAAAAAAAGTAAAATAGAAGTGTTAGTCCCCAGATCAAACCCAGAAACTTAAAATGATAATTTGCCCATTAACATTCCATTAAGGAACAGGGCAAACTTCTCACATACCCATGACTGCTCTCCGATTCAAGTTGAAGCTCAAAGATAAGGGACCTCCATTATACAGCCGAGTTCCCGATTTCGAACGGGGTGCCGCACTGCGACATCTTTTTGGGGAGAAGTTTTTACATGGCTGACATATCAAAGGTTACAATACTTTACAATTGTCGCCAGTATTAAGACATTTTTTTGATGTTCTCGTCAGGATTGGAACCCAGGTGTTCAGCGTCATAGACGGACATACTAACCTCTGGGCTACAGTGGCTTCCAGAAACGAAAAAGTGAAATAGGCAGATATAAGAAGAGAATAAGTTACAAGCCTATGGCCTATCGCAATGAGCTCAGCTCCTCTTAAAAGACAGCAGGTTCTTTATTCCCCTTCCATTCGCAGATACAAAGCTCTCCACAGACTCAGCACTGGCCATTCCCTTTACTATGTTCAGTAGTTCGATAAATGACACATATGCAAAACCGGCGCAAGATTCGCAAGCCGTTCATCCGACTTCTTATTTCCCAGTATACGATCGTTTCTGCGAATCTAAGTCAGAGCTTAGTCTTGAGCTCAGGTATCTGGGGAGACCTCCGAGTGCACCGTCTGCAATATCACTCAGATCGCGGAAAATCGCCTCCTGTAAACAGCAGCTTGTGGCACTGTGGACTCGAGAATTCAACAATGTTGTGTTTGCAATAAAAATTATGCGGGATTTCCGTGTGTGCCGCCATATGGACTATCGTACCGAGCTCAGTAATCTCCTCACCAAAGCTAGCAGGTTTTTTATCCTCCTTCTATTTACAGATAAAAACCTCGCCACGGATTAAGAACTGGCCATCCCGTTTACTAGGTTCAATAGTTCGATAATGGACATATGCAATACCGGCGACAGGTTCGCATGCCGTCCATCCACCATCTTTTTTCCCAGTATACATTCATGTTTGGGAATCGAAGTCAGCGCTATGTCATGGTTTAGCATTAATTTTTGGGAGAAGTTAAGCGATTCCTACTCTACACTACGGGAGGCCATCGTAGCGCAACGTAGAGGTAAGCATATCCGCCTATGAAGCTAAACGCCTGGACTCGAATCCTGGCGAAAACATCAACAACATTTTTCAGCGGTGGTAATCATGGTACCATTCCATGTAAAAACTTCTCTCCAAAGAAGTGTCGCACTGAGGCACTCCGTTCGGACTCGGCTTTAAAAGCAGGCTCCTTATTATTGAGCTTGAAACTTGAATTGGACTGCACCCATTATTCCACATTTTTTAATCAAATTTTCATGGGCAAATTTGGATGTGGCCAGTGAACCGGTGATTTCTGATGTTACGTATGTCCCTCATTTACAAAGCAGAGGGCCATTAATTTGTTTGAGCCCTACAAATCAACCTGACTGGATGGTATATCGCCTAAGGCTTTGTGCCGACTGCGTGGCGGGAGGATAGGGTCGTTTTCATTCCCAAGCAGGAAGACCGAGCTACTGCCGGACCAAGGACTTAAGGCCAATCAGTCAATCGTCTTTTGTCTTGCAGACACTTGAGATACTGTTGGATTCGTACATCGGGAATCTTCTTCACCCGTAGTTGGTAAGCGGCTACAAACATGCCTATACCAAGGGTCATTCAGTTGATAGCGCCCTCCACGACGGGGATTGCATAAAAGGGAACTTGAAGACAGGCAACTTCACTTTTACGGCCTTCTTGGATATAGAAGGGATTTTTAATAATGTGGAGTTCCTTCTCCTCTGTGACAAGGGATTGATGTTATGCTCAAGGGCAGTATTATCAATGCATCACTGGCAGCAGTGGGGAGGGTTTATCCCCCTCTTGTCACTCTTAGTTATCAATGGCATTGTCTGGTCATTTGAAAAGCAAAGAATGAAAGTGGTTGCCTATGGCGCCGTCATTTTGATAGACGGTCGCTTTCTTTTATATATCCTTCAGAGTGGATGCTGTGGAGATGAGCGAGAGCCAATGGGCTTGGCATAAACAGTGCTGGCGATGTTCAAAAGAAAGAGGAAATATGGTGGATTCAGGGGTTCGGTCCTTGATGGAGTAGAGCCGCCAGTTTATGCCAAGCATATTGGCTTCCGCCAATCTCGACATCTTCCCTAGTTCGCTCTGAAGGATATTCGAGAAAGTGACCGTCAATCAAAATGACGACGCTAAAGGCAACCAATTTGATAGGTGGAGCTGCGGCTCTCACGGGACGTTTACTATCTGGACATTGTTTTTTTGAACAGAAATTGAGAAATGTTAAAGAGAAGGTCTAACGGAGGGTGAACAACAACAGGAGTAAGGGACTAAGGCCAAGTACTGTCCTTTGATTGTACACTGCTGTGGTCTGGCCGATCCTCACCTATAGGTACCTGGTGTGACACCATGCTCTCGAGCAGGTTGGTCTACGCGTTGTGATGTAGATAGAACAGGGTATTACGGTGCTGATATCGGATGCCAACAGGAGTGCTCAGAGAGAAACGCTGAATACGCAACTTGATCTGAGACCTTTGCACTTCTACGGCACTGAAGACTGCCCTCAGACTGAGGGAATTAGGGACATGGCGCTCTTTGTTCTGCGGAGGCCGCTGGCGTGGGACGACTACGTGACAGTGGCGTCGAGACGGGCAATGTGTCGTTGGATCTTTCTTCGATGGATTCCTGGAGGTCGTTTTCCCGGGGAGTAAGCTTTGATGTGGGGGCATCCCGCCATTCTTGGGTCCCTCTATTTACACGGATGGATCCAAGCTGGATGGGGGCACCGGGGTACGAGTTTTTGTGGAAATCCTAGGAATAAGGGAGTCACATAAACTTCTGAATTGGTGCAGCGTCTTTCAAGCTGCGGTTTTTGCAATACATAGGGACTTGTATGCGTCAAGTCCCTACTAAGTCAGGAGCAGCGACCCTCTCAGATTGTCACAATATATGTGGACAGTCAGGCGGCGCTGAAGGCCCTGGCTGAGGGTCACGTGAGGTTGAGGCTTGTCGGGAGATGCAAGGAGCATCTAAGCCGTTTTGGGGCTGCTGTCAGATTGTGCTGGGGAACGAAATGGTAGCCATGCTGGCCAGGTTTGGGTCATGGATGGACTCCGAGAGTACTACGCCGATGGTGAATCCCCTATGTGTTGGCTGTTTGGAATGATAGATTGCTACTATAATGAATGCGTAAACTCTGCGTGGGCTGAAGTTGTGGGCTGCATGGTTGGCAAAGCCCAGTGGCCGAGGTTCCCCGGAACGAGGACGTCGATTTTTCTCGAGCTAAGGAAGCTTAACCTTTGATTGTAAATGGGATTTGGTTGATGACATGGCGTTGAGTTCGGGACTATTAGATTTCTCCAGTGTCTGTGGGATTGAGGAGAAGCCCCGTGACGATGGGGAGAAGGCGTAGGATTATGGGTGAACTCCTCTTTTCTTCACCCTGTGCTCTACAGTCTTTATACCTATTCTTGACTTCTGTAAGGGCCTGGCATGGTGGGTCGGCCCTCTAGTCAGTAAGAATTCTTTCGATCCCTATACCGATTTTTTGTTTATCTTTTGCTAACGGTTTTCGTCTCTCTCTGCTCACCTCTTTAAATTCTTTCTAGGACGAACACAATGGACCAGAAGTTTGCGAGTGAAGTGGTTGGCAACTGTGGTTGCCAGGCGCGTGCCCGTTAACCTAACCTAACCATTGTCACCATTCATAAATCCTGAGTTTCGAAGGCGGTAAATCTCTTCTCAGGAAGACCCTGTACTCGTCCGGCAGTCCCAGCGAAATATCAAAATCGAAGCATTTTCGTCCCTAACTTCATCTAGGGGCCGTTGATTCTCTTCCGGAAATATGTTATCTCGAATCAGTCCCGATACCAGGTATACTGAAATCTATCTCAGTCTTCTCTCCGCATTTATAGTATCCATGGAATGGAACTGTGGCCGTAACTGTCCTTCTTCAGCATGCCGAGCACCCTCTGCGTGACCTTGGCGGTACAGTTCCTAATATTGACCCCAATAGGTTGCATGTTCAGAATCACATCCAAACCTGACTACAGTGTGTATCTCAATGCAAGTCATTCCGTACTAGTCTCATAATTGCCGTGTACACCCAGTAAACATCTCCCGGTTGTTTCTACGGACAATTCCTTTCAGCTTGTTTGTCCATTTTCCTTTTCCAGGACTGGTTAAAATCACCGACAAGACTTAGGTATATCTCCTTGTGTAAACTCCTTATTCCTCTCCAGGACTGGTTAAAATCACGGACAAGACCTAGGTATATCTCCTTATGTAAACTCCCTATTCCTCTTCCAGGAGAGTTTGAATCACGAGCTAGACCTATGCATATCTCCGAATGAAGAGCGGCAGCACCGTCATTATTTGATTAGTCAATCCACCACTGCAGCGCTGAGATTATAATTTTCGCCTATGATGCTGAACGGCTGGGTTGGAATCCGGCGAGAATGTCAAAAAAATTGTCAGCGGTGACTTCGCCTATTGATGCTGACGACATTAATGAGGTAATATGCCATGCATAAGAAACATGTGTAAAGTTCTTCCCAAAGAGGTGTCGCACTGCGGCACGCCGTTCGGACTCGGTTATAAGAAGGAGGTCCCTTATCATTGAGATAAACTTTGGATCGGACAAAACTCCTTGATGTCTGGAATCCATTTCTGGTAGACCACCTCGAAAGTCAGCTCTGTGACCTTTCCGTGATCTCACGGTGCGTCAACACACATTTTAGTGTACACGCGGTGTGTACCGCCCAATGATCAACGGCGACTTCCCTCGGATCGATAACACATCGTCGTCCGCATATGCTATCAGTTTCGTGACATATCGGTTAAGCTTCATTAGGAGATTTCAGAGAATCTGGGAGAACTCTTCTAGAGGCGTACCCCTTGGCGAGGAGAGATTTACACGGTACAACATGCCGTGCCGTGTGAATACCCATCTTGCCTACAGGGCTCGCCTTTACTGGAAGCTTTATCAAGTTAAGTACCGCTTTGAAACATAATTGGTATGATTGCTGGAATTTACAACAGGCACAACACCACATGCAGAAATTTTATCGTATAGGATTTTAATTGAGCTCTCCAGATGTTAAAGAAATCAAATCGGAAGGTCTGCCTATAAGGAAGATGTCAAAATATAGATTGATCGGATCATACTTGGCATGGACTTTAAACGTCATCGGAGCGCATTAAGTGCAAAATTTCTGTCAAATCGGTTTAAACTGAGCCCTCAAGGTATTTTCGAATTCAGGTCAGTATATTGCTTTATAAAGGAGCTTTATCAGGTTATGGGAGCTACATCGGGTTATCGGAAAGCCATGGTATTACATACCTATAGCATAACCGCCTATGATGCTAAATATTGGGGTAGAATCTTAGGACGATTTTAGCCATTGCTAAAATCGCAATCTAACACAAATTCGTAGAAATTTTACTCAAAAGCTATGAGTGCTGGATACATACAGAAAATTTTGGTTTGTACGGAACCGAAAAAGTTTATCGTTACAAGACGTAAGTACGGTTTTGGTTTTAGACCCCATGGGAAGAATTCTAAGAATGAGTAGAAAGTTACTAGTATTAATTGGCCAAACCTACTGGTCATCCCCTTACTAATACTAGCGAGCTGTGGGATCATGTTAACAGAGGGGACCTTATAAACATTCCGAATTCTTTGGTTTTTTTTAAAGCAAATTACCTAAAAATTATTTATAGTTTTTGTTCATTTTGTTATTGGAGTATTTTCGGCTTCGACCAATGTGTTTTTATTTTTTTTGTGTTTCAAATAGAAAAACATCACATCTAAAATCCTTTAAAGAGTCTCAGCAATTGTGGTGTGCTAAATGTATTGAGGGGCGGGCTATAAAGATCGCGATTTCGGCCTTGCCTGGGGGGCTCATCAGCTTGCGATGGCACCGAAATATTACATGCTTCCACCTCTGAATTCCTTGTTTTTTTAAAGCTCACTAATTTGTGAGCAATGCAATGGTAGCAGCATGCCTTTCGAATCACATGTTGGGTCTTATTAGACAACATTTTCTTAAAGCGCAGTAAGAACAAATTGAAATCCAACAGCCAAAATCTCTTCAAAAACACATCTAACATCAGCAAAACACACAAGGCCTGACTTAAAAGACCTAACGTTTCATTCGAAATGCATGCTTCTACCATTTCACTGCTCACTAATTAGTGAGAAGGTGGAAGCTTGTAATCTTTTGGTGGCATCGCCCACTGATGAGACCCTTGGTAAGGCCGAAATCGCGATCCTTGTAGCCCAAGACATTTATCACTATTGTTGAGAGTCTTTAAAGAGTTGTTATTGTTTTGTTTTTCTATTTGATATAGAAGCAAACAAAAAGATAAAAACACATTGGTCTAATCAAGAAATAATCCAATAATATTAAAAAATAATTTTTGTCTCCAAACAAAAGTAGCGCAAAAAGGAATTTTTTAAAATATTTTTTTTTTAGAAATCTACAAGAATCTGGCTATGGTTTCATGGTTACAGTAACAGCAGCTTCTATGTGGGCTTGAACTTTTTTATAATATCTAATATAAAATGGCTTTGCGATTCGATTAGATTGATTAGATGAGTCATCCATCAAACGCAATCTAATCAAAAATTCTGCGCAATTTACGAAATTGTTTTCCGTAAACAACTGCTTTTGCCAAAAACAAATGTGATATTTTTGTAATCAAATGCAATTTTCTTGTGACAAATCGAAGAAAAATCAACCTCGCATTGTAAACAATAAAAGAAAATAGAGTGCCATAAAGTACAGTAGAAGTAAACCAAATTTATTTTTTACGAAAAATATGTACTGTAAACCTTACCTTACACATAATCACATTTTTTTTTTTTGTACTATCCCTCACATATGTACAAGTTAATCGAAAAACTCCTCATTGCTCTAGAATACTATCCATACATGCATACATCCCCTAATATCCTCCTGTCATTCTAATTAATACCAGATTTCTAATACCAAACCCACTAAGTTAGAGAGTAGGAAAATCTTATCAGAAGAAATCTCACAACATTTTCCAATGACTACTACTCGTTTATTGTTGGCGAGCAAAAGAATGGAAGCATAAAACATATGCGGTAAATCCCAATGGCACCCCATATCTAACGTGAACTCACTGCAGCAGGCATTATTCAGCTGTTCCGCTGTTTGACTGCTGCAGCATGTTTCAATGCAGCAAAAACTCAACTCAACAAAACAAAGCACAAAAAACGTAAACAATCCAGCCAAGTCTCCCCACTGAGGTTGCAAGTTGAAAACGAGTCCTTGTTATATAACAGCAACTCTAGAATGGGTGGTGGTGGTGATGATGGTAGTGGTAGTGGTGATACGCTTTGCCCAAAACCTCATGCAACGGTGGTGGTTGTCGTGCAAGGATTGCCTGCAGGAAGGACTTATTGTACCCTGCTTATTGTTGTAGCGGAGCATTATGCAGCATTGCAGTTTTTCTTGATTGCACACAACACTCTGTGGCATTGAGTGAATAAGAACACTTGGCAAATCCGTTCGTTGCATGTCAAAGAAATGCAAGTCACCGGCAACTTTTACGAATTTTCTTTCTATTGTCCTTTTTTGTATTTTGTATTCAATTTAATGGAGTAAGCCCATAATAATCACCATCAAGACTGCAATCATTATTTTTGCTTTTATCATCATAATCTTCAGCAAACGTCATACACTTGGCATGTTCTCTGGTATTTTTCAGTTTTAGTATAGCAAAGAGACGGAGAGAGAGTGAGAGAGAGCGAAAGATTTATTAAAACATATCAAATAGCGAGGATACAGAGCTATTGGCCGCGGCAACATTTACAGGAGAGTAAACGTTGATGACATGTACAGACATATCACACGGGAGAAAACGCGTAAGCTCTCTGTAAGTGAGGGGTAGTTGTTTGCCTTATTCATGTTTGGTATTTTTGTAGTTTCTAAGGAAATGGCAGAGAATAATAAATTTTTCAGATTTTTTTAACTTTGTTTAGCATAAATTGTCAAACAAGTAAATGCGTGATAAGTTCGACCGGGCCGAATCTTATATACCCCCCACCATGGACCGCATTTATCCAATTCTTTGCCCGGTAACTCTTTATAGGCAAACAAACGATAATGGATAAGAATGGCAATGCTAGTGGAGCTTAAACAAGTTATGAACCAATTTGAGGTCATACTTGGTTTGGCTGTTGAAGACCAAAGTGGAAGTCGTTGTGCAAAATTGCTCCCTATAGTGGCCCAAAAAATAAAATCGTGGGATTTGTTTACATGGGAGCTACATAAGGTTATGAAGCGATTCGAACCGTATTTAGCATCTATATTTAAGGTCATAGAAGAAGTCGTTGTGCAAAATGTCAGCCAACTCGGATAAGAATGGCGCCCTCTAGAGGCCAAAGATTAATAATCGGAAGATCGGTTTATATGGGAGCTATATCAGGTTATGAACCGATTTAGGCCATACTCACCACAGTTGTTGGAAATCAAAACAAATCATTTCATGGAAAATTCTCACCAAATCGGGTAATAATTGCGCCCTCTAGCGGCTCAAGAAGTCAAGATCCGAGATCGGATTATAGGGGAGCTATATTAGGTAATAAACCAATTTGGATTCTAATTGGCACAGTTGTTGGAAGTTAAAACAAAACACTTTATGCAAAATTTCAGCTAAATTACATGCATTGGGAAAAATATAGCTAATATACTTCCTGTCTCCATTGAAGCGTGATTTCAACCGTCAGACGGACGGACATGGCTAGATCGTCCTAGATTTTTACGACGATCAAGAATATATACACGTTGCAAACTTAAAGACAAAATGAAAATAACCCTAATCTTTCGATGATAGGTATAAAAATAATTATACCCTACACCACCAATGTGGTACAGGGTATTAAAACGTTGTGCATTTGTTTACAACGCTAAGAAGGAGAAGAGCTAGACCTATTGATAAGTATACCGATCGGCTTAAAAACACTTCCCAATTCGACTTAACTATGTGATCAAGGTACAGGTCGAATTTGTTGTCCGATTGTCATGAAATTTTGAGCAAGTCTCTTTTTTGGTCCAGGGAGCGAACGCCCATGTATTTTGTTGATTTTGTAGCAAATCTCATATATCATATATCTCCCTCATATATCTTTCATCCAATATGGCCGTTGAAGGCCGTAGTGTTGCATGACATGTTTTAATTGACGTCCTTATACGTGTGCAAAATTTCTTAAAAATCGAGCCAAAGTTAGATAAAGCTGCCAAATATATCTTGCATCAGATATGTCTCTTCTTGGGTGCAGTAGCCTCAATTTTGGTCCAATCTTTAAAAAATTTAGCACGAGTTGTTCTATTTGACGTCCTCATATGTGTGTAGGTTAGGTTAGGCTTACGAGGCAGTCTGCCATCAGACTCACTTAGACGTTTTCGTCCATTGTGAAACACTGTTTGGTTCTCGTATTGAATGGTTCAAAGAGATTCTATTCTTACTGAGGAATACAAGCTTTATTCTGCAGACATGGCTTGAAATACGGCTTTTGAAGTAAACAAAAATTTGAGCTGGAAAGAGTTGAGGTATTCTTATCGGGTGTTTTCCAGGATTTGGCGCAGTGTGAATATTTGGTCTATGGTGGATTCAGCACGTCTAAAGCCGCATTGATAGGGTCCAAATATCTCGTTGTTCTTAGGTTTTTATATTTCACACTGTACGCTCGAGGGTAGGTTAGGTTAGGTTTACGAGGCAGTCTGCCATCAGACCCACTTAGACGTTTTCGTCCAATGTGATACCACAGGAACAGAAGATCGAAGATGGCTTCTAGTTCATACCGTTGAACCATCCAGATCGCTATAAAAAGCCCAGTAACTTGCGAATATTCACATCCGCTAAATCAGACAGGTTCTCAAAAAATGAGAACCTAATGTGGAACTCCTTCGGACTGTTAGTGCGGAACACGCATACACAGAAGGTGTTCTATAGTCTCTTCCTCTTCGATGTCCTCGCAGCTTCTGCAAAAGACGTTGCTGGCAACCTTCTGTGAGCATGCTTTCCGATTAGACAGTGACCTGTCATGACGAACACAATGACTGAGACTTTTGTTTTAGCCAGCCACAGCAAAGCGGTAGACCTCTTCAAATCTAGATTAGGCCACATAGCTACCCTATAATTAACTGTGACAACTATGGTAAGTATGATCTTAATTGCTCCAAATATAGCTATTATGGCAAAATGGCAATTTTATATTTGATTAAAGTTCATTCTAAGCTTTATTACAAATGCATTTACTTTCTTTTAAAAAATCCGCAATTACCTTTTGGGCAACCCAATAGAAGTGATTTGGTCTATTTTCAATCCCCAATAAACTATAGAATCTGGATAAAATTGGAAGTGCATGACTTGGAACGCATAAATCTTGGCTTTATTTAGAAAAGGCCTAACTCGATTTATTGTTACTTTACAGGTGAGGGGAAAAACTTGACATATACCTGTTTTTATTAAAAGGGCCCCAATTAAGCTTGATTAATAGTTAGTAGAATTTGGATTAACGATATAGTGTCGAATTCATTCATAATTGGTTTAGCGTTGAATTTATTTCATTCATAAGCACGCAAAAAAAACATTAGCTATAAATGAACTTTTCGACAAGTAAACTTTGTTTAGGAAAAACATTGGGACTTTGGTTGTTATTCAATGAAAAAACACTCTCTCTGCCATATTGAAGAAATACAAAAAAAAAAACAATCCAAGTGAATAATTTTTTCGTGTAGCAAATCATCTTTTGCTGTAAACGAAACATATTTGGCTTAAAAGCAGGGATTCGAAGCAGAGCGGAGAGGGCCTACCCCAGTCAGCCAAAAGGCAGCGGTCACCTGGAGGGCATCCCATGCCTAAAATAACTAGGGCGAACAATAGTAGGATGGGTCAAAGAACCTTTGCTAATGTCGCTAGGGACAGTGTGGTGATTTTGCCGGAACGGTAGCGAAATTTTTTAAACCCGAAGCGGTTTCCAATCTCAAAATCCGGCCCGCTACGACAAAATAAAAATCTTTAAAATACAATTCGTATTGGTATACGAAGTTGTCATTTCGGCGAATTAAGACAGGTTACTTTAGAGTTAATTTTCGTTAAATCGTAATCATAATGATTTCGTCTTAAAGCCAAAACAAGTGAAAACAAGCTAAGTGTGGTAGGGCCGAATCTTGTATACCATCCACCATTGATCGCATTTGTCAAGTTCTTTTTATAAGCAGAAACTAAAAAGGATCAAAGGATCCATGCCTTTTTGTATCCACCACCATAGGAAAGGTATTCTGAATTATAAACCGATCTGCCGAATTAGGGTTTCAAGCCCATTAAAGCCCCATTTGTTACCTGATTTTGTTGAAATTGTCCCATTGTCCGAACTGAGCATAATCCAGGACAGCCAAATTTGGATATAGCTGCCATATAGAACGATCCATATTTTCCTATTTCGCTGAAGTTTAGAGCAGTAAGTTATGGACTGATTGAGCCTATACTTCACAAAAATGAAGGAGGTGACAAAAAAAACCGATTTTTAAAATCGGATAAGAATTGCTCCCTCTAGAGGCTCAAGAAGTCAATTCAGGAGATCGATTTATATGGGCGCTTTAAAAGGATATAACCCGATATAGACGGCGATCAAGAATACGTATAATCGGAGTTGAATATTGTTTGATGTTATACAAATAATGACATAATTAGTATTTCACTTCATAGGGCGCGGAGTGTATAAGAAAAAAATTTTAAAGTAAATAGCCAATTTCAAAGTAAAGGAGAGGAGCGGAAAAAATTCGCCCGCTCCGTATCCCTGCTTAAAAGTATGGAATTTTCGGGTAAAAGACAAATCCTTTTCCACAGACATATTTCCTACAAGTTGTACCATAACCGAACTGATTTTTACCTCAACATGTAACAAATAAACGACTAAAGTTCATGTGGCCTCCAGTGTGGCGCCGTTTGATACGAATTTACTTGTTTGTAGTATTGTAAATACAAGCCTTTTTCTACCTTAAGTTAAAATTTTTAAAAATTGTTACTTTCCGAGTTTACATACGTCCGTCCGTCCGTCTGCCAGTCGAAAGCACGCTAATTTTCGAAGGAGTAAAGCTAGCCGCTGGAAATTTTGCACGAATACTTCTATTTAGTGTAGATCGGTTGGGATTGCAAATGGGCCATATTGGTCCATGTTTTGATATAGCTGCCCTATAAACCGATATTGAGTCTTGACTTCTTGAGCCTCTAGAGGGCGCAATTCTTATCCGATTGGAATGAAATGCACGAAGTATTTTAATATTATATGCAATAACTGTGCCAAGTATGGTTCGAATCGGTTCAAAACCTGATATAGCCGACAGATCCGCTCATGACCATCAACATACGTGTTTATTATAGTCTGAATCAGATCTTCAACATATAATTCAATTGTGGTCCGTTCTTGATTTCGCTATAATAGCAGAGCAAATCTTTTCTTTTATCCTCTTTTTTTGCCTAAGAAGAGATGCCAGGAAAAGAACTCGACCAATGCGATCCATGGTGGAGGGTATATAAGATTCGGCCCGGCCGAACTTAGCACGCTTTTACTTGTTGATGATGGTCTCGGCAGGATTTAAACGCAGGCGTTCAGCGTCATAGGCGAACATATAAACCTCTGCGCTACGTTGGCCTACAAAATAGTAAGTATCTATGCAAAATTTTAAGCGGCTAGCTTTACGCGTTCGGGGACTACGTGATTTCGACAGACGGACGGACAGACATGGCTACATCGACTCGAAATATCATGACGATCAAGAATACATACACTTTATGGGGTCGCAGATCAATATTTCAAGGTGTTACAAACGGAATGACTAGATTAGTATACCCCCATCCTGTGGTGGTGGGTATTACAAGAAATTAGTCGTTTTTTGAGCTTCTCTCTCTGCCAAATGTAAGAAACACACGATATAAACAAACCAAGTGAATCATATTTTCGTGTAAAAAAATCATCCTTTACTGAACACTAAACCTTTTCGGCCTAAATGTTTGATCGCTTAAAAGACCAGTCGTTTTCCAAAGACGAAGTTTCTAAGTTTTGCCATAACCGATGTGAATTTTTACATCAAAAGATGACAAATAAATGACTAAACCCCATGTTGCCTCCAGCCTGGAGCCGTTTGGCACGAAGATTTTTTCGTGTTTGTTCCTAAAGTAAAAATTCCGGGTTACATACACACGGAGCTTTACTTGAGGAAAAATACAAAAATTAGTCGATTTTTGAGCTACACTTTCTGCCAAATGGGAAAAACACACAACAGAAATGTCCGTCCGTCTGTCTGTTGAAATCAAGCTACAGTCTTTAAAAATAGAGATATTGAGCTGAAACTTTGCACAGATTCTTTTTTTGTCCATAAACAGGTTAAGTTCGAAGATGGGCTGTATCGGACTATATCCAGATATAGCCCCCATATAGACCGATCCTCCGATTTAGGGTCTTAGGCCCATAAAAGCCACATTTATTATTCGATTTTGCTGAAATTTGGGACAGTGAGTTGTGATAAGCCCTTCGACATCCTTCGTCAATTTGGACCAGATCAGTCCAGATTTGGATATAACAGCAATATAGACCGATCTTCCGATTTAGGGTATTAAGCCCATAAAAGCCACATTTATTATCCAAGTTAGCTGAAATTTGGGGACAGTGAGTTGTCTTTGGCCCTTCGACATCCTTCGTCAATTTGGCCTAGATCGGTTCAGATTTGGATAAAGTTGCCATATAGACCGATCCTCCGATTTAGGGTCTTAGGCCCATAAAATCCACACTTATTATCCAAGTTTGCTGAAATTTGGGGACAGTGAGTTGTCTTTAGCCCTTCTACATCCTTCGTCAATTTGGCCTAGATCGGTCCAGATTTGGATATAGCTGCCATATAGACCGATTTCTCGATTTAAGGTTTTCGGCCCAAAAAAGGCGCATTTATTGTCCGATTTTGCTGAAATTTGGGGACAGTGAGTTGTCTTAAGCCCTTCGACATCTTTCTTTTATTTGGCCCGGATCGGTTCAGATTTGAAAATAGCTGCCATATAGACCGATTTCTCGATTTAAGGTTTTGGGCCCATAAAAGGCGCATTTATTGTCTGATGTCGCCGAAATTTGGGACAGGGAGTTAAGTTAAGCCCCTTGATATACTTGTGCATTATGGCACAGATCGGGCCAAATTTGGATATAGGTGCCATATAGACCGATCTTTAGGCTTTTCGAAATTGGTCTCGCATATGGTTCAGATCGGTTTATTTTTAGATATTACTACGGTACTTATTAGTATTTGGTTCAAATCGGAACATATTTCGATATAACTGCTATGGGACATAAGGTTTGAAATTTTCATAGGATTTTGATGAAAGGTGGTTTATATATATAGCCGAGGTGGTGTGTATCCAAAGTTCGGCCCGGCCGAACTTAACGCCTTTTTACTTGTTGGCTTAACACTTTGGCTTTTTCGCGTATAATATTAACAATTTTCCGAAAGAACTTTTACATCCAAATGTTGGCAAATTAACGACTAACGTTCAACAGTGGTGGCAAATGTTCAAATAACTTTTCAAATAGCCCTTCTCCAATAAAACACATTTGTTTGTCTCAAAGATGTTCCAAATGTGTTAGCGCGTGGAGAAAATTTAAATCTATTGCCTTCAAATATTTCATATTTTAAATATCAAAATAGTCAACTTGACAAAATCATTTTTGTAGAATCATAAAACTTTGATTTGCAATTGCAAATTTTGTCCATGAACATTCCTCTAGCGAACAGGGGCAAACTTCTCACATATCAATGAGTGCAGTCCGATTCAAGTTTTAAGCTCAATGATAAAGGGTCTCCTTTATATAGCCGAGTCCGAACGGCGTGCCACAGTGCGACACATCTTTGGAGAGAAGTTTTACATGGCATAGTACCTCACAAATGTTGCCAGCATTAGGAGGGAAAACCACCGCACAAAATTTTATTCTGATGGGCTCGCCAGGATTCGAATCCAGGCGTTCAGCGTCATAGGCGGACATGCTAACCTCTGCGCTACGGTGGCCTCCCAAAACTTTGATTCCCTTCATAAAACTTTTCTCTGATACTCTTCATAAAACTTTTCTGCCAACGACCTCCTTAAAAGTTTTGACTTTAAAGACCCGATAAGTAGTCTTGCAAATGTTGCCCATGAACATTCCACTAAGGAACAAGGGCAAACTTCTCACATATCAATGAGTGCAGTCCGATTCAAGTTTAAGCTCAATGATAAGGGACCTCCTTTATATAGCCGAGTCCGAACGGCGTACCGCAGTGTGACACCTCTTTTGGGAGAAGTTTTATTGGGTTGCCCAAAAAGTAATTGCGGATTTTTCATATAGTCGGCGTTGACAAATTTTTTCACAGCTTGTGACTCTGTAATTGCATTCTTTCTTCTGTCAGTTATCAGCTGCTACTTTTAGCTTGTTTTAGAAAAAAAGTGTAAAAAAAGTATATTTTATTACTTTCTTTTAAAAAATCCGCAATCACTTATTGGGCAACCCATACATGGCATAGTACTATACAAATGTTGCCAGCATTAGGAGGGGAATACCATCGCCATACATTTTTGCTGATGGACCCGCCAGGATTCGAACCCAGGCGTTCAGCGTCATAGGCGGACATGCTAACCTTTGCGCTACGGTGGGCTCCTCGATAAGTAGTCTTATAGGTATAAAATATAATACCGAGATACTAAATTTTAATTTTTTTTGGTACTTAGCCTGATATTCCTGAAAAATTTGCTTATGGTGAATCCAATATCAAAGTAATCCAAATAAGGGCAATTGAGGCATGAAATATTCTAGCCATTGTTATACACAGAGAAAAGTTTGTTCACTTGAAAAAAAAAAATTATATATGCATGTATTTTTGTTTTTTTTTAACTGTTTTCTCATAATATTTGTACAGCACTGTCCACAGTTATGTTTTTATTGCAAAAAACTGCTTCATTTTTTTAAACATATTTTTAGGATTTTTTTCTGTTTATTAACATCACTACACTATAACAATTTGTGCATAACATGCTAACTCCGTTTCATTTTTATGAGTTATTCATTGCAAAAATCCCTTCATTTAAAAAATTTGTCTTTTCTTATTTGAGTTTAACAATTAAAAACATTAAACATTTTACACTGAATTTTAAATATGCAATTTTTTTGCTTTTCTATGACTTTTTTATTTTTTGTAAACCACCTTTCTTATAATCATGTTTATATCGTTATATATTTTTACACTTTATCCATAAAAATTGTTTTACCCAATTAATTATTGTAATTATTGTTCACATTTTTCAAAATTATTTTTTCGTTCTATAATTTTTTATATATTTCTTAAAAAAACCATTTTGGTTTTTTCGTTTGGTTTTTGAAAATTATTTGAAATCATAACGTTAGCCATGCCATGGTTATTTAAAAATTTTCAGATTTTTTCGGCTATAATTTTTATCTTTATAATTTATACCATAACTCATAAATCCATTTTTTCTCATTTCTTTTTCAAATTCTCAGGCAATATTTTCAAACTCTTCACTTTTTATTCATGATGTGTTGGTAAAACAATAACGTAAACATAAAAACTTTAACTAAAAACAAAAAACACTTTATATGAATTCAACCTTTTTTTTAATTGTTAAATTTTTTTATTTCATTACCGATTTTACTGCCATGCAAGCATCCGCCGTTGATAATATCCAAAATAATATGCTGCACTTTTTTTCTGTTGCTTTTTTGCAGTTGTTGTTTCGAATAGGGTTGTTTGGTAAACGTTTTCTTTTGTTGTTGTTTCCTCGCAAAACTAAAACTTTTTCTTTCGCTTTAACGGGAAAATGTTATGCTTGTTGTTGTTTTGTCAATAACTCAAGCTTCTCCTTATTTTTCCACTTTTTTTCTTATTATCTTTTTCTCTTTCAGTTTATTTTTTATATTTGTTGTGTTTTGGTTTCTATGCAATTTTCCTTATTTTGTTGTTTCTATTTTTCTTTTTTTTTTTTTGCTTTCATAAATTATTGCAAATTTTCTTGTTGTTGTTGTTGCCGCTGCTGCTGCTGCTTGTTTTGTTCGGGTAAGAATTTCTTCATTTTGTTGTTATTGTTAATTGATTGAAAATGTATTATTGTTAAAATTTGGTTGTTGTTGTTGTGGTTTCATTTAATTTGTTTGTGGTTGTTTTTTTTTTTGTTTTTAATTTGTGTTGTTGTTTAATTTGTTATTGTATATTTTCGGTGTGAACAAAAACTTAAGAAAAAACGTTACGAGACGTGTAGTAGTGCACACACTGCGACGAGCGAGCGAGCACCTCCGAAACCTAGGTCCGAATAGACGAACATGAAAATTGTGAATTGCGTTTCTGGCCCATCAACCACCGAAAACCGCTGTAGAGTGTGTGTGCGTTATTGGCGGCTGTGCTTTGTCAGTTCATCCATCCAGTCAGTCAGTCGGTTTCAGCAAATCTAACAGCAAGCAGCAGCGCGCACCACTAAACAGCCATACACACAATGCTACAAACTCCAACAATTCAAACAATGAAAGAGTAGCACAGCGCAGCGCAAGAGTTGGCGACAGCTACAGCAATTTCGTAAAGCAATGCCAATCGTGTGCTGCTGGCTATGGCAGCAGCAGCGTCGCATGCAAAGAGCATTAAAATGAATTGTACATTACACATGTTGTTGTTACTGTTGTTTGATGTTAGCAGACGCACTCAGTTTACTGTTCTCACTATTCACTATTATTGCACAGAGCAAGAATTCTCTCGGTTTGTCTGCATATATGTGTGAATGTATTTGCATGAAGCTTGCTGCTGTACATGACCACAGCCAGTGTGACTGACATAGGAACAGTAAGAGAGCGCCAAAAGCGCACTCAAGTTTATGTTTACCAAAGAGACGATAGATAATGCCACCACCTCTTAGGCAGCGCTGCAACGCAGGCATTAGCAGAAAAGTGCAAATCATTTGCGCTTTGGTATGAAAAGCCAACAGTGAACGCATTGATAAAAGGGAATCCAAAAAATCATACTCATTAAAGCTAAGTTTGCTCTCTTGCTTAGAATTCTCAATATATGTATGTATCTCTCGAAAATCCATTGTGAGTGTGTGTTTGTGTTTGCAAACAGCTCTATTTTGTTTTGTATTTCACAGGGGGTTCATTTGTCAGACCCAACACAAACTTTCGCTCTGACAATCTCAAAAGTTCACTGCAAATGCAGAATGTTTGTTTGGTGTATTTGCATTTCCCCCTTTTGTCAAATGAAAACACATAAAACTCAATTTACACTCAGGGTTGCCAGTGCGTTATAAGTAAACAATAAAGTGGCAATAGAAATAAGTCGACATATACGTATATAAAAGAATATCGCCAATGTATTTGTTGTAGTTACTTATCATATACCTTTCGGAAATGAAATTCCCTATACATAAAATGTCAGATGGAGGCCACCGTAGCGCAAAGGATATACGGTGTACGCCTAGGTTCAAATCCTGGCGAGAAGATCAGAAAAAAATTTTTAACGATGGTTTTCCCCAGGTGTGGCACTGGGGCTCTAAAAAGAGGCCCTCTATCATTGAGTGCACACCCAGAGAAATCATTGGTTGAAATTCGATTATAGTTACAAGCTAAATTTGGCGGCATGAGTGAGTACTATGCACTGCGGCAAGCCGTTTGGTCTGGGCTATGAAAAGGCAGTGGTTATCCCTTCCTAATGCTATCAACATTAATGAGGTACTATGCCATCTCTCCCGTTATACGGTGTACCCCTGGGTTCGAATTCTGACGAGAATATCAGAAAAAAATTTTCAACGGTGGTTTTCCCCAGGTATGGCACTGGGGCACTAAAAAGAGGCCTACTATCATTGAGTTCACACCCAGAGAAATTATTAGTTGAAATTCGATTATAGTTACAAGCTAAAGTTGGCGATATTAGTGAGGTACTATGCACTGCGGCAAGCCGTTTGGACTGGGCTATGAAAACGCAGTGGTTATCCCTTCCTAATGCTATGAACATTGAGGTACTATGCCATCTCAAAACTTCTCGAAAAGTGGTGTCGCACTGCGGTACGCCGTTCAGACTCGGTTTTAAAAAGGAGGTCCTTTTTCATTGAGCTAAAACTCGGAGAGCACTCATTGACATGTGAGAAGTTTGCCATTCTTCATAACCCATTAACGCTGAATGGGTAGAAAATACCCAAGAAAAGAACTGCCTTAGAAAAATTCTAACTCGAGTTAGGAAAATGGATGACTTGTTAGAACCGTTTCGCTCCGCAATTTTTTTTCTAATTCGTAATAGGTCATTCTTTTTGGAAAAAATAATTAAGTCACTCAAGGATAGCTACGGTAGGCTTATACATTATGCGGTTGATGATCTGCGTCTGTTTCCAGCGGAACAGAAGATCTTGAACCCGGGAGTAGGCTTAGAATGGACTCCAAAGACCCAAAGACTGCAGGCCGTAGCTGTTGCCTGCTTCTGAAACCTCGACTGGTGGAGCGGCTAGTCCAGGCTCAACTAACCGATAGATACCTGATCAGCAGGGGCTTTTGACGAAGACACCAGATACGAGTCTTAAGGGTATGACCAAACCTATTCTATTTTCGCATGCCTATATTTTTCCCAGGCCATTGGCCTACCCCGGCAAACACACACACACACTTTAAGACGTTGGAATAATAGAAGGCGCATCGCTCTCAGGGTTATTGAGAGGCTTGGTGCGAATGATCCTAAGACTCTCACTGTTAGGCCTCGGGGATTCGCTGCACAGGCTATCCCAAAGACTATCTAAATAGTTTCGGAAACTGCACCGCAGTCAACCAAAAGGCTGCGGTCACCGCTTGGATACCAAGGATTCCCTCAGATCCTGAAACCATACTTAGAAGACTAAGGAAATGTATTCCCAATCTTTCAACCACCGACTGAAAGATTGGTATATTGGATGAGGCTGATGGCTGATGGTATTCGTTCTAAACCCCGGCTGTCTCGTAGACCTCAACTAGTCTGAAGGAGTTGTATCCTATGGATTCAGCAAGTTAAAACTCAAGGTCTATAGAAGCGGTGAATTTGGGGAATCAAGAGACGCAGTTGGTGCTGAACACTTGCCTGAGAAAATATCTACCACATTGCTTAAGTCAGGCGGATTGCAGGAGACTGAAAATCTCCCTGCCACGATCGAGACAGGAGGGAAAGGCATCGAAACGGGACCCGACAAGCCTGTGTGAATGGGTCATCCGTTTGGAGTGGGCTCAAGGTGTGCGCCAGCGAGGAAGGACTGAACTCGAAAAGTACTTCGACAGCAGCAGCTAGTGAAGCATCTAAGGAGGAATCGTCCACACCGCAAGTGTCCAGTTTACTGAGGGAGAGTGGTTCCACTGCTTTTTCACCTGCCCCTGGATGCGTACGGAAGTACATCATGACAACAGTGGTGGAAGTTCTGGATCCTGACTATGGCACTAAAGGTCCTCCTTATGGCGGGGGGTTTGGGCCTAACTCTTATACAGGAACCATGGGTGTGTGGAGGAAGGTTCGTGGACTAACAATTCCAGGATTTAAACTAGTAATGGGTACGGGGAATGCAAGACACAGAGCCTGTATTCTTGCAAAGAGTAGTCTTAATGTTTTTCTTCTTCCATCGCTAAGCACTGAAGATTCAGTAGTAGCCAGCCTTGAAATAAATAAATCTCATTACTAGCTGGCTTCCCTATATATGACACACGATTCAGAGATGCCGCCTTCAGGCCTTAAGTTGACGGTTGAATCAGCTTCTGTAGGGAAGAAGAACCTCATTGTAGGAAGTGGTTCTAATGCATATCTCCAGATATGGGAAAGTGCGGATGTCAACGAAAGGAGAGAGCTGCTTATGGAATATATCATAAGTTGTAATCTGGCGATTTGTAATAAAGGGGATAAACCGACCTTTATTACCAGGAATAGGCAGGAGGTACTAGATATTACCTTTGTATCGGAAAATATAAGTGGAAGAATATGCGACTGGGAAGTGTTGGATGACCACAGCTTCTCTAGTCATCGTTATATTAGTTTTAACCTTGAAGAAAATACTGAAGTAGTGGTCCCTCGGCTAAACTGAAGAAAGGCGGATTGGGATAAATTTCGGCCCAAATTCTGCACCACTATCCCTTCTAGACTAGAAAAGGAAGTGGAAACTACGAATGATATAGACATAGTGGTCAAGCGGATCACGAAGGCCATGAATGTCATCATGTCCTAGTGTCAAGCCAAGGAGCGAACAGCGACCGCCATGGTGGACCCCAGAGCTGGTTGTACTTAGGAAGGAATACAGAAAACTCTTCAACAGAGCGAAAGACACAAGAGCACCACACGAATGCCACATCTATAAGGCTGAGCTAAGAAAATATAAGGGCAAGCTGAGAAAGGCTCAGAACAAATCCTGTGTGGAATTCTGCAGTTCCGTGGAGGATACATCTGAGGCATCTAGACTACGGAAGATTTTGTCCTCGATACCTATCTATAACGTTGGGTATATTCAGAAGTCAGAGAATAGATGGACAATGTCTAGTAAGGAAACACTAGAACTACTTGTTGATACCCATTTCCCGGGAAATTCACCAATGGACAACATGGTACCAGAAGAGGTAGTCCGTAGTATGCATTCGTCGGTGATTATTGGGGAAATTGTGTCTGAGCCGAAAATCCTTTAGGCGTAAAAAAGATTCCACTCCTTTAAGTCGCCAGGACCTGATGATGTATCAATGGTTGAATAACAAGCCGTTCCGTGTCTGTCGGGAGATATACTTGTATTAGCATGTCATATAAATCTGTGGGATGGAGGGACACGAAGCTCATCTTCATTCCGAAAGCAGGAAAACCACACGAAGGCGAACGATTTTCGTCCTATTAGTCTGTCATCTTTTATGCTGAAGACTCTTGAGAGTTTGATAGA
Source organism: Stomoxys calcitrans (assembly GCF_963082655.1). Lineage (NCBI taxonomy): Eukaryota > Metazoa > Arthropoda > Insecta > Diptera > Muscidae > Stomoxys > Stomoxys calcitrans. The sequence goes on from NC_081554.1 coordinate 77,034,340, forward strand.
AACATATCTTAGGGCAAATATCCCTGAAGATCGCCTGTCTCAGCAGCAGCATGCATATGGAAAAGGCAAGTCCACTGAAACAGCCCTTCGCCACCTAGTCGACTCTCAAGGCATATACAATGGCAGCATTACTTCTTCTGTCTCCTTGGGAGGAGAGAATGTTCCAGATAATTAACTTCAAATCCAACATTTTGGAATGGGCAAGAAAGGCCACTCTTGCCCTATACATGTGCAAGAGAGCCATTGGCAAAAGTTGGGGGTTTAGACCGCGCGTCATGCATTGGGTATATGCTGCAGTTGTCGGACCTATTATGCTATATGATGCTGCGGTCTGGAGGACGGCGCTTCAAAAATCCACCTACTGTTACTGATTAATACTCAACCGGATCCAAAGGATGGTTTGTTTGTGCATCACAGCCGCACTGAGGACGACACCATCTGATGCACTGAATGTAATGTTACTTCAAATGCCTGTGGACATTGTAGCTAGAGGAGCTTTCTCTTTGGTCAATTGGCGACTACGGATACTGTGTTATCTTTGATACAATGTCCGTTGTTCCAGGCAGTATGGATTACACCCTGTCTGAGTAGCATTTTGAAAAAAAGTACTGTCCTGATAGAACCGATTGGAACTACGATATCCCTGGTAATAGAAGTTACATAGACTTCTATACGGATGGTTCCAAACTATACCACCAGATAGTCTTTGAGGTGTACTCTAAAGATCAAGAACTGGTCATATCGCAAAGTCTACTCGACCACTGCAGTGTGTATCAGGCGGAGATCCTTGCAATTGAGGAAGTGGTGGAATGGCTAAGATATAATGTCATAACGACGATTGGCATAAATAAGACGATTGGCCAGGCAGCCATTAAATACCTAGGGAACGTATTTCTGAACACTAAAACACCCGTCGACTGTCGTAGATCTCTCAACGAGATGGCTGAACAGTTCAAAATTTACCTATTCTCGGTGCCGGGTCACAGAGATATCCCAGGGAATTCTAAAGCGGACGAGCTTGCGAGACTAGGAGCTACGTCAGTTTTCAGGCCCAGACCCGAAGGACAACCAATGGTAGATGGTCACAAAGAGGGGTTGTGCTGCTTACAAAATCCTTTTGTGTTTTCCATATCACGCCGCTAAGTTGGTTTATGTCTGGTATTGTGTCCCCACCTAAGCGCCGGTATCCGATAGACGCGATAGCCGGCCAATGGCATTGGAAATGCTCCAACGTCCTATCCCATATAACAATTCGCCCTAAAGAAGCTACATATGTCTGATGGTCTCATCCAGATAACCACTGATACAAATATTTTTTTTACATTCTGGCATGGATTTAAACTCAGGCGCCATGGTACATCCAAAGATGTACTCTGTGATTGGCTGGTTTTCCGCCTTTAGAACTTTGCTACTATTAGAAAAAATAAATAGAACTCTGTTTCTGGGGTTTCTTTGCAGACACTCAATCCTTTCCTTTTCCAATTATTGTTTAACTGTGGCACACACAAGTTAGCATACCTGTCTAGGTACCGAAATCCTGGTTAATATTCAGGGCGAGACTATGAGAATGTTCAAAATCTTCAGCGGTGTTATGCTCCTACTACGACGACTGACATGAATATCTCCTCAGACAGTCAGGCAGCTATTAAATCCCTGGAGAACGTATTTCTGAATTCAAAGACGGCCGTCTCAGTTCAAAATTCACCTGATCTGGCTGTCGGACCACAGAGATATCCCAATGAGATTACCAGACTAAGAACTATCTTCCACATTCACCGCGGGTATGCCTCTAACGACATGAAAGCTAGGTCTTCAGGATCAGCCTCAAAGGGCAACGAATGATAGATAGCCACAAATGTGGCCCAACCTAGACTTAAAGAGGTCTAAAGCTTTGCTGTGGATGGTTAGTACAGACTTCTCAGTCATAGCTGTCAGACTGAAGGTTGCCAGTAACGACTTTTGCAGAAACTGTGAGGACGTTTGAAGAAGAAGATAGTATAGAACATCTGCTGCGTGTGTGTCCCGCACTGGCAGTCAGAAGGAGTTCCACTTTAGGACCTCATTTCTTTGAGAATTGGTTTGATTTTACATATGTGAACAAGTTTGTCGGCCTTTTAAAGCGATCTGGATCGTTCAACGGTAGAAACTAGAAGGCTTCTTCCTTCTCCTGTTCCTGTGGTATCACAATGGGCGAAAACGTCTAAGTGAGTTCGATGGCAGACTGCCACTCAAATCTTACCTAACCTAACCTATGCTCTCACTCATCTTGGCGACATGAGTGTAAAACTATTGGGTTGCCCAAAAAGTAATTGCGGATTTTTTAAAAGGTAGTAAATGCATTTTTAATAAAACTTAGAATGAACTTTAATCAAATATACTTTTTTTACACTTTTTTTCTAAAGCAAGCTAAAAGTAACAGCTGATAACTGACAGAAGAAAGAATGCAATTACAGAGTCACAAGCTGTGAAAAAAATTTGTCAACGCCGACTATATGAAAAATCCGCAATTACTTTTTGGGCAACCCAATATTATCATTGAGCTAAAACTTAAATGAGTCATCACTCTTTGGTATGACACAAGTATCTTCCGTGCATTGAAAAAAGTTTATAATCCTATTCTTATTGTCTTTGCTATTCGATGAGAAACCTCTGTCAAGCCATAAACCTTAAATCTGGCAACCCTTAACTAACAGGCGTACTCTCGTTCTCTCTCTCGCTCTCCCTCTCTTTCTCTCATACACTTTATAGTTGTGTACTTGAGTTCTATAGGTTTGTGTGCGCTTAAAGTCCTCTCGCTGCGTGCGTGCCTTTCATGCTTGCCATGTTATTTAATCCAATTGGAATTTTGTTGAAACGCTTGCTGGTGGTCTATTTTACAACATTTGTGCTGCCGCAGCATTTGCAACATGCAGCATTTATTTTCCTTACTCCATCCATCCATGCCCTGGTTTTTCATTCTCTATAGAGTGATTTTGCTCTGCTTCTTTGTTGTGTATCCTTTCTTCTTTGACAATTCCATTTCATCAAATTCAATTAGTTTTCCCAGATTGTGTCATTCACGCATTGAAATGGAAATCCTTACCAAAAAAAAAGAAGGGTTAGATTGCATATTCCATATTCCATACTCTATGCTGCCATGTAGTATGTGGTACACATCCTCTACACTATGCTATGATGTTGTGATGTGGCGTTTCTAGCAATGCATTATCCTTATTGCCCTATGTCTCCCTTTTTTTTTTGTTCGTTTCTTTCACATCTTGGCTTTGGGGTGGGTTTGTGAAATTTTGGCTTTCTACATATTTTGCCATTTGATAGGCACAACACATCCTTCCTTTTTTTTCTCCATGCTTTATTGCCTACATGCGTTTATGTCGTCTCACAAGTTGGTTGTCGTCATAGTCAGTCATATGCAAATTACAGAATTCCGAATTGTTTTACAGTCTCTATTCTTTTTATTTGCCTTTTGAAGAAATCTTGTTTTCTAGAGCACCCAACAAAAACTTCTAATGAATGCAGTAACCCATTATGAGGAAGTCTATTCAGTTTTTTTCTTTTTGCAGAACATGGCGTTTCCCAATACCAGAGGGTTTTCTATTTGGGTAATAAACCTATTATTGGGTGGCATTCTTAAATTTGCATAAATAAAAATTAATTGCATTTCTATGTTGGATTGATTGCAAATAGATCAAAAGGATCATGCAGAATTCGCACGTAAAGGTCATAAAACGGGATTATAATGAATCTATTCTTGTGGGAATAATGCTCTTCACCAATCCTAGTTAAGTAGTTTGAAAACGACACTAAGAGAGTGGCTTCAAAATCACTGTCAGTTTAGAGAATGAAAATGAATGAAAAGCGATCCATAACCGTTTGAATAAGATTTTTGACTAAACTTAGAGTGAGATTCTCATGCTTGGGGTAACTCTTGGGTTGCCCAAAAAGTAATTGCGGATTTTTCATATAGTCGGCGTTGACAAATTTTTTCACAGCTTGTGACTCTGTAATTGCATTCTTTCTTCTGTCAGTTATCAGCTGTTACTTTTAGCTTGCTTTAGAAAAAAAGTGTAAAAAAAGTATATTTGATTAAAGTTCATTCTAATTTTTATTAAAAATGCATTTACTTTCTTTTAAAAAATCCGCAATTACTTTTTGGGCAACCCAATAGTAACCCAGTTACTCCTAAAACCATATAGTAACTACATTGGAATGCAAATTTCAGTAAGGAACAGCTGGGATGAGTGCTGTCCACATCAAGTTTAAGCATACTGGCAAGGCTTCAGTGAATTGTCGAATTCAGGCGGCGTACCGCAGAGTGACACCCCTTAATTGAGAATACCTCACTAATCTCACCAGGATAAGTAAGCAGATAAACACCGCTGAAATATTTCCTGACATTTTGACATGACTGAGGTGGACATTTTAACCTCTGTCTCCTCTAAAATAGAGCCGGCAAACCATCGGTTATCGCAACATTCGCTATTTTTGATATCTCCAGTAATAAATAACTAGAGTATCGATACTATAGTTGTTCTCCCATCACCATCAAACGAAAATGAGAAGTAAAAATCAGGAGATCGACTTATTTAGAAGCATTATCAATGCACAGATCGAATAAAACAGAATTTAATAAGTCAGTTCGAAGTCATGAGAGAAATCAATACTCAAAATTTTTTGGAATGAAAAGTGCGCCCTCTATAGGCGCAACGTATCTTATAGGATACATGTAGTGTCGGATCGCTTATTATACCCAACGCGAAAGGATGGGAGGTATATTAATTTGGTCATTCCGTTTGCAACACATAGAAATATCCATTTCCGAGCCTATAAGGTATATATATTCTTGATCAGCCATGTCCGGCCATGTTTCAACAGACAGACGGACAGACCCCTCTGTCTGTCGAAATCATGCTACAGTCTTTAAAAACTGAGATATTGAGCTGAAACTTCGCATAGATTCTTTTCCTGTCCATAAGCAAGTTAAGTTCGAAGATGGGAAATATCGGACTATATCTTGATGCAGCCCCCATATAGACCGATCCGCCGATTTAGGGTCTTAAGTCCATAAAAGCCATATTTATTATCCGATTTTGCTAAAATTTGGGACAGTGAGTTGTGTAAGGCCAGTCGACATCCTTCTTCAGATCGGTACAGGCTTGGATATACAATAGCTGACATATAGACCGATCTCTCGATTTAAGGTTTTGGGCCCATAAAAGGCGCATTTATTACCCAATGTTGCCAAAATTTGGGACAGTGAGTTATGTAAGGCCCTTCAATATTCTTCTTCAATTTCGCTCACATCGATCCAGATTTGGATATAGTTGCCATATAGACTGATCTCTCGATGTAAGGTTTTGGGTCCACAAAAAGCGCTATTATTGAGAGCGATCTCCTTTCTCTTACCAGTGGTCGAGACGCTTGAGGGACTACTTCTTCCGAGTCTAATTGGAGAATTTCCATTCGCCGACCATCAACATGGATTCTAAGACTGCATGGCACTACAGCTGTTGTTGGAAGTCATATCAAAACGATATATGCATAATTTCAACCAAATTGGATAAGAATTGCCCCCTCTAGAAGCCTAACAAATCTAATCGGGTTTATATGTCGGCTATAACACATTATGGACTGATTTTTACCATACTGGGCACAGTTGTGGTAAGTCACACCAAAACGATATGTGCGAAATTTCAAATCTGATAAGAATTGCGCCCTCTAGAAGCTCCAGAAATCTAATCGGGAGATCGGTTTATATGGCATCTATATCAGGTTGTGAACAGATTTGGTACCAAAACACCACCAAATTTCAGCCAAATCGGATGAGAATTGCGCCCTCTAGAAGCTCATGAAGTCAAGCCCCAAGATCGGTTTATATGGCAGTTATATCCAAACATAGACCGATTTGGCCCATTTACAACCCATATATATCTTTTAACCAATATAATGGTTTAAGATTCCGGCATACACAATTTAGGTCATATTGTAAGAAAAATTTTAAAGGTTAGATTCCTTTCTATATAGGCATAAGTTTTATGAATTAAAAGGAATGCGAAGATTCTGTAGTGTAGGGTATTGCATAATCAGCTCTGTCCGACTTTTGCCTTTCCTTACTGTTTTTTTTGTTGAAATCTGGTGCTGCTGGTTACCATATATTTTGCCGCGGCGAAGTCTGTTAGCCTCAACCCATCACTGTTAGTCCAAAGATGTTTTCCTTCCCCATATTCGCATTAAAATCTTACTCAACACAAGGCACAACCAATTGTTTCACACAAAAGTGATATTCCTTCGAAGCCAATGACTTTGAGCACCTGATGACATTTGTAATCTCGCCCACCACCCATAGACTGGGGGTTTACTAATCTACTCTTTCCGTTTGTAACACCTTGAAATTTCAATCTAGGACCCCACAAAGGATATATATTTTTGATCGTCTTGACATTCTGAGTCGAACTAGCCATGTCCGTCCGTCCATCTGTCGAAATCACGATAGCGGTTGAACGCGTAAAGCTAGCCGCTTGAAATTTTGCACAGATACTTAATATTGATGTAGGTCATTGGGGATTGCAAATGGGCCATATAGGTTCAGATTTGGATATAGCTCCCTTATAAAGCGATCTCCCGATTTCAAAACTTGAGCCCCTGGAAGACGCAATTTTTGCCCGATTTGACTGAAATTTTGCACGTAGTGTTCTGTTATGACTTCCACCAATTGTGCCTAGTACGGTTCGAATCGGTTTATATCCTGATATAGCTCCCATATAAACTGATCTCCCGATTTGACTTCTTGAGCCCCTGGAAGACTAAATTTTCCTTCGATTTGGCTGAAATTTTGCACACAGTGTTCTGTTACGACTTTCAATAAATGTGCCAAGTACGGTCCGAATCGGTCTATAACCTGATATAGCTCCCATATAAACCGATCTCTTGATTTGACTTCGTGAGCCCCTGGAAGATTCAATTTTCCTTCGATTTGGCTGAAATTTTGCACATAGTATTCTGTTATGACTTCCAATAAATGTGCCAAGTACGATCCGAATCGGTCTATAACCTAATATAGCTCCCATATAAACCGATCTCCCGATTTGACTTCTTGAGCCCCTGGAAGACTCAATTTTCCTTCGATTTTTCAACAATTGTGCCAAAAACGGGCTAAGTTGGTCTATAGCCTAATATAACTCCCATATAAACCGATCGCCCGATTTGACTTCTTGAGCCCCGGGAAGCTGCGATTTTTATTCAATTTGGCTGAAATCTTATGTTATGCGTCTCAACAGCTGTGCCAAGTACTGTCCAAATCGGTCTATAACTAAATATAGCTCCCAATTTTAGCAGAATCCATGGTGGTGGGTTCCCAAGAAGAACTTAGCGCGTTTACTTGTTTTATCTCATATGCCTCCAAAACACATGCACAACTTTTAAGTGAAACATTGGATGTGGACGCATAATGAAGCAATCATTATAAATTTTGTCACCAATCCAAATCATGTATCTTAATGAATCAAACCCCAGATGTCTTGGTTAATTGCAAAATACAAAGCCACTCTGCTCCAAAATTTCAACAATCGCCGAATATCCCCTAAACCAGTGGATGTATAGAGCACTATCTAGCAACAACAGAAGTTGAAAGTCCATACAATTTTTCGAAATGCCGGGGCGCCCTGACCACTAAGTGCATATATCTCGATAACACCTCAGCTTTAACCATTTCAAATTGCAGAGTTCTCTCTATCCGTTCTCAAATGGAAAATTTTTTTTATAGTTTTTCTATCCCACTGTGCGTTGCCGCATCTATTCTGCATAAATGCGCTTTTGTGGAACTGAGTTAAGGTATCAAATTTATTGATGTCAGTTCTATAACTCTTACAACTAATTCGTCTGCCATCCCGTTTTCCTTTAGAAATTTGGCAATCAAAAGATGGCGATCATGCCATCCTCAAAGAAGACTCCCTTCATTTGCTTCAATACCGTCCTTGCTGTTATAGCCTTAATGGTCCTTACGTCCTTAAGTCCCTTATATCAGATCAGTCATCTAATTTTGATCCATTCTTGTAGTATGAAATGCCAGATGGGAAAATCAAAGTTCAACATTGTCTCGCACTTGACCTCAAGTGTCGTCCAAGGTATCCGAATAGAAACCTCTTCCTATCCATCCAGTTTTCCTATCGTTGGAACCTAAAAACCACCAAATTGCCTGAATTAAATTGGACGACCACATTGAGCACTTAAAAAGTTTATGTGAAAAAATAATTTTTATAGAAAATACAAGATCCCAGAACGGTTTATATGGCAGCTATATAAATTTTTTAACCGACTCTTGTTGCAGTTATTGGAAGTCCTGATGAGAAATTTCAACCAAATCAGATAAGAATTGCGCTCTCTAGAGGCTCAAGAAGTCAAGATCCGAGATTGGTTCATATGAGAGATATATTAAAACCTGGACCAATGTGGCCCACTTACAAACCAAACCAAAATTTCAAGCGCCCAGCTTTAGTCCTTCGAATCTTGGTGTGCTTTCGACACATATATGGCTAAATCAACTCAGAATGTCAAGAGGATCAAGAGTATATGCAAATACTTTGATGTGTCTCAGATCAATATTACGATATGTGTCAATTACGAAATACCCCCATCCTACTGTGGTATACCCTCCACTGTCAACTTTTGTTTATGTCAGTGGAATTCAATGCCCTTAACCCTGAAATGTTAGTTTAAAACTTCCATACACACTGACTTTGTCTATTTGGTGTATGTTGTGTTGCATCCAAATATGCCCTAATTGAACTCCAATTATCGAGGTACATTTCCACAGATTTTCAAATACCAGTGAAATTATGTAAAAATGGGGCCTCAGAAGTTATATCAATGAATTATTTCTTACAGATGATAAATAAATGTAACGATATGTTGAATTCATTTTTACTTCTATCTTTCCGTTGGCGTCTTTGCCCCATCCAATTAGTGCAGTGTGATCATTACTGATTTGCCTCGTAATTAAAGTTGACAGTAAAAATATCGATTTATTTCTCTATTCGTAAAAAGAATCCTCCTCAATTCTGGGTATTTTGCTATGCCGCATTTCCTGCAAACGCACAGCAGCATTGTAGTGGCGACTGCATGCCGCTGCTCTACTCTGGAAAGAGAACGCAGAGAAAAACATGCAAACGCACACACAACAACTCACTCTGCGAAGAGGGCTTAGCAAAAACACAAACGAGAAGCAGAAAAGCTTTTGCATTAGGCGGTGAGTAGATGAACGCAACAACCACTCACACTCATACATACACGCAGAAGATTTGCATTGAAAGCTTTATGTTATGGCAATAGTTAGCCGACAAACACAGGGTTTGGCATGAGGAATTTTTTAGTACTCTCTCTCACTCTCTCTCACACACACACATGCAAAAGAATTCAAAAATAAATGTTAGGTTTTGGAGAGGGGCTCTTTCGTTACAAGCCGATAAAATCTTTTGCATATTGTGTGCGTTAAGATATGTGCGAGCAAATTTGGTGAGAACAAATTTAGGCAATTTTTGTAAAACACGTGTGGTTTAATGCGATGAACTCACTCAGTCGCTCCGCGTTGTAAGCGGGAGACATAGCAAGCAAAAAAGGAAAACTAATGGGCAGCGAGAGGGGCTTTAACAACAAGCATAAGCGGCAAGTGTTGAAGGCAGCGGAAACATAAAGAGCATCTCTTCATAATATATACTCGCACCATGACTGTGTGTTGTATTTGGATGATGATGATGATGATGTTGTTGTTCTTTGCCATGAATGGGCATAGCCGCCAAGTGCGTGCGTTGGTACGAAGTTTCCATTCAATTGAATGTTGAATGTCGGTCCTTTGTCATCCCTTTTGCTTGAAACACTGAGTACCAAATACATTACGGAGAGGCCTGCACATATAGTTGGGTACATGTGTCCGCACATATATATGCATGGATGTACATATTTGCGACAGGGAGCAAAGCTTTTACTTAGTTAGTGTGACTGCAACGGCCAAGAAACACTCGCAGATGGTATTGCAAACCAGCGACGACCAGTCCGAAATCGGACTGTTTGCCATGTGTGTGTGTGTGCGTGTGACTTGAAGTGGGGATGGTGTCTCTTTCTTAGCTTTAGTGGTAGTAGTGTTTGTTTGCAGTAGGCGTATGTAGTTGTAGTAGTAGTGTAGTAGGCTCGGCTGTTCGGCAAGTCGTTGGCCATCTAGATTCCCCACACTAACTGTGTTCCGTAAAAATGGAGCCCGCAGCAGTTGTGCTTCATCGAGGAAATGCGAGAGCAAATGTGTGGTGCTGGTTGTGCTGCACAAGTAATTAATAAAAATGTATGCGAATGCTTGTGTGCAAGTGTATGTGCGTGTTGACTACGCATTTTCTGTGCCTCGGCTCAAGGTGTGCGTGTGTGTGTTTGTGTGGATGAGTTAGTGCTAGTGTTGCGTGTGCTGCGTATCGTAACATGGCAACTTTATGAATGTCCATTGCAGAATTCGCTTTGATGCGACGTTACGAGTGCCATTGTTGTTTTTTTTTCGTATTTTGGGTATATGTGCCCTGCCTTTTCTGTGTTGGGGTGGGTGTTTGCTGTATCTTGGCTCTCCGATCAATGGTTGAATTATATGCTCCACTTTTATCCATATAACGCCATCGTAGCCTTGCCATTGCGTTACGCGCTGTATTTCATTATCATCATGTGCGACCACATAGCAGAGAACAGTGGTGCAAATAAATTATTTATCACCACTGCAAATTTGTCCATGAACATTTCATTAAGGAACAGAGGCAAATTTCCCACACATAAATGAGGGCTGTATGATTCAAGTTTAAGCTCAATGCTAAGGGGCCTTCTTTTTACAGCCGTGTTTGAACGGCATGCCGTAGTGCGTCATCACTTTGGGAGAAGTTTTTACACGGTATAGAACCTTACAAATGTCGCCAGCTGATGTTCTCGCCAGGAATTGAACCCAGGCGTTTCGCCTCATAAGATGGTAACCTCTGCGTTACGGTGGCCTCCACTGATACTTGGTGCTATGGAAACCTGTGAAGGAGTAGTCCTCACCTTTCCAACGCTGGTTTCCAATAGAGAAAAATCTATTCCTTGATCAACAACCATATCTCCGTGGATAGCCAGACTTCGGGATTTCTTCCATACAGAAAAGCCACTTGTAGTTCAGTCGTTGCTGACAAACTGATCGATTTCTTGTCCCATCTGCCATCTGGCACCTGCGCATCGCCCGAACACTGCCACTTATCCTCATTTGGATTGTGGATTGTTTTGCCATTTGAGTGAGGTTCCCTTGGGGTGAAATTTTTTGACCACTTTCCTAGCTTTGGTCTATGAAAGGCATCGACTTTGCAGTTGTGCTTTTTTCTGCCCCTGTGTTAGACACGCGATCCTCTCATTTGCGATCTCTTTCGTGTGTGTAGCGCCTGTGACAGTAGTTAAGTTTGCTTTAGCATTTGTTCTAGTTTTATCATGGATTCGTACTTGCTGACGTGAAACCTATTCTTGCGTTTAAAATGCCTGTCACAGATCAGCAAAATGGATAGTTTTAGACTTTTCATATTTTGCAAATGCCCTAGCGAGCGTTTACACCCCTCTTCCCGTTACCGCTCGCCATAGGCTTCTCGCCTATCCTCTTCCGAGGTGCTTGGCTCTCCGTTAGGAGTTTCAGATTGGGTCAGGGAACACCATTGTGATGTCTTCATCCGTTACGTTGTTTTTGTTGTAGCCACATTTTCATGTGGAGATGATGATTCTCGTAGAACTACTGTAGGTGAGTAAGCTCGTTCCGGTCCAAAGGACCGATCGCCGCAGGAACAGGGTGCTCTTTGGTTATTTAAAAACGCCTATAACCCGCCTTGTCATACCGAGCATCATAGGCACTCAGTAATTGTGTGAGAGCCGGTGCCGCCCGGCCTCTTACTGAGACTCTACGCTGGATACAGCTGATTGACCGCGACTGCCATTGCAGCTACTCCGTATGGAGCATTCCACTATCCACAATCTTTGGACGCACCCGGGAGCTCGCAGCTAAGTTTTTTGTGGCAGCAATGAACACCACACAGATCGAACCTTAATGTTCCAGCCTGTGTGGTGCTCACAGCTATCCCGTTTCGTGAAGGTGGATTGTAGCAACTCCCCAGAGCCCGATGCAAGTTACTTAGCAAGGAGACCTGTCAATATTGCCTTGTCTTGTTGTAAGAGGTTCAAGCCCCCACATCGCAGGCATGCTACACCTAAAAAGCGTCACAGAAAATTTGCTTTAAGAGAAATTTGATTAAAATTTTGTCTTTGGAGAAAATTTGATTGAAATTTTGTTTTGACTAACAAGTGGTCAGAACCACTGTTCAAAACAGAACTGTTTAGCAGTATACTCTCAATGAGCCCGCCTGCCTGACTGACAGGCATTTTCTGTTGTTTCGTTTTGTGCTGTTATTCTTCCCATAGGTTCGGTTTGCTTAAATTTATCATGATGTTGTTGTTGTTGTAGCTCGGGCTTTTCGATGCGTGCAAACGCACTTTTGCACACACACACACATATACACACGCAATCAAGCACGCACTTAATGCGGAACGTACAACTTTTGCTGCGTCGTATTTACTTCAATGTATGGTTTGCTGTTAGTCGGTCGACCCCCCTTTTGCATTTTGCTTTGCAGTCAGTCCCCATACATTGCCGAAATTAATGCGTGTCTATCAAACACATGCATACACATACACACACAAACTGGCAAACTTTATTGTGCTGGTATTGGGGCACGTTTATGTGCTGCGCTCTTTTCTCAACATGTTGATGGGGAATGGGGAGAACATTTCGCAATTCTAGCTCTACAAAGCCATAGAGTGAGCATTGGCAGTATATGGGGAGCCATCGCCATCATCATCCTCGTAGTCGTCATTATTGTTGTTGCTACTATTTTTTTTTTGGTGCCTCGTTTGTTGGACGGCCTGACTGTTGTTTGCCTGCCTTCTGTTTTCAATCTATACACACTCTCACACACATACACACATCCAAACGCACAATGCGTTGCTGCGTTACTTTGTTCATTATTTCGTTTGGGTTGGGTTGTCGTTTTTCAACCGGACCGACTGACTAACTCGATGGATGGATGGATGGATGGTTGGTGAGTGGTGGGGCCCCTCGTGCTTTTGTGTTTTGCTGTGTGCTGCATTTTTTTGCTTGGTTCACATCATCGTCATCACCACCACAGCCAGCTATCGTTGTCGTCGTCGCCGTCTTCTTCACATTGGTTTTGGTGCGTGAGGCTTTCAGGCCTAGCAATGCCGATGATGATAATGATGAAGATATTGTTGTTGTTGTTGTCATTGTGGTGCTTGCTGCCAATGCTTGCTTGTTTTTGTATGCGTTCGCTAGCTCGCCTCGTTCGTTTGTTTGGTTTGTCGGGTTTCTTCCCAGCGGCGGAAAACAGTTGCCCTTCTCACAAAAACTACTGAAAGTTGACCTTACAAGAGAGCCGATACACATACACACTCAAATTTTAGCATCTTTCTTTGTAGAGGGCCTAAAATACACCATTTTGTCAGCCAATGAAAGTGCTAATGGTCATTCCATGACAACTTGTCAAAATATGGCCTACACCCTACACCCCCATGGTGGCACAGGGTATTATAACTTTGTGCATTTGTTTGCAATGCTAAGAAGGAGAAGACCTAGACCCATTGATAAGTATACTGATCGGCTTAGAATCACTTCCTTATTCAATTGTCCGTCTGCCCGGCTGACGGTCTGTCTATCTGTCCATGTATTTTTGTTGTCTGATTTTCATAAACTTTTGGACAAGAAAATTGTTTGGTCTCAGGGCATTCGCTATTGATTTTTAATAAAATTGGTTCAAATGTAGATATAGACCCGATATACCCTTTTAAAGCTGTAGAAGCCAAAATTTTAATCCGATTTTTACAAAATTTGACATGAAGTGCTCATTTTAAGGTTTTAATAGGTGCGAAAAAACTTACAGTTTCAAATTCCGGCAAAATTTTATAATAAATGCGGCATTTATGGCCTTAAGACCCTAAATCGGCAGATCGGCCTATATGGCAGCTATATCTCACTGTTATACGATCTTAACCCTATTTTGAGTCAGATTTTGGGAAGCTTAAAAAAACTCACAGTTTAAAATTTCAGCGAAATCGGATAATAAATGCGGCTTTTATGGCCTTAAGACCCTAATTCGGCAGATCGGTCTAAATTTCAACTATATCTAACTATAGTCCGATCTTAACTATATTTGAGTAAGATATAGGGAAGCTTAAAAACCCCACAGTTTAAAATTTATGCGAAATCGAATAATAACTGCGGCTTTTATGGCCTTAAGACCCTAAATCGGCAGATCGGTCTATATGGGAGCTTATCAAAATATGATCCTATCCTAAGTTCGGCAGGGCCGTTTCTTTTATACGGACTTATAAGGATATGCTATTGGAGATATATAAAGTTATTGGCCGATTCGGACCATAGTTGAGTTGTTGAGTTATAGACCATAGTATAAGCCGTTGGGTAAAATTTCAGCCAATTTGAATAAGAATTGCGGCAAATAATTAAAATAGGGAGATCGGTTTATATGGGAGCTGTATCAGGCTATAGACAGCTTTAGATCATATTTGACACGTATGTTGAAGGTCATGGGAGAAGTCGTTGTACAAAATTTCAGCAACATCGGATATTAATTGCGCCCTTTAGAGGCTCAAGAAGTCAAGATTCAAGATTGGTTTATATGACAGCTATATCAGGTTATGGACCAGTTTGAACCATACTTAGTACAGTTGTTGAAAATCATAACAAAACACGTCATGCCAAATTTCAGCCAAATCGGATAGGAATTGCGCCCTCTAGAGGCTCAAGAAATAAAATAGGGAAATCGGTTTATATGGAGGTGTATCGGGATATAGACCGATTTCGCCGGCAAATGACACGTACGTTCGAGGTTGTGGGAGAAGCCCTTGTTCACAATTTCAGCCAAATTGAATAATAATTACGCCTTCTAGAGGCTCACGAAGTCAAGATCACAGATCGGTTTATATGACAGCTATACCAGGTTATGGACCGATTTGAACCATACTTCGCTCAGTTGTTGGAAGTCATACCGAAACACCTCATGCCAAATTTCAGGCAAATCGGATAGGAATCGCGCCCTCTAGAGGCTCAAGAAGTCAAGACCCCAGATCGGTTATATGACAGCTATACCAGGTTATGGACCGATTTGAACCATACTTCGCACAGTTGTTGGAAGTCATATCGAAACACCTCATGCCAAATTTCAGGCAAATCGGATAGGAATAGCGCCTTCTAGAGGCTCCAGAAGTAAAGACCCACGATCGGTTTATATGGCAGCTATATCAAAAGATGGACCGATTTGACCCATTTACAATTCCAACCGACCTACACTAATAAGAAGTATTATTGCAAAATTTCAAGCGGCTAGCTCTACTCCTTCAAAAGTTTGCGCTCTTTCGACAGACAGACGGACGGACATGGCTAGGTCGACATAAGATGTCATGTCGACCAACAATATGTATACTTTATGGGGTCTGAGACGAATATTTCGAGGAGTTATAGAATGAATGAATGAACAGAATGACGAAATTAGTATACCCCCATCCTATAGTGGAGGATATAAAAATAATAAAAAAAAGAAAAAAATCGAGTAAGTTTTTTTTTATACCCACCACCATAGGATGAGGGTATACTAACCTAGTAATTCCGTTTGTAACACCTCGAAATATTGATCTGCGACCTCATATAGTGTATATATTCTGGATCGTTTTGACATTTTGATCCGATCTAGCCATGTCCATCCGTCCGTCTGTCGAAATCACGATAGCGGTAGAAGGCGTAAAGCTAGCCCCTTGAAATTTTGCACAGATACTAAATATTTATGTAGACCGATATGGCCCATTTGCAAATGGGCCCTATCGGTTCAGATTTGGATATAGCTCCCATATAAACCGATCTCCCGATTTGACTTCTTGAACCTATGGAAGCCACAATTTTTGTCAGATTTGACCGAGATTTTGCACATAATGTTCGGTTATGGCTTCCAACAATGGAGCCAAGTACGATCCAAATCGGTCTATAACCTCCCAATTTGACTTCTTGAGCCCCTGGAAGCCTCAATTTTTATCCGATATGGCTGCAATTTTGCTTGAGCCAAATATTTTCCAAATTGGTCAAGAACCTTATACAGCTCCCATATAAACAGATTTCCCTATATCATTTCTTGAGTCCATGGAAGCCACAATTTTCACCCGATTAGGCTAAAATTTTGCACATAGTGTTCTGTTATGACTCCCAGCAATGGAGCCAAGTACGGTCCAAATCGGTCTTTGGCCTGATATAGCTCCCATATAATCCGATCTCCCAATTTGAGTTCTTGAGCTCCTGGAAGCCTCAATTTTTATCCGATATGGCTGAAATTTCGCATGAGTCAAGTACGGTCCAAATGGGTCAAGAACCTGATATAGCTCCAATATAAACCGATCTCCCAGTTTGACTTTTTAAGCCACTTGAAGCCTCAATTTTCTCTCGATTTGGCTGAGATTTTACACAAAATATTCTGTTATGACTCTTAACAACTTTGCCAAGTACGATTCAAATCCGTCTATAACCTGATATAGCTCCCATATAAACCGATCTTCCGATTTGACTTCTTGAGCCCTTACAAGCTGCAATTTTTATCCGATATGGCTGAAATTTTGCTTGAGCCAAGTACGGTCCAAATCGGTCAAGAACCTCATACAGCTCCCATATAAACAGATTTCCCTATATCATTTCTTGAGTCCGTGGAAGCCATAATTTTCACCCGATTAGGCTAAAATTTTGCATATAGTGTTCTGCTAAGGCTCTCAACAACTGCGCCAAGTTCGGTCCAATTCGGTCTATATCTAGATATAGCTCCCATATTTTAGCAGAATCCATGGTGGTGGGTTCCCAAGATTCGGCCCGGCCTAACTTGGCAAGCTTTTACTTGTTTAAATTTAAGGCATTCTAAAAATGAGGCCTGTTTTCAGCGGTATTTTAGAAGGCATTATTAACGCACTCCTTCAACAGGGCTTACATAAGTGCTAATAGTAGAAGTGAAAGGTGATTATGCCCTGTCTTTGCTATGCCGGTAGACTTCTTTGCAGGCATTATAAAAAGCCTGCTGCACACCTCTTTCCGCCGCTGGGCTCTCTGTGCTGTGTGGCATTTGTACTATTTTTCCGTTCATAGCAATTTTTGGCGTTTTTTACATTCATACTCGTTTTATGTACTCAACCGATATGTTTGTATGGCGATACCAATGTATGTTTGTAGGAATATACATGCTTGCTTCGTTTTTTGCCGTTGCACAAAGATTGTGCGTATGTGTGTTTTCGGTAAGTTTGATGCGTAGTGTATGTATTAACTACATACTTAGTTAAACTTTTGCTTTATATACCGGCAACATCTACCCATTCCTACACACAGTTACATAGCTACGCACATAGTTAAACATTAGAAAAAATTGGGAATACATACAAAATTGGGGTTTTACATTAGTTTTTAGTTGCCTGCTTCAAATTCGGTTGCCTACTTCTAATGGCATGCACATACCTATACAAATACAGACATATGTACATACACATGCTCCTACCTATCTCAAAAGCCTTTTTCGCAGGAAATGTTTCAACACACCGCCTACCATAAACTTTTGCTGTTTGTATTCGAGGAAATTTAAACTTTTGTAAAAATTCTGCCTGTTGTTGCAAACACTTCTGCCATTCAATTCGAGAATAGCTAAGAATTTGTTTTGTTTATCCCAGTTCAAGCTTCAGGGCAGATGGTGTAAGTGACATTGCAAAGAACACCTCCAATACTTCTAAGTCCCTTGCGATAAATTTTGATTTTGAAAAATTTTATGCTCCTTACTTTTCGGCTAATCGGCCTGTTGGTGAGGGAGGGATAAACGGGATACAACATGCGTGCCTCTAGAGTAGGTTGCTCGAGAAGGCCCTCTGCTATGAGGTACTAGAGATTCAGGCATCTCTTCAACTGAAGAAGTACTCGATGGCTACCATCCTGCACAATAAATTGTTTGTTTGAGCATCCTGACGCACCTCTTCACATAGTCCGACGACGAGGACGCCGAAGTCGACGATGTTTGTGGCCTGAAGGCAAGTGAGGGATAAGCGGGGGAGAACTTCAGTGGGATATAACATGCGTTCCTCAAGGGTAGGTTACTCGAGAAGGCCCTCTGCGATGAGGTACTAGAGATTCAGGACTCTCTTCAACTGAAGAAGTAAGCCATGGCTGCCTTCCTGCATATCGAAATGATATTTGGAAGATCGTGGCAATATGGTCGATAGTTGCTGAACTACCATGTCTGCATGAAGGTTAGGTTAGGCTCGGTTGAATGGGTCGCCCACCAAAGATGAGTTCACTCGAGGGCCAGTTTGGCCCATTGTGGTACCCTAGAGAGAGGGAGAGAGAAAAGCAAGAAAAAGCAAAATGTGAGACCTCGTACTAGAGGTTATACACGAATAAAAAGACAAAGAAAAAAGACAGGAGGAGTGGAGAAAACCCGAGCGGGAGGTGAACAGCCGCCTACCTACGCCGGAGCCTGTGTCATCCCCCCTTCGGAACCATCCTGTTCCCTCAACGAATCTCAGGAGAGATACCTGAGTCCAATAGTCTCCTCCTCATCCTTATCGAGGCCACTCCTACAGAAGTCATTGTGTGGTATCCCCATGCGCGCCGCCATGCGGCCTATGGCATAGTGTCCGGTTATGACCCCTGTCAAAGCATTCATCGATACTCTTATGCCAGCAATTCCTTCGTCCTCCTCCCGTCGATGACCGGCCATAGCGCCTACATAGTCCGGCAACCATCCACCGTGTCCAACCTCGCCACCGATGCCGCCCTGGTCTACTGTATTAAGAAGCTCGACAAATGGCTCGTTGGCAAGACCGATGACAGGTCCGCCCGGCGCAGACGAACCTCTCCTGGCGCACTCGTCTAACCTCTTATTCGATGGAATCCCCTTATGCCCAGGAACCAATGTCAACGTCACATCGTGGAGCCGGAGCCTATCCAGGGATTCCAAACAGTCCGCCACGCATCTTGTCTTCACCATCCTTGCCCCCAAGGTCTTGAGCGCCGCCATACTGTCCACATAACTCATGAGTTTCCAGGGCGGTAGGCCTTTTCCAGAAATTCTCTAGCAGCTACTGAATGGCACAGACCTATGCCTGAAAGGCCTAACATTCGTCCGACAGTCTCAGAGACATACTGATATTGAATGCATCAGAGTAGACCCCCAATCGAGTCCCTGACTCCACCTTGGAGCCATCTGTGTAGATCGAGGTCTCATCCTCCTCAAGTACACCATCCGCCCTCCATTCGACCCTCTAGGGAAAACAAACCGCGAATGCCCTCACTCCAGTCGGCACTGGTGCCAGGTAGTCGGAGATCCTTCTCAGTCTAACCTCCGTCTCCATAACACCCAGAATCGAACTTTGACCGCAACCATCCTCCTTCAGCATGCCGAGCTCTCTCAGCCTAAGCGCGACCCTGGCGGCGCAGTTCCAAATATAGGCCCCAATGGGCTGCATATCCAGCATCGCCTCCAGGCCTGCGTGCGGTGCGGATTTCAGCGCCTCTGTGATCCGGACGCAGGACAGTCTCTGGACCTTCTCAAACTCCTTCGCAAGCGTCCTTTTTCCAACGGCATTCCACCATACCAGTGCTCCATAGGTCATTCTGGCCGTATACATCCAATAAATCATCTTGGTAGTCACCCCCCACTTCCTACCGAACATCCTCTTGCAGGAATCAAAAGTGCACAGTGCCTTACGGCTTCTTTCCTCGGTGTTCCTCTTCCAGAACAGTTTCAAATCGAAGATTATGCCTAGGTACTTCGCCCGCTTCGACAGCCGCATAGTGACCCCGTCCTAGGACGTGAGTCTAAACTCCGGTATCTTATATCTACGCGTAAAGAGCACCAGCTCCGTCTTCCCTGGTATGGTCCTCAACCCATTTCTAATAGCTCATTGCGACAACCTCCTCAGTGACCCTTCCATGATCGCGCTGATCGTTAACAGAAACTTGCCTCGGACCAGCAGCACGACGTCGTCCGCATGATCGATAATCCTCGTGCCGTCCCCACCGAGATCCATCAGTATTTCATTAATCACGAGGTTCCACATTATCGGCGAGAACACCCCTCCTTGGAGCGTTCCTCTGGTCACCCGCCTTCTGATCACACAATCTCCCAAGTTTGCATTAATATTTCTGCCGGAAAGCATATTATTTGTTCATTAGGAGATTAAGGGGTGCGGTCCAGAGTGGCGACTATCGCCCCAATCTCCACATTATTGAAAGCTCCCTCAATATCCAAGAAGGCTGCCAAAGTGTAATCCTTCTGTCTGAGAGACGTCTCGACCTCGTTTGCCGTCTCTACCGACCTGCCTTTGAGGAATCCGTGTTGTGCCCCACTGAAGTTCTCTGGCGTCAGTCCCACCCTCACCTTTAGGTCAATCTGTCTTTCCAGTGGTTTTAGCAAAAACGATGACAGACTAATAGGCCTATAATAATCCTTCGTCGTACTGTGGTTTATTCTTCCCGCCTTGGAAATAAAGGCCACCTTGACATTTGGGGGAATGTGTAAGAGATGTCAAATGTGACACCAAGCATATTGGGACACTTGATGGTCGGAGTCGATTCTCCATATCACACTATCATTCTGATCATTATTCACCTCACGCGTATTTGTAGTGAACAATGTGGCTGAAGACTTGGTGGCAGATATTTTCAAATCTCTTGCAGCGAAATAAGCGGCAAGTTCGTTGAGGTAGACGTTTGACCTATAGCAGATGTTATCAATGGGTGGGAGCCTGATGTCATGATCGTAGAATCGTCCGCATATGATCTCTTTGCCATCTGGAGGGGTTGGAATGGATGATAGGTAGAGGTTAAACAGTTTCGGAATTTCACCCCGCTTTGGGGAACTTCCCTTTCGCTCTAAGGTGTTTCGACTTCTTATTCCTAAATTCCACAAATGATTGGCGACCATTCGTGACCCATGAGGACCTCCTAACATATGGTCTGGGCTGATTGGGACCACGTCATATGTGTTATGTGATGGCATTCAAAGCAGTTGTTGTGCTATACAGACTTTGTCCATGCTAATGCTCGGCGAATGGAAATTCTCCAACGAGGCTTGGGAGGAGTAATCCCTCAAGCGTCTTGGCTACAGGTGAGGGAAGAGAGATTGATCTGTATGACTGCTCTTTACTCAGGTCCTGTTCAGGCTTCAGAAGCGGGATCACTTTGCTCATATTCCAGACATCGGCTACTATAAGAGTGTTCAAAGACAGATTGAGGACAGTTGTAAGGGATTCGACTCCTGGTAGATCCAGATTCTTCAGCATCAGTATAGAGATTCCGTCGGGGTCCATGACTTGGATGGCTTCGGATAACATGTCGAACTTCACTCACGGTAAATTTTGGCTGGTAAGCTTGAAAAGTGGGTGAGATATTAATCCGCCCCATGCCACTATGGACATACAACTAAGCCAGTAATCGGCTTGTTGTGCACTCTTAAAAAATTATAAAGTAACCTCCAAAAACACAAAATTTTATGTTATGAATTTCGTGCTACTTACAAAATTCTTAATTGTTTTCAACACCCCTCCCCTAAGTTGGTTCATATCTGGTATTGTGTCTCCACCTAAGTGCCGGTATCTGTTAGACGCGAAAGCCGGGCAATGACAAAGGGAATGCTCGAACGTCTCATCATATTCCCCGCATGCCCTACACATGCTATCACTTGCCGCACCGATTTTACATGAGTGAGCCCGTTATGATACCAATAGCTATACTGATCTTCTTCTTGCTTCCTTTCAGTAATAGCCTAGTCTTCTCACGATCTAGATCTTCCCATAGGATTTTCGCCGTCCTACCGACCGTTTAGCTGTTCCACAATGTTACATGCGCATTAGTCGGCCACTCCCTTAACTCGGACTGCGTCGACCCGAAAGGCTTCGGGTTAACCAAGTTTATTGACGGCAGACCTCTGGCCTTCAACACCAAATCATCTGCCCATTCATTTCCTCTTACTCCGTTATAACCCGGCACCCAAACGATGAGGATTTTGCCATCCTCAGAGAAGGCGTTAATATCCTTCTTACACTGCAAGACTGTAAACCTAACCTTCTGATCTCATAAAATAGGAATTTAGTTACATATAGCCACTATATAGACCGATCTCTAGACTTAAGGTATTGAGGTAATAAATTGGTCATTTTTCATTCGATTTCGATTAAATTTGGTACTGGGAGTTCTGGTAGAACCCCACGCATTTCTGTGAAGTGTGCTCCAGAGCGGACTATATTTGGATATAGCTGCTCTTTAGACCGACCGCCCGATCTCTCGTTATAGGGTATTAAGGCCATAAAAGATCAATTTATTGGCCAAATGCGATGAAATTTGACACAATGAGTTCTGGTAGACCCCTATCCTTTCGTGTCAAATGTGGTTTAGGTCGGACATTATTTGGATATAGCTGCCATATAGACCAATCTCCATATGAGAGGTCCGCAGCCCATAAGGGCTTTTATTCGATTTCGTTGAAATTTGAAACAGTGAGTAAGTTTAGACCTCCCGATATCCGACCTAAATACGTTTCATATTTAGATATATCTGCCATATAGATCGATCTCCCGGTAAAGGGTCAGAAGCCCATAAAAGCTTTATTTTTTAACCGATTCCGCTGAAATTTTAAACATTGAGTAGTTTTAGAATTCCCGACATACGGCGGTCTAAATTTAGATATAGGTGTCATATTGACCGATCTGCAGATAAGAGGTCTGAAGCTTATAAAAGCTTCCTTATTTATCCAACTTTGCGGAAATTTGAAACAGTGAGCAGTTTTAGGCCTCCCAATATCTGTCCCAAATATGGTTCCGACCGGACTATATTTTAATATAGCTGCCATATACACCGATCTCACGACCAGTTTGGTGAGAGTAGTAGGTTGTGGCTCTGAATAGCTCCAAGGAATTTAATAGGGTCTGGCACGGTGCGCTTTTATCAAAGTTTGTCGCTTTGGGGACGGTAATAACTTCGTTCGATTTATATGGAGATCGCACTATGTGTTGTTGTAGATGGGTTCTCATCAGATGAGTATACATTGACCGCAGGTGTGCTACAAGGCTCTGTCTTTTCCCCTTCCTTTTTTCTTATTTTCATTGAAGATCTATTGGGTCAGACTTCGCATCCAGTCTACTCATTTGCCGATGACAGTAGTCTGTGTCATTCATATTCATTCGACCATAGGCCCAGTGCTCAAGAAATTGTGGACAGGCGGCGCATGATGGATGAGACAATCTCCCAGGATTTGTTGGCCATTTCACGAGTAAGGGTAGAATGAACAGAGTAGACTTTAACGCACAGAAGACGCAGTGCTGTTTCTCGTCTCACAAGCGATTCACTAACCTACTTCAATCGTCGATATCTATCGACGGTATAGATATTGAACAGTCAGATGCTCTGGGCATGAAGATACAATATGAGGTCCGTTGGTCAAAACACTTATTCGAAGTGTCGAAAGAAGCATTCAAGTATTTGGGCTTTCTTAAGCGGTACAAGAAATATTTCACCTCTTCTGATCTTCTTAATATCTATACTACCTACATCAGGCCGAGGATGGAATATAACTCTCATATATGCGCAGGAGCTCCAAAATCATCCTTGGAGCTACTTGACCGGCTTCAACGGAGAGCGATGGTGTCGATTGGGGACAACTCTATTGCTTCCCTTGAACTCTATTGCTTCCCTTGAACATCGTCGGACTGTGGGTAGCGTTGTATTGCTCTATCGTTATTTTCATGGCGTGTGTTCCAGGGATATTCGTCTTCTTATCCCTGACGTTAGGATGTTCACCAGGAATACAAGACTTGCCAGGAACTCACACCCGTTTGTAGTTCGATTGGCCAGTCGACCGAACCATGCATTACCGAGAAAATTCCTTTTTCGCCCGAACCATTCGTATGTGGAATCGACTAATGTCTTTTCCACCGACATTGACGTTCAGAAATTTAAGATGAATATCATTAAACGCTACTCCCTCTTTCCCCCCTCCAACCCTTAACTTTCCGAATTGCCAACGCAATGCACTGCATATATAGGGGACATCCCCTGCGTGTTGTTACCGTGAATAGTTCAAATGAGTTTGAACCATTTTGGATTAGCATTGAACATTCTTTTGGATTAGCATTGAATTTGTAGCTTAGAAGCATGGCCAGGTTTTGACCAACGGACCTCACATTGTATCTTCATGCCCAGAACATCAAGAGCATCTGACTGTTCAATATCTATACCGTCGATAGATATCGACGATTGAAGTGGGTCAGTGAATCGTTTGTGAGACAAGAAACAGAACTGCCTCTTCTGTGCTTCAAAGTCTACTCTGTTCATTCTACCCCACTCGAAAATGGCCAACTAAGTTTATGAATCTCAAAATCGGTAATTTTTTCCTTAGATGCTGTCCTATCCAATTTCAAAATTGCGTTTCGCTTTTATAAATTTATTGAAATATTTTAGGGAACATTGTTGGTGGCAGATGAGATAGCTATCTTAGCGGTAAACCAAAACCAGAAATTTACTATGATTACCTACTACCCAACATTGCATTTTCAGTTTTTGTTTTGTTTTCACAAATACGACTACAGCCTACAGCAAAGTTTTGGGCGGCATCCGTTATGCTGCAAATAATAATTTGCCGCTTGCATTCATTTGCTTGTCGGCGCGATGCAGCAGTATTTGTAGAAAGCGTCCGGCAGTTGATGACGATCAGCACACGCATGATACGCATCTATGACATGAATAAACAGCAGTGGCAGCATGAAAATTAAAGTGAATTGGAGCAAGGCAAGTTGGGGGTTAACAAAATTGGGTCATGCAACGACGACAGCAAAGCATACAAGGCATACAAGGCATATTTGAATGAATTCACAACCTATCGACAGACGGACGGACAGACGGACGGACGTTCAGACAGACAATAAATGAAATCATTGTGCGTAGAGTATCTATGTTTTTGGGCATGCTGTCTAAAAATTTTGTTTTGGAAAAAATTCAATACATCTCTCACATCATCTCTGAATCATAGGCATTAGCGCTGTTCCCTCCCCGCCATATCAAAAACATCGTCGAGGAGAATGCGAATGAATTTTCTGCTGAATATGCAAAATGTAACGCAACATTGGCTGAGAGAGAGCAAAAAGCTTTAACGAATTAAACAAATTGAAATGAAAGAAAAAAAATAGAATAGAGGAAACAACAACAAACAGAAATATGCATTGATTGACTAAATGTGAGTTTTGAGAATTTTCGATGATGCAACATTTTCGTTATGTGTCAAGAAATCCTCTTCTACGCTCATGTCACAAAAGGTGGAGGCGTAATGGAGCTTCTCAGATTGCAATAGAGAATGTTTTCGAAAATTCTCCTACTTACAAATTCTTTGGATGATTCACTCAAATCAAATAATTCGGATAATAAGGGCATACGATTTGACTTCTTGGTCTCTGGGAGGCAACATTTTCATTCGATTTGACCAAAGTTTGTGGGGTACTTGCACAGAGCAGGCGTCTTCTTTGAAGACGTCCTCACAGCTTCTCTCAGCATGTTTTACAAATAGACAGTGGCTTGTTATGATAAACATGACCACATGTTCCACATGGACGGATTTTGATGAATTTTATATCCACCATAGAATGGTGGTATACTAATCTACACATTCAGTTAGTAAAGTCTCGAAATATTGGTCCGGCACCCAAAATGCAAATTGCAAATTTTGCCCATGAACATTCCACTAAAGAACAGGGGCAAACTTCTCACATATCAATGAGTGCAGTCCGATTCAAGTTTGAGCTCAATGATAAGGGGCCTCCTTTTTATTATAGCCGAGTCCGAAGTTTTACATGGCATAGTAGCTCACAAATGTCGCCAGCATTGGAGGGGAAAACCACTGGTGAAAATTTTTTCTGATGATTCGAACCCAGGCGTTCAGCGTCATAGGCGGACATGCTAACCTATGCGCTACGGTGGCCTTTTACCCTATCTTCGTCTTCAAATCTTAAGTAAATGGGTTTCTTGGGAGTAGCTGATGGTACCATCGTTGGCTTCTTGTCATTTAGGCTGCCTTAAGACTCCTGTCGCTGCGCTGAAACATTAGGTCAATATTACGATCTTTATCTATTTCAGTCTTCCGAATCTTCCGAATATATTCTAACCTCTGCGGAGGCCACCATAGCGCAGAGGTTAGAATATATTCTTATTATTGATCTTCTTGAATTTCTTTGTCAATCTTCCATTTTGTTTGGCTGTGCTGAATTAGATAATGTGAACATCAACTAAAGGGTGATTTTTTAGTTATTATTTTTTTTACAACACTGGTTTAAACAGCTCATGCACGTTTCGTGTTTTTTGCTTGCAAAGTATTGAATTTTTTTTTAACAACTAACCGAACCGGGCCCACTCCGCTGCGCCTTCTTTAACTCTCTAATATCTGTTTAGGGTGGGGACACTTCGCCTTGAATGTGAATATCGAATTTGTGCTACTATGGCCTATGTCCACCTATGACGCCGAACGCTTGCTCTTCAAACTTGGCGAGAACTTCGGACAAAATTTAAAGCGGTGGGTATCCCCTCATATGCTCGTTCGGTAAGGATCCGAACGAGCTATGCAGAAGGTCCGAAAGGGTCTTGCATATGACTGGGCTAGACACAGAGGTCTCAATGTTAACCTAGAGAAGACTGAAATATGCCTGTTCACGAGGAAGACGAAGGGGGGCCAAATTAACGCACCACGTTTCCTCAATAAGACGATTTCGATATCTGACAAGGTCAAATACTCAGGTGTGATCTTCAAGAAACTGAATTGGAAGTGTCATATTCAGGAGCGTACTGAGAAGGCTCACAGAACGAGCTATGCAGAAGGGCCGAAAGGGTCTTGCATATGGCATACGACTGGGCTACACCCAGAGGTCTCAATATTAACCCAGAGAAGACTGAAATATGCCTGTTCACGAGGAAGACGAAGGTGGGTCAATTTAACGCACCACGTTTCCTCAATAAGACGATTTCGATATCTGACAAGGTCAAATACTTAGGTGTGATCTTGGACAGGAAACTGAATTGGAAGTGTCACATTCAGGAGCGTACTGAGAAGGCTCACAGATGTTGGGCACTATGTAGACGGGCCGTAGGTTCGAAATGGGGCCTAAATCCTAGGATAGTCTACTGGCTCTACAGGAGCGTGATTAGACCAATACTTACTTACGCCTCAGTAGTTTGGTGGACTGCTATGGAGAAAAAGTGCAACATAAGGACCATACAACAGGTTCAGAGAACATGTTGTCTTGGCATAGGCGGAGTGATGAGGGCTACTCCTACTAGAGCAATGGATACCATTCTAGATATCCGACCCATTGACATACAGATTAAGTGTGACGTAGCCACTGCGGCTATGAGACTTAAGGCGATCGGAGAATGGATTGACGATGGGAGCAGCTCATACCACCGCGGTATAATCGAGGCGACGATAGGAAACCTGGAAGGAAGGGAAGAGGTTTCCGATCGGATACCTGAGATGAACCTTGAATTGAGTGCTGCCATTGGCTCAGTCTTGGATTGACGGAACTCTAGTATTGCCTTCTGGAAGGTCATGTTACACGGATGGATCAAAGCTAGAGGACTGAGTGGGCCTGGGCGTTTACATTGAAAACCCAGGGACTGAGATCTGGCGGAGATCCGGGCGTTCACGGAATGCGTGAGGTGATGTGGTGCTAACGCGAGGACATCGAGTCTGAACATCTTTACCGACAGTAAAATTGCTATAAGGGCAATAACAAACAGGAGGGTAAAGTCTCGAACAGTTTTGCAGTGTAAGAAGGAGAATAACGCCTTCTCTGAGGATGGGAAAATCCGTATCATTTGGATGCCGGGTCATAACGGAGTAAGGGGAAATGAAAAGGCAGACGATTTGGCGGTGAAGGCCAGAGGACTGCCGTTAATAAACTTGGGTGGGGTCGACGCTGTCCGAGTTAAGCGAGTGGGCGACGAATTTCACATGCCACATTGTGGAACAGCGAAACGGGTGGTAGGACGGCAAAAATCATATGGGGGGATCCAGATCGTGAGAAGACGAGGCTATTACTGAAAGGAAGCAAGAAGGAGGTTAGTATAGCTATTGGTATCATAACGGGACACATAGCTCATTTATGTAAAATCGGTGCGGCAAGTGATAGCATGTGTAGGGCATGCGGGTAAGATGATGAGACGTTGGAGCATTTCCTTTGCCATTGCCCGGCTTTCTCGTCCAACAGATACCTGCACTTAGGTGGAGACACAATATCAGATATGAACCAACTTAGGGGAGTGGCAATGAAAACAATTAAGGATTTTGTAAGTAGCAAGGAATTCCTAACTTAAAATTTTTCTTTTAGAGGTTACTTTATAGATTTTAGAGCGCACAACAAGCTTAGGTGTATGTCCATAGTGGCATGGGGCGGATTAATATCTGCACCCTCTTTTCAACCTAACCTAACCTATCGCGGTCGGTCTTGGGTCTTGACTTCTTGAACCTCTAGAGGGCGCAATTCTCATCCGATTTGGCAGAAATTTTGTACAACGGCTTCTCTCATGACCTTCAACATACGTGTTTAATATGGTCTGAATCTATCAATAGCTTTATACAGCTCCCATATAAACCGATCTCCAGATTTTGATTCTTGAGCCCCTACAAGGCGCAATTCATATCCGAATGAACTGAAATATTACACAATGACTTCTACAATGTTCAGCATTCATTTATGATACGAATCGGACTATAACTTGATATAGCTCCAATAGCATAACAGTTCTTATTCAATATTTTTTATTCGCCTAAAAAGAGATACCGCGCATAGAACTCGTGGAGGCCACCGTAGCGCAGAGGTTAGCATGTCCGTCTATAACGCTGAACGCCTGGGTTCGAATCCTGGCGAGACTATCAGAATAAATGTTCAACGGTGTTTTTCCCCTCCTAAAGCTGGCAACATTTGTGAGGTACTATGTCATGTGAAACTTCTCTCCAAAGAGGTGTTGCACTGCGGCACGCCCTTCGGACTCGGCTATAAAAAGGAGGCCCCTTTATCATTGAGCTTAAACTTGAATCGGACTGCAATCATTGATATGTGAGAAGTTTTCCTCTGTTCCTTAGTGGAATGTGCATGGGCAAAATTTGTTGTATTTTGCATAGAACTCGACAAATGCGATCCATGGTGGAGGGTACATAAGATTCGGCCCGCCCGAACTTAGCACCCTCTTACCTGTTTTAATTTCTTACTTGATGGAAATAAATCAAAAAGAAGGACAACAAAGTGGAAAGTTTTTTGTCATTCCTTTGCTTCATTTTCATTCAATATTTCTCAGATATTCATTCAATTCAATCAATTTCGGAAGCTAACACTGTTTGCTTTGTTCTTATGATTTTGCACATTTCTTTGTTGTATTTGTTGTACAAGTATTCCATGACAACAGGTTGTTTTCAGCTATTTAATACCATCAATCACTCGACAAACCTCACAGAGATTATGGGCGCATTTTTTTTTTTTGTGTTCGAAAAAGTCAACAATCAAGAAAAGGACAAAGTGTAGCACACCCCAATAATAAAAGACAAGGCAAAAAAAAAAATCGAAAAGGAAAAACTTTGACACAATTTTGTATGAAAATATTTCGTAGAAATAGAAAGGGGTTCAAGGACATTAGAAATAAAAATAATTTTTACTACCTTGCAAAGAAGTTAAACGACTGCGAAAAGAAAGGCCAGTGAATCCCAAGTAGTTCAAAATACCCCCCCCCCCAAAAAACAAAGTACAATTCAAAACAATACCCCAGCACACTGGGCAAAAAGTGGAAAAGACAGGCAAGTAAAAAGATCCATGAACGCATACAAACAACCATACACTCGTATCGAGGCAAAAGCAGTCCTTCATCATGGCCTTAGAGGAACTAAGGACAAACACAACAAAGAAATTTTAATATGACGCTTGAGTCTAACCATTCCGTCAGTCAGTCAGCCAGCGAGCCAGCGAGCCAGTCAACCATCCACGCTGTCAGTCAGTCATTCATCCCTTTACGCACCATCATAGCTTCGCTTGAAAGGATGAAATAAGGAACAACTTTTCATAGATGTTCTCTATTCTTTGCTTTGCCTTTGTTCATACCCCAGCGATTTTCATCCAAAACAAGACACCAGCCAAGCGCAGCACCGCCAGAAACCTCAAAAAATAAACACGTGGATGGACGAAGGATGATACATATCGTCATAACTTTTTTTCTTAAGTGCCGCCAATATGTTATGCCTGCCGTCTTGGCAAAACCTACAACGAAGTAGAGAGACCTACTGCGACGCAGTTCAATGATTGCCATACCTTCGGGAAAGGTAGGTTGGACAACAGCCCCAGAACATCATCAGGCTCAACGTCATGAGGAGAGGACATGAAACAAGCAACAAAGTATCTTATTGTGTCATAATAACAATTATTAGGTAAACGACCTAATTTGTTATATAGACGAAGCGACAAAGTAAAGCAAAACACCAGCGAAAATAACTCAAGGAAAAAAGGTAATAAAGGTGCTGCCGCTGCTGCTGCTGGCATAAGGGCCAAAAATATTCAATCCCAAATACTCTGGAAATGAAGATTTTCTTGGTGGAGGCAAAACACACATTTCACAATATGAAATGTATAAGGGATGACTGGACGACGACGCTTGAAGGAACCCAAAGTTGGTTAGAGATGAACGCAAATCTTTGAAGAGAATAAAGGAACTTGCTTTTCGGGAAACCAAAATTGGAGGAGATACACGCGTGCATTTCGCTAATCTGACCTACTACTAAGGTGGCCATCTCAACCCTGCTTTGCTTTTAGGGGTTCGATTACATCTGAGGATGTGCTTTTAATTGCCATCGTAACCACTGCGGTTACCAAGGCGAAAACAGCAGTGGACAATTTGTTAAAAATGTAAACAACACAATACCAGGATGTAAAAAATACAATACCCTAACATAACTGCCAAGATCCTTGACAAGATGAATTGTGATTTGTTTTTCTATACGAAATCATCGTAATGCCAGGCTAGTTGGTAGAATATGCTAGCCATGTAACGACAGCATGATTGAAGTCAATTATTGTCTGACTATCGATCATGATACAGTGTATATCACAAATAATTCGAATCACGTGGTATCATCCAACATGAATTAGTGCAGTTCTTATGCTTTTTCCTCGAAGTAAAACTTTCGATAGTGCATTTCAAAAATAATATGACCTATTTGGCTTGGTGTGATTTAAAGAGATTTATTTAAATACTAGCTGAATTGGAGCCGCTCCGCTGCGCTCTTTTATACCCACCACCGTAGGATAGGGGGTATATTCAACACATCCATATCAATTTCCGATCCTACAAAGTATATATATATATTGGGTTGCCCAAAAAGTAATTGCGGATTTTTTAAAAGAAAGTAAATGCATTTTTAATAAAATTTAGAATGAACTTTAATCAAATATACTGTTTTTACACTTTTTTTCTAAAGCAAGCTA
Source organism: Stomoxys calcitrans (assembly GCF_963082655.1). NCBI lineage: Eukaryota > Metazoa > Arthropoda > Insecta > Diptera > Muscidae > Stomoxys > Stomoxys calcitrans. The sequence continues at coordinate 77,065,969 of NC_081554.1, forward strand.
AAAGTAACAGCTGCTAACTGACAGAAGAAAGAATGCAATTACAGAGTCACAAGCTGTGAAAACATTTGTCAACGCCGACTATATGAAAAATCCGCAATTACTTTTTGGGCAACCAATATTTCGGATCGTCGTAAAATTCTAAGACGATTTAACGTTGCCCGTGTGTCTCTCCGTCCGTCTGTTGTAATCACCCTAGAGCCCTCAAAAATTGAGATATTGAGCTGAAATTTGGCACAGATACGTCTTTTTGATGCACGTTCTTGCATGGGCCAAATCGGACCATATTTGGATACAGCTGCTATATAGACCGATTTTCCGATAAAGGGTCTAATGCCCATAAAAACTTTATTTTTCATCCGATTTTGCTGAAACAGTTAGTATTGTAGTTTAAGGTTTCCCCACAACTGACCCAAATATGGTTCAGATCGGACTATATTTAGATATAGCTACCATATTGACCGGTCTCCCGATAAAGGGTCTGAAGATCATAAAAGCTTTATTTATTACCCGATTTCGCTGAAATTTAAAACATTGGGTTATTTTAAGCCTCCCGACATCTGATCCAAATATGGTTCGCATCGGACTGTATTTAGATATAGCTGCCATATAGACCGATCTCCCGATAAGGGGTCTGAAGGCCAAAAAAGCTTTATTTTCTAACCGATTTCGCTGAAATTTGAAACAGTGGGTAGCTTTATGCCTCCCAACATCGGATCCGAGTATGGCTTAGATCGGACTATATTTAGATATAGCTGCCATATAGACCGATCTCCCGATAACGAGTCTGAAGGCCATAAAAGCTTAATTTTTTATTCGATTTTGCTGAAATTTGAAACAGTGGGTAGTTTTACGCTTCTCAATATCCAAATATGGTACAGATCGGAATATATTTAGACATAGCTGCCATATAGACCGATCTCCCGATAAGGGGTCTGAAGCCCAAAAAAGCTTTATTTTTTAACCGATTTCGCTGAAATTTGAAACAATGAGTTATTTTAAGCCTCCCGACATCTGACCCAAAAATGGTTCAGATCGGACTATATTTAGATATAGCTGCGATATTCACCGATCTGCCCATAGAAGCTCTATTTATTATCCGATTTAGTTGAAATTTGAAACAATGGGTTATTTTAAGTCTCCCGATATCTGACCCAAATATGGTACATATCGGAATATATTCAGACATAGCTGCCATATAGACCGATCTCCCGATAAGGGGTCTGAATCTCAAAAAAGCTTTATTTTTTTAACCGATTTCGCTAAAATTTTAAACAATGAGTCATTTTAAGCCTCCCGACATCTGACCCAAATATGGTTCAGATCGGACTATATTTACATATAGCTGCCCTATAGACCGATCTCCCGATAAGGGGTCTGAAGCCCAAAAAAGCTTTATTTTTTAACCGATTTCGATGAAATTTGTAACAGTGGGTATTTTTACGCCTCTCAACATCGGACCCAAATATGGTTCAGATCGGACTATATTCAGATATAGCTGCCATAAAGACCAATCTCCCGATAAGGGGCCTGAAGGCCATAAAAGCTTTATTTTTATCCAATTTCGCTGAAATTTGAAACAGTGGGTTATTTTAAGTCTCCAGATGTCTGACCCAAATATGGTACATATCGGAATATATTTAGTCATAGCTGCCATATAGACCGATCTCCCGATAAGGGGTCTGAAGCCCAAAAAAGCTTTATTTTTTAACCGATTTCGCTGAAATTTGAAACAATGAGTTATTTTAAGCCTCCCGATATCTGACTCAAATATGGTTCAGATCGGACTATATTTAGATATAGCTGCCATTTAGACCGATCTCCCGATAATAAGTTTAAAGCCCATAAATGCTTTATTTTCTAACCGATTTCGCTGAAATTTGAATCAGTGGGTAGTTCTACGCCTCCCAACATACAACAACTGACCCAAATATCGTTCAGATCGAACTATATTCAGATATAGCTGCGATATTGACCGATCTCCCGATAAGGGGTCTGAAGCCCAAAAAAACTTTATTTTTTAACCGATTTCGTTGAAATTTGAAACAGTGGGTAGTTTAAGGTCTCCCGACGTCCGTTCCAAATATGGTTTGTATCGGACAATATTTAGACATGGCTTCCATACAGAGCGATCCGCGATAAAGGGTCTGAAGCCCATACAAAACTTTATTTTCTATCCAATTTCGCTGAAATTTGAAATACAAAATTCAACAGTGACTTTTATTTAATAGACCACTTAATGTCCGTGCTGAATTTGGGTGCATAAGTTATCCAATTTTCACCAGATTGTGGCAAACGGGGGTTTACATACACAACCGAGGTGGTGGGTATCCAAAGTTCGGCCTGGCCGAACTTAATGCATTTTTACTTGTTTTACTTTATATGGAGCAAAATTTTCCTTTGAATATTTATTGGGTTGCCCAAAAAGTAATTGCGGATTTTTTAAAAGAAAGTAAATGCATTTTTAATAAAACTTAGAATGAACTTTAATCAAATATACTTTTTTTACACTTTTTTTTCTAAAGCAAGCTAAAAGTAACAGCTAATAACTGACAGAAGAAAGAATGCGATTATAGAGTCACAAGCTGTGAAAAAATTTGTCAACGCCGACTATATGAAAAATCCGCAATTACTTTTTGGGCAACCCAATATTTTCGACAATTAAAGAGATTTTAGTGAAATACCATGCTACGAAAATAGAATATCGCTTGACTAACAGTTTAACAATATAAGTGCCTTTATCTGAATACCATATGATCTTCATTGGGCTACGAATTAAAGTTTGAATGCAAGGTGTACTCGTGCTCTTCTTTCAGCATCGTGTTCTTCTCTCAAATACCATTTATTTAAACCCCATATTGCCATTGGTTTTAGAGGAGTTTACAGGATGAGGCCTCCCCCAAAGAAATGGCCTCAAAAATTGGTTATCAATTTCGTTTTCTTATCTTAAATACCTTTCATTTGAGCCATATATTGGCATGGTCGAAAAATGTTTGCACTTTGGGGGGTGTTTTGGGGAAGGGGTGATGTCCTACATTGGTTATCAAATTCATATTCTACTCCCAAACACCTTTATTTGAGTCCCATATTGCGATGTTCAGTAAAAAATTGCTGTTTGTTGGGTATTTTGGGAAAGGGGTAGTCCCCCAGAAAATTGATACCGAAAGTGGCTACCAATTCTTGCTCTGCCCACCAATAACTTTCATTTAAGCCCCACATTGACATGGTCAGTAAATATGCTTTATTTAGGGGTGTTTTGGGGAGTGGGGTGGCCTCCCAAAAACTTAGCCCTGAAAATATATCAGCAATGTGCTCAATTCTCATTTATCTTAATATCATTTATTTGAACCCCATATTGTCAGTGGCCTCAAAATTGGATATCAAATTCGTTTTCTAATCTCAAATACCATTCATTTTAATCCCTTATTGCAAAAGCCAGCAAATATGTCCTGTTTGGGGTATTGGAGCTAGAAACTATGAATATCGAGCTCCACTATCTTGAAGAGCCAAATTGTCGTGGTGAGCAAATACGTCCTTTTTGGGGGTTGTCCCCTACACAGTTGGTCCCGAATGTTGATAACAGATTCATGATCTACTCCCAAATACCTTTCGTTTGAGCCCCATATTCGGCAAACATGACCGGTTTGGGGGGTATTATGTTGGATAAGGCGGCCACTCAGTGACTTGGCTTTGAAAATATATATCAGATTCGTGTTGTACTCTAAAAAGCCTCTTATTTGAGCCTCATATTGCAATGGTCAGCAAATATTTCCTATTTGGGTAGTGTTATGGGGGTGCGGTGGCCCCATACACACTTTTCCCGAATATTGATATCAGATTTGTATATTACTTTCAAAGAACTTTCATTTGAGCCCTATATTGCAATGGTCGTAAATTTGTCGGCTTCGGGAGATCTTTTTGGGGAGGGACGCCCCCCTCCAAACACTTGATCTCACATCTGGATATCAGATTCGTATTATGCACTCAAATACCTTTTTTTTAAGCCCCATATTGCCATGGTCAGTAAATAAGTCCCGTTTGGGGGGTGTTTTGGGGAAAAGGGGTGACCCCCTAGAAACTTGGTCCCAGATTTGGATAACATATTCGTATTTTACTCGCAAATACCTTTCGTTTGAGTCCCATATTGTCATGGTCGGTAAATATGTCCGATTTAGGGGTGTTTTGGGGGTTGGGGTGGTCCCCCAATCACTTAAGTTAGGTTAGGTTGAAAAGAGGGTGCAGATATTAATGCGCCCCATGCCACTATGGACATACATCTAAGCCAGTAATCGGCTGGTTGTGCGCTCTAAAAACTAAAAAGTAACCCCTAAAAAGCAAAGTTGGAATTCCGTGCTACTTACAAAATCCTTAATTGTTTTCAATATCACTATCCTGAGTTGGTTCATGTCTGGTATTGTGTCTTCACCTAAGTGCCGGCATCTATTAGACGCGAAAGCCGGGCAATGACAAAGGAAATGCTCCTACGTCTCATTATCTTCCCCGCATACCCTACACATGCTATCACCTACCGCACCGATTTTACATAAGTGAGCTTGTAGTCCTAAGTGTCCCGTTATGATACCAATAGTTATATTAACCTCCTTCTGGCTTCCTTTCAATAATACCCTCGTCTTCTCACGATCTGGATCCCACCATAGGGTTTTCGCCGTCCTACCGACAGTTTCGATGTTCTAACTCGGACTGCGTCGACCCGAAAGGCTTCGAGTTAACCAAGTTTATTGACGGCAGTCCTCTGGCTTTTACCGCCAAATCGTTTACCCTTTCGTTCCCCTTACTCCGTTATGGCCCGGACCCAAACGATGCGGATTTTCCCATCCTCAGATAAGGCGTTGATCTCCTTCTTACACTGCAAGACCCTACCATCCTGGTTGTTATTGCCCTCATGGCAATTTTACTGTCGGTAAAGATGTTCACACTCGACGTTCTCGCGTTAGCATCACACCACTTCACGCATTTCGTGATCGCCCGGTTCTCCGTCTGCAGAGCCGTGTTATGGTCAGCCAGTCTAACACAGATCTCAGTCCCTGGGTTCTCAATGTAAACCCTCAGGCCCACTCTGTCCTCTAGCTTTGATCCATCCGTGTAACATGATCTTCCAGATGGCAAAACTAGGGTTCCGTCAATCCAAGACTGTGCCGATGGCAGCAGTGCCTCGCAATCGACTTCAAGGTTCATCTCAGGTATCCGATCGGAAACCTCTTCCCTTCCTTACAGGTTTCCTAAAGTTGCCTCGATTGTACCGCAATGGTATGAGTTGCTCCCATCCTCAATCCAATCTCCCATCGCCCTAAGTCTCATAGCCGCAGTGGCTGCCTCACACCTTATCTGTATGTCAATGGGTCGGATATCTAGAATAGTCTTCAGTGCCCTAATGGGCTTGGTTCTCATCGCTCCGCCTATGCCAAGACAACATGTTATCTGAACCTGTTGCACTTTTTCTCCATAGCAGACCACCAAATTATTGAGGCGTAAGTAAGTATTGGTCTAATCACGCTCCTGTAGAGCCAGTGGACTATCCTGCGGCCAGAATTCTCCGTAATGAGGACTTCGATCATTCTCGAGCTAGGGAAGCTTCATCTTTGATTGTTGGTGGGAGTCCGGTTTGTTGGATTGTTGGTGGGAGTTCAGGTCGCTGAAATGGTGATGGGCTCGGGACGATAAGGATTTCTACAGGGTCTGTGGGGATGGGTAGGAGTTGATTACGGTTGAACATTTGCTGTGCCAATGCCCCGAGATGATAGGCTTAGGATTCTCCGAAATGAGGACTTCGATCATTCTCGAGCTAGGGAAGCTTTATCTTGGATTGTTGGTGGGAGTCCGGTTTGTTGGATTGTTGGTGGGAGTTCAGGTCGCTGAAATGGTGATGGGCTCGGGATGATAAGGATTTCTACAGGGTCTGTGGGGATGGGCATGAGTTGGTTACGGTTGAACATTTGCTGTGCCAATGCCCCGCGATGATAGGCTTAGGAATATGGGTGAACAACTCTTCTCTTCACTGAGCTCTCTACAGTCTTTTGACCCCCGATGCATTCTGAACTTCTGTAAGGGTCTGGAATGACTGATGAGGCGGCCCTCTAGTCGTTGAGACTTCTTTCGGTCTCTCGGCCGGCTTTTTAGTTTATCTTCATCCTTTTCTAACGGCTATTGTCTCTCTTTTCTCTTTGCAGGAGCAAGACAATGACCAAAGGTCTCTGAGTGAAGCGGTCGGCAACTGTGTCTGAGTGCTCTTTCACCTAAATTAACCTAACCTACAGTTTTAAAACCCCTGAATCTTAAGATTTTGAGAGACTTTTTCACAAACTACATTTTAAGATTCCCCTTTGATCTTCTGGTTGCTTTTGCCAGAAAATATTTTGATTTACTTCAATAATACCGTATTTCACATTACCTGATTTCATGTAAATGCCCTGAAGCCGCATCGAAAATTGTTTAGTAAAACTAACGCCTTCATCGATTTAAAAAGTCAAAATTTTACCCAATTTGCCAGACCTTAATTAGTTAATTTGACATATCATTAATATTCTTTAGATCGTTTTTTTTGTAAAACAACTAACTCAAACCCTGTGTGTGTGCGTGTGTGAGTGTGTGTGTACGTTTCCTCTTCGCCTTGTGTGTGAATGCTCAGCATTACAGCAAAATAAGATGTAACGAATTTTCGGAAAACAAAAATCAAGTTATTGAAGTCATTTTTTTCAAATTCCAACTCATAGTGAGAATGATTTGAAGCCTTAAATTTTCAATAGAACAGTTTGAGGGGCTATACATTTACAAGGTCTTTGGTATTAATTAGTTACACAAATACAAAGTAAATCATCAATATCATTATTAACATCATCATTATCATCTCTCGACTCTTATATTCTAGCTGATTCGTAGCCAAAGAGCCAGCACCGACTGACGAACGGATAGACAGTCAAACAGCCTCTTGCGCATGCATATTCATTATTACAACATTTCAAATTAATTGTACAACTTGTATGGGTATTTGTCCAGAGAGCAAGTTGTTTTCTTACGAAGCGTTGTAATCGAAACAATCCAATCGCTCGCGGAATGAGTGAATGAGCGAACGGCCTATAAGCCTCAGTCTGAATCTATTTGAGGGCAAGGTAAAGGGTTATCTATCGAGTCTAGTCTTAGAAGTTCTGCTGATGTTGCTTTTGACTAATTGGAAATTGATATAAAAACCACAATACAAAATTTTTGTAACTTGTTTTTCGGCCATTGCAATCCAGATTCAAAATATTTTTATACTCCCCATCATAGGGGTGAGGGTATGCTAATTTCGTCTTTCTGTTTGTAACACCTCGAAATATGCGTCTGAGACCACATAAAGTATTGGGTTGCCCAAAAAGTAATTGCGGATTTTTTAAAAGAAAGTAAATGCATTTTTAATAAAACTTATCGTCATGTCATTTTAAGTCGGTCTAGACATGTGCGTCCGTCCGTCCTTCCGTCCGTCCTTCCGTCCGTCCTTCCGTCCGTCCTTCCGTCCGTCCTTCCGTCCGTCCTTCCGTCCGTCCTTCCGTCCGTCCTTCCGTCCGTCCTTCCGTCCGTCCTTCCGTCCGTCCTTCCGTCCGTCCTTCCGTCCGTCCTTCTGTCCGTCCTTCCGTCCGTCCTTCCGTCCGTCCTTCCGTCCGTCCTTCCGTCCGTCCTTCCGTCCGTCCTTCCGTCCGTCCTTCCGTCCGTCCTTCCGTCCGTCCTTCCGTCCGTCCTTCCGTCCGTCCTTCCGTCCGTCCTTCCGTCCGTCCTTCCGTCCGTCCTTCCGTCCGTCCTTCCGTCCGTCCTTCCGTCCGTCCTTCCGTCCGTCCTTCCGTCCGTCCTTCCGTCCGTCCTTCCGTCCGTCCTTCCGTCCGTCCTTCCGTCCGTCCTTCCGTCCGTCCTTCCGTCCGTCCTTCCGTCCGTCCTTCCGTCCTTCCGTCCGTCCTTCCGTCCGTCCTTCCGTCCGTCCTTCCGTCCGTCCGTCCTTCCGTCCGTCCGTCCTTCCGTCCGTCCTTCCGTCCGTCCTTCCGTCCGTCCTTCCGTCCGTCCTTCCGTCCGTCCTTCCGTCCTTCCGTCCGTCCTTCCGTCCGTCCTTCCGTCCGTCCTTCCGTCCGTCCTTCCGTCCGTCCTTCCGTCCGTCCTTCCGTCCGTCCTTCCGTCCGTCCTTCCGTCCGTCCGTCCGTCCTTCCGTCCGTCCTTCCGTCCGTCCTTCCGTCCGTCCTTCCGTCCGTCCTTCCGTCCGTCCTTCCGTCCGTCCTTCCGTCCGTCCTTCCGTCCGTCCTTCCGTCCGTCCTTCCGTCCGTCCTTCCGTCCGTCCTTCCGTCCGTCCTTCCGTCCGTCCTTCCGTCCGTCCTTCCGTCCGTCCTTCCGTCCGTCCTTCCGTCCGTCCTTCCGTCCGTCCTTCCGTCCGTCCTTCCGTCCGTCCTTCCGTCCGTCCTTCCGTCCGTCCTTCCGTCCGTCCTTCCGTCCGTCCTTCCGTCCGTCCTTCCGTCCGTCCTTCCGTCCGTCCTTCCGTCCGTCCTTCCGTCCGTCCTTCCGTCCGTCCTTCCGTCCGTCCTTCCGTCCGTCCTTCTGTCCGTCCTTCCGTCCGTCCTTCCGTCCGTCCTTCCGTCCGTCCTTCCGTCCGTCCTTCCGTCCGTCCTTCCGTCCGTCCTTCCGTCCGTCCTTCCGTCCGTCCTTCCGTCCGTCCTTCCGTCCGTCCTTCCGTCCGTCCTTCCGTCCGTCCTTCCGTTCCGTCCGTCCTTCCGTCCGTCCTTCCGTCCGTCCTTCCGTCCGTCCTTCCGTCCGTCCTTCCGTCCGTCCGTCCGTCCTTCCGTCCGTCCTTCCGTCCGTCCTTCCGTCCGTCCTTCCGTCCGTCCTTCCGTCCGTCCTTCCGTCCGTCCTTCCGTCCGTCCTTCCGTCCGTCCTTCCGTCCGTCCTTCCGTCCGTCCTTCCGTCCGTCCTTCCGTCCGTCCTTCCGTCCGTCCTTCCGTCCGTCCTTCCGTCCGTCCGTCCGTCCTTCCGTCCGTCCTTCCGTCCGTCCTTCCGTCCGTCCTTCCGTCCGTCCTTCCGTCCGTCCTTCCGTCCGTCCGTCCGTCCTTCCGTCCGTCCTTCCGTCCGTCCTTCCGTCCGTCCTTCCGTCCGTCCTTCCGTCCGTCCTTCCGTCCGTCCTTCCGTCCGTCCTTCCGTCCGTCCTTCCGTCCGTCCTTCCGTCCGTCCTTCCGTCCGTCCTTCCGTCCGTCCTTCCGTCCGTCCTTCCGTCCGTCCTTCCGTCCTTCCGTCCGTCCTTCCGTCCGTCCTTCCGTCCGTCCTTCCGTCCGTCCTTCCGTCCGTCCTTCCGTCCGTCCTTCCGTCCGTCCTTCCGTCCGTCCTTCCGTCCGTCCTTCCGTCCGTCCTTCCGTCCGTCCTTCCGTCCGTCCTTCCGTCCGTCCTTCCGTCCGTCCTTCCGTCCGTCCTTCCGTCCGTCCTTCCGTCCGTCCTTCCGTCCGTCCTTCCGTCCGTCCTTCCGTCCGTCCTTCCGTCCGTCCTTCCGTCCGTCCTTCCGTCCGTCCTTCCGTCCGTCCTTCCGTCCGTCCTTCCGTCCGTCCTTCCGTCCGTCCTTCCGTCCGTCCTTCCGTCCGTCCTTCCGTCCGTCCTTCCGTCCGTCCTTCCGTCCGTCCTTCCGTCCGTCCTTCCGTCCGTCCTTCCGTCCGTCCTTCCGTCCGTCCTTCCGTCCGTCCTTCCGTCCGTCCTTCCGTCCGTCCTTCCGTCCGTCCTTCCGTCCGTCCTTCCGTCCGTCCTTCCGTCTGTCTGTCTGTCGAAAGCACGCTAACTTTAGAAGGAGTAAAGCTAGCCGGTTGAAATTTTGCACAAATACTTTTTATTAGTTTAGGTCGGTTGGGATTGTAAATGGGCCAATGTTTTAATATAGCTACCATATAAACCGATCTTGGGTCTTGACTTCTTGAGCCTCTAGAGGGCGCAATTCTCGTCCGATTTGACTGAAATTTTGTACGTGGTGTTTTAGTATCACTTCCAACAACTGCGCTAAGCATGGTTGAAATCGGTCCATGTTTTGATATAGCTGCCATATAAACCGATCTTGGATCTTGACCTCTTGAGCCAAATAGAGCGCGCAATTCTCATCCGATTTGGCAGAAATTTTGTATAACCGATAAATCGATCTTGGATCTTGACTTCTTAAGCCAATAGAGCGCGCAATTCTCATCCAATTTGACTGAAATTTTGCAAGTAGTGTTTCAACAACTGTGCTAAGTATGATTTAAATCGGTTCACAATCTGGTATAGCTGTCATATAAACCGATCTTGGATCTTGACTTCTTGAGCCAATAGAGCGCGCAATTCTCATCCGATTTGGCTGAAATTTTGCATGAGGTGTTTTGTTATGACTTCCAATAAATGTGCTGAGTATGGCGAAAGTCGGTACATAACCTGATATAGCTGCCATATAAACCGATCTTGCGTCTTGACTTCTTAAGCATCTAGAGGGCGCAATTCTCATCTGATTTGGCAGAAATTTTGTACAACCGATAAATCGATCATGGATCTTAACTTCTTTAGCCAATAGAGCGAGCAATTCTCATCCGCTTTGGCTGAAATTTTGAATGAGGTGTTTTGTTGCGACTTTCATGCTGAGTATGGCGAAAGTCGGTACATAACCTGATATAGCTGCCATATAAACCGATCTGAGATCTTGACTTCTTGAGCTTCTAGAGGGCCTAATTCTCATCCGATTTGGCAACCATTTTGTACAACGGCTTCTCTCACGACTTTCAACATACGTGTCTAATATAGTCTGAATCGATCAATAGCTTGATACAGCTCCCATATAAACCGATCTCCCGATTTGCTTCTTGAGCCCCTACATGGCACAATTCATATCCGAATGAACTGAAATATTGCACAATGACTTCTAATCTAATCGGACTATAACTTGATATAGCTCCAATAGCATAACAGTTCTCATTCAATATTCTTTGTTTATCTAAAAAGAGATACCACTCATAGAACTCGACAAATGTGATCCATGGTGGAGGGTATATAAAATTCGGCCCGGCCGAACTTAGCGAGCTCTTACTTGTTTTTTCTAAATACGCATTTCTTAAAAGTTTGGCCAGCCATGTAAAAATAATCGTTTGGTAACGTAGCTACGTAGTAAGACACGCACACTCAGATAAAAAAGTTATTCCGCATTGGTTTATAATCGAAATTCTGTATGTATTTGTCCATAAAATTTTGGCTTATTGAAATTCTTTGGATGTCTGTAAAGTTGCTTACAACTAAGAGTAAGCCAATTTGAGATTTTCCATTAGTCATGTATTTGGTCAAGTATTTCTGAATGATAAAGAATTTGGCTACTACAATAACCTTCACGAAAATGAAGTCTTCTTGAAATGTTATTTTTATTCTATCCACCATAGGATGAGGGGAATTCTAACTTCATCAGCTCCATTTGTAACCCATTAGACTATTGATATGAAATCCTACAAAGTGTATTCTTGATAGTCTTGATATTCTAAGTCGACTTATCCATATTCGTTCATCTGTCTGTTAAAAGTACGCTTACTTTCGAAGAGTAAAGCTGGGCGCTTAAAATTTCGCACAAATATATCTTCCTAGTGCAGGCTTTAATATAGCACCCAAAACTTGCAAATTTTTGCTCATGAACATTCCACTTAGGGACAGGGGCAAAACTCTCCCATATCAATGAGTGCAGTCCGATTAAAGCTTTAAGCTCAATGATAAGGGGCCTCCTTTTTATAGCCGAGTCCGAAAGGAGTCCGCAATGCGACACCCCTTTTTGGAGTTTTACATGGCATAGCACCTCACAAAACCAAACTGCGGAAATTTTTTTTGATGTTCTCGCCAGGATTCGAACCCAGGCTTTCAGCGTCATAGGCGGACATGCTAACCTCTGCGCTACGGTGGCCTCCTGGATATAGCACCCATATTAACCAATTTCTCGATTTGACTTTTTGAGCCTCAATAGGACAAATCTTATCCGACATGGCTGAAACTTTGTACGTATGGTTTTGTTAAGAGTTCCATCATCTAAGCCAAGTATGAGCCAATCGATGAATAACATGAATCGTATAGGGATTGAGAGGAACTTTTAAAACCGGAATACAAACGAACATTTCGCGGCGCAAAAAGAAATCGAAAGGGGATGGCATAATCAGAGAGCCCACGAATACAGCCTAAATTCTCTAGAGATTTATCTAACTTGGTTATAGCGGTGCCGAGGCAAATAAAGTTGCTGACTATCTCAAAGTTGTGGTACACAACTTTTTCAATTTCCTTTATCTGTTTGGATGAACAAGGCGTTTTGGGAGTTAATACCATCCATTTTGTCTTATCCCTTTTTACAACCAGAGGCACTTTCCATGATTCTCTTTCGTTTCTTTCATAGGTTGCAGTAATTACTTCCGGTGGGCAATAGTTTGCCACTGCGCCATCAAGCAGTTGGGTCAGTCGAGTGGAGTATGCCGCTGTTATTTGTTTTGTTTGTTTGTCCAGCTTCCGTGCAGTGTCAGACCGAACTTTTCTCGCCATGTTCAAGCGGGTGCGAACCTTTGCTGCAACAAGGTAATGATCCGTATCTATATTCACACCACGGATCAATCGTACGTCTAACACGCTGGATGAATGCCTTCCATCTATCACAATGTGATCAATTTGGTTCCTCGGGTTTTGATCGGGTGACAGCCATGGCTTTGTGAATATTTTTATGTTGAAATCTAGTTCTCCATTTCCTTTATCTGTTCGGATGAACAAGGCGTCTTGGGGGTTGATACCATCCATTTTGTCTTATCTCTTTTTACTGCCAGAGCCACTTTCACTGATTCCCGTTCGACTCTTTCATAGGCTGCAGCTACTACATCCAGTGGCCGACCCATGATATCGATGTTGTCTGCATAGGCGAGTAGCATCTATTCTCTGGTAAGTGGGGTGCCATTTTTATTCACATCTGCATCTCGTATAATCATGTCCATCAGGAAATTAGAGATATCACACGATAGACTGTCTTCTTATCTGAAACCTCGTTTGGTATTAAATGGTTCCGAGAGATTCTTTCCTACTCTTACTGAGGAACGTATATCAACAAGCGTCATCCTGCAAAGTCTGATCAATTTTGCTGGGATATCAAACTCAGACATGGCTTGAAATACCTTTGAGCAAACAGGGCTGCCGAAAGCGGCTTTGTAGTCAACAAAGAGATGGTAGGTGTTGATTTGTACTTCTCAGGTCTTTTCCAGGATTTGGCGCAGTGTGCATATCTGCTCCAGGGTGGATTTACCAGGTCTAAAGCCGCATGGATAGGGCCCAATTATCTCATTGACTTTAGGTTTTAATCTTTCACACAGTACGCTCGAGAGTATCTTGTATGCGATGGGGAGGAGCCTTATTGCTCTGTAGTTGGCACATTCCTTCTTGTCTCCTTTCTTGTGCTGAGGTTCCAATCATCGGGTATGCGTTCTTCTAGCCAGATTGCACAGATAAGCTGATGCATACGCCTTATCAACGTGTCGCCACCGGTCTTAAATAGTTCAGCGGGTAACACTTCGGCTCCTGCTGCCTTGTTGTTCTTTAGTCGTGTCACTGCTACTTGGACCTCATTCTGACTAGGAGGTAAACATTCTATACCATCATCATTGATTGGTTCTGCGGTGTTCTCTTCGACGCCAACGTCGGACACTAGCAGTTGGGCAAAATGTTCTTTACATATCCTCAGCATGCTAACTGTGTCAGTCACCAGATTTCCTTCTTTGTCTCTGCAGTAGGATGTGACTGTAGCAAGCCATCGGTTTGATGTTTAATTCTTTGGTAGAATTTCCGGACTTCATTCTGACTCCAGTACATTTTAATTCGCTCACACTCAGGTATTTCTATTTCCTTTTTCTGCGGAATAGACGTTTCTCCTCCCTCATTTTCTTCCGAAACCTCTTCTTCATCTGGCGCATTGCATTCTTAGCTTCAGATGCATCTCGACACTTTTGGTCGTACCATGGGTTTTTTGGAGGAGGTTTCCGGTACCCTAGTACGGACTTCGCGGCATTTTCCATGGAGTGGGCAATAGTTCGCCACTGCGCCATTATATCATCGGAACAAGGAGTGCTTTCATCAAGAAGTTGGGTCAGTCGAGTGGAGTATGCCGCTGCCATCTGTTGTGTTTGCAGCTTTTCAATGTGCAGCTACCGTGCAGTGTCAGATCGTACTTTCCTCACCATGTTCAAACGGGTGCGAACCTTTGCTACAACAAGGTAAAGATCCGAATCTATATTCGCTCCACGGATCAATCGAATCTCCCAGAACGATTTTAATATCATGGGCGGAACAGCGGTCATATTCTCTCTCCTTGGTCTGCTCGTTCTTGTCTTCCGTCGGGGTATGGGCACAAATAAGGCTGAGAATTTGGCTTTTATGCGAATTGTGGCTAGCCTCTCATTCACCGGAGTAAAGTTGGAGACAAGGCATTTTAGTCTCCGACTAACCACAAATGCACAGCCAGACGTGTTATGGCAGTTGTGACGCTATTCCCAGTCCATCGCATTTCCTGTAAGGCGGTAATATCTGCCTTGTACTTCTAAAATATACGCCAATACCTCGCCTTGTCATCTCGAGTATCATTGGCACTCAGTATTTAATTAAGAGCCACTGCCACCTAACTCCTCACTGAGACTCTTCTCTCGAAAATCGCTGAATACCCGCGGCCGCATTTGCAGCTACTCCGCATAAAAACGGAGCTTTCCACCATCTGCAACCTGTGGACGCCCGGCAGCTTTCAGCTAAGCTTCCCGTGGTAAAGATGGACAACACAAAAGTCGGAGTTCAAAGTTCCAGCCTGTGTGGTGCTTATAATTATCCAGTGTCGGCTCATCGAACATTTGATGCAGTCGAACTACAACGCCTGTGGTTTTATCGGTATTCACGCTTGTTGAATCGGCAAAAACCATTACAATTGATACCCATAGGTTGAACTCATCTAACACATTGTGGAGTTCTTCTGCGATTCTGCTTTCAAGGAGTTTGCCGTACATGCTCCACTCTAACGTGCCTACCAAGTATTCATTCACCCGAGTAGCGTTGGACCGATCGGGGCAATATGGGATTCAGAGGAAAGGTATTGAAGAGTAGAGTACGAATTTCATAATAAAAGTTGGGTCCAAGTACCTGGGGGGGCGGCCCCAGCTCCAAAACCCCTCAAAATAGGTTTATTTGACTATCATGACAAAATGGGACTCAAATGGAAGGTAATCGGGAGTAGAGTACGAATATGGTCAGGAAGTAGGAAAAGACTTTATAATTTTATAATATCGGAAGGGGGCGGACCCTCCACCGTTACCCCTGAAACAACACCCAAAATCAACAGTGAACCGATAAGGACAATATGGGTATCAAATGAAAAGTATGCAAGAGTAGATAACGAATCTGGCACTCAATTCATGTCGAAGTATAGGGGGTCACCCCACCCCCACAAGAACGCCCAAAATGGGCACATTAGCCAATCACGGATATATGGGACTCGGTTTGTTTGTTCCGTATAGACTCAAAAACGACAGAACAGATTTTCTCGAAATTTTCGCATATTGTGTAGGTTGGTCTGGAAGGAAATATAGGCTATATAATTTTTCGATATCGGTAGGGGGACCCTAAATACCACCCAAAATCAAAAGCGGAACGATCAGCACAATAAAAGTATCAAATGAAAGGAATTAGAGAGTAGAATACGAATATGGTATACAAATGAGTCTAAGTACCCATCGGGCCGACCCCACACCCCAAAACTCCCCCAAACAGACATATTGGACGTTAATGTTAATATGGGGCTCAAATGAATGGTATTCGGGAGTAGATTTCGTATCTGGCATACAAAGTCAAATCGAAGTATAGGAGTTCACGCCACCCCCCCACCCCTCGCTATTAGACCTATTATGACTATATGAGACTTGGCTGAACCGATTTTCTTAAAATTTTCTTAGATTGTGTGCGTTCATGTGGAAGGAAACATAGGTTATAAAATTTTTAGATATTGGATGAAGGCGGACCTTCCCCCTTACCTTGGGATAAGGGTCCTCCACCGATATCCGAAAGTGGCCCGATGGGCACTACAAGGGTATCAAATGAAAGGCATTGAAGACCAGGAACTCAAAACAGATATATTCGAAGTTTCTGTCAATATGGGACTCAAATGAAAATTTGTCGGCAGTAGATTACAAATATGGCATAACAAATTAGGTCCAAGCAATGGAAGGTCGCCCACCCCCAAATACACACAAATGGTCATATTAGCCCACCATGGCTATATGGGACTCAAACGAGAGGTATTTGGGAGTATATTACGAATATGCCATTAAAATTTGCGTTCAAGTCTATGTGGGGTTTTTCCCTAAAGCTACGTCAAATGGGTTAATTGACCCATTATGACAATATGGGACTCAAATGAAAGGTATTTGAGAGTAGAAAACGAATTTGATATCCAATTTTGGAGTTAAGTGATTTGGGGTACGCCCTACAGCACCCCCTAAACTGAACTTAATTTCCGACTATGGCAATATGGAGCTCTAATCAAAGGTATTTGGGAATAAAGAACGAATTTGATATTTATTTTCAGTGCAAAGTGGGAACTTAGCGCCAAAACACCCTCCAAACGTTTCATATTTACCGACCATGGCAATATGAGCTCAAATTAAAGGGATTTGGAAGTGCAGCAAATTTGATATCCATATTTGAGTCGAAATGTCTGAGGTGCCATCCCTCCCCTAAAAAGCACTTCCCATTACCATAATTTTTGAAAACACCAGGAACCGAGCAACGGCGTTCTTCTCACACATCAATGAGTGCTTTCCGATTCAAGTTTAAACTCAATGATAAGGGTCTTTTTTTATAGCCGAGTCCGAACGACGTCCGACAGTGCGACACCTCTCTGGTTTGCCCAAAAAGTAATTGCGGATTTTTCATATAGTCGGCGTTGACAAATTTTTTCACAGCTTGTGACTCTGTAATTGCATTCTTTCTTCTGCCAGTTATCAGCTGTTACTTTTAGCTTGCTTTAAAAAAAAGTGTAAAAAAAAGTATATTTGACTTAAGTTCATTCTAAGTTTAATTAAAAATGCATTTACTTTCTTTTAAAAAATCCACAATTACTTTTTGGGCAACCCAATACCATGTATGGCATTGTAACTCACAATTGTCGCTAGCATTGAGAGGATATAACCACCGCTTTGTCCGATTTTCTCGCCAGGATTCGAACGCGTTCAGTTGCATAGGCTGTAATGGCACGAATTCGATATTCACATTCAGAGCGAAATGTCCCCATCAGATAAAGGTATTAGAGAGTTAAAGAAGGCGTAGCGGAGTGGGTCCGGTTCGGCTAGTACGAAAAAAAAAAATTCCCCATTTATATTTCAGCAAATTCTATATAAATTATGGCACTAGGTTCTCAAGAGCTAAAACCACATAGGTTTAAATGGGAACTTTGTACAAACTGATATGGGCCATTTGCATTCCACAACGACCTACATCGATAAGGGGTTTCTATGCTAAATAAAACGACCTATAAAGATAAGTAGTGTCTGTGCAAAATTAGGATAGATTTATAGTACTATAATCTACGGACTAAAAGACATGTCTAGATCGCTTCATAATATGAATAGACTACGCCGACTATAAAGAATATTTTAATTTTTTTTTTATACGTTATTTAAATTCAGATCAATTTTTTTTCAAAATGTTTTGTGTTGATGGTTACAACAATCCAAAGCAAATTATACTTGACCAAGCTCAAGAATTTTCGTTTGCCAGCTATAAATTCTATGTCTACATCAGCAAGGGCATCTAGAAGAACAATCGCTAATGGGCCTGTATGCGTACAGCGCTCACGCAGTTGTATTTGCGTTTGCACAAACCAGTGTCGTCGTTGTTGCTGTTGCTGTGGATCTTTTGGTGCTGCTAGCGTTGGACAGAAACTGCGTGAGTTGATTACCTCATCATCGGTAAGCTTCATAGTGATTTGCTTTTTTTCGTTTTGTTTTTGTCCATACCATACACCAACGATCGTCATTTGCTTCAGCCAAACGCACTTCGCATTCTATTCAAGCTGTACAAACGCACAAAATGCTTCATGCGTTTATTCTTATCGGTGCTGTGTCACAGCTATGGCCCTATCTTTAGCATTGGTGGTATTTATTGTAGTGTGGAGGTGTGATAATTATGGTTAATATTTTTAGGGGAAATGTGGGAAATTGTCAATATGTTATTGTTTTTTATGAATAACTGAAATTGAAGGAAAGTGGCGGAATAAAAAGGAAGATACTAAAGCCGATAGTTTTGCCACAAAGCTCGATCAGCTCGCTTTAGAGAAAATGTTTCAAAGTTAATAAATGTTCTACTTGAATTATCGATGGTGATAGGGATTTTTATACTATCCACCATAGGATGGGGGTATAGTAATTTCGTCATTCTGTTTGTAACTCCGAACTAGCCATGTCCGTTCGTCTGTCCGTCCGTCTGCCCATCAGCCTGTCCGTCAGCCTGTCCGTCCGTCTGTTTTTCGAAAGCACGCTAACTTTTGAAGGAGTAAAGCTAGCCGCTTGAAATTTTGCACAAATACTTGTTGTTAGTGTAGGTCGGGATTGAAAGGGGCCAAATCGGTCAATGCTTTGATATAGCTGCCATATAAACCGATTTTGGGTCTTGACTTCTTGAGCCTCTAGAGGGCGCAGTTCTCGTCCGATTTGGCTGTAATTTTGTACGTGGTGTTTTTGGAGTCACTTTCAACAACTGTGCTTAGTTTGGTCCAAATCGGTTCATAACCTGATATAGCTGGTATATAAACCGATCTGGGATCTTGACTTCTTGAGCCCCTTGAGTGCTCAATTCTCATCCGATTTGGCTAAAATTTTGCATGAGGTGTTTTGTTCTGACTTATAACAACTGTGCCAAATATGGTTCAAATCGATCTATAACCTGATATAGCTGCCATATAACCGATCTGGGATCTTGACTTCTTGAGCCTCTAGAGGGCGCAATTCTCGTTCGATTTGGCTGTAATTTTGAACGTGATGTTTTGGTATCACTTCCAACAACTGTGTATGGTCCAAATTGGTCCATAACCTGGTATAGGTGCCAAATAAACCGATCTTGGATCTTGACTTCTTGAACCGCTAGAAGGCGCAATTCTCATCCGATTTCGCTAAAATTTTGTCATGACTTATAACAACTGTGCCTCTAGAGAGGGCAATTCTCATCCGATTTAGCACAACTTTGTACAACGGCTTCTCCCATGGCCTTCAACATACGTGTGCAATATGGTCTGAATCGATCTATAGCTTGATACAGCTCCCATATATACCGATCTCCCGATTTTGCTTCTTGAGCCCCTGCAAGGCGCAATTCTTATCGAAATGGACTGAAATGTTATACAACGACTTCTACAATGTTCAGCATTCAATTCATTTATGGTCCGAATAGGACTATAACTTGATATATTGGGTTGCCCAAAAAGTAATTGCGTATTTTTCATATAGTCGGCGTTGACAAATTTGTTCACAGCTTGTGACTCTGTAATTGCATTCTTTCTTCTGTCAGTTATCAGCTGTTACTTTTAGCTTGCTTTAGAAAAAAAGTGTAAAAAAAGTATATTTGATTAAAGTTCATTCTAAGTTCTATTAAAAATGCACTTTACTTTCTTTTTAAAAATCCGCAATTACTTTTTGGGCAACCAAATGGCTTCAATAGTATAACAGTCTCTATTCACTATTCTTTGTTTGTCTAAAAAGAGATACTGCGCAAAGAACTCAACAAATGCGATCCATGGTGAAGGGTATAAAAGATTCGGCCTGGCCTCTTACAATCTTACTTGTTTTTAATTTCAATGGTAAGTTTATAGACTTTTTAGTTGTCTTATCAGACCACTCGTACTGTTGCCTTTGCATTGTTTTATTTTGGCACACCGTGTTCAAGTTGCACTAGTTTTATCTTTACTACAAAGGTATTTCCGAACTACGGAATTTTTCATCCATTTAAACAAAACTTATTTTTATTGGCGTGATTTAAAATACGTGGCTAAACCTAAATAGAAATATATGGGCGCTTCACGAGTTATGAATCGATTTAGACCAGATTTGGCACATATATTGAAGGTCATAGGAGAAGTCAGTCATTGTACAAAATTTCAAATCGTATAAGCATGGCGCCCTCTAGAGGCTATTGAAATCAAATCTGAAGATCGGTTTATATGAGAGCTATATCAGGTTACCGATATAGACCATACTTGGCATACTTGTTGAAACAAAACATTTCCCGCAAAATTTGAGACCAATCGGATAAGAATTGTGCCCTCTAGAGGCTCAAGAAGTCACGATCCAAGATCGGTTTATATGACAGCTACATTAAAACTTGGACAAGTATGGCCCATTTACAAACCAACCCGATCTTGTCGGGCTTGTCGTTATACCCATGAAAACTCCGCCAGTGAGAGATTATTGAGTGTTGGCTGACATTGGGTGTTAACTTTATTCTTTGCATTTTTTTCCAATGCTGGTAATAGTTCTCAATCAGCCTGTTTCGTTTCTTAAGGCTGGGTCTTTGCTGCCATCATCGTTAACTCTCTGGTTCTAGAGAAAGGCAGATTTAAGTAGATAAGTGGGAGTGTCTGCAATCGAAACAACTTGTCCTGAAATAGCTCCAGGTGTTTGCTTGCATCCGCGTTAGCATGCATCCGCACTTAGTAGTATCCGCGCTTAGTTCGCATCCGCACTTAGCTTGTACACGAACCAAGTTGCATCCACGCTTAGTTCGCATCCATACTTAGCTTGCATCCGCACCCAGTTGCATTCGCACCTAGTTGCATCAGCACTTGGCTCGCATCCGCATCCAGTTGCATCTGCGCTTAGCTTGCATCAGCGTTAGCATGCATCCTCACTTAGCTTGTACACAAACCAAGTTGCATCCCCGCTTAGTTCGCAACCATACTTAACATGCATCCGCACCTAGCTGCATCAGCGCTTGGCTCGCATCCGCATCCAGTTGCATCTGCGCTTAGCTTGCATCCGCCTTAGCATGCATTCTCACTTAGTAGTATCCGCGCTTAGTTTGCATCCGCACTTAGCTTGTACATGAACCAAGTTGCATCCCCGCTTAGTTCGCATCCATACTTAGCTTGCATCCGGACCTAGTTGCGGACCTAGTTGCATCAGCACTTGGCTCGCATCCATTTGCATCTGCGCTTAGCTTGCATCCGCACCTAGCTGCATCAGCGCTTGGCTCGCATCCGCATCCAGTTGCATCTGCGCTTAGCTTGCATCCGCCTTAGCATGCATCCGCACTTAGTAGTATCCGCGCTTAGTTCGCATCCGCACTTAGCTTGTACACGAACCAAGTTGCATCCCCGTTTAGTTCGCATCCATACTTAGGTTGCATCCACATCCAGTTGCATCTGCACCTAGTTGCATCCGCAGTTGGCTCACATGTGCACCTAGTGGCATCCACGCTTAGCTCGCATCCGCACTTAGCCTGCATCCGCACTTAGCCTGCATCCGCGCTTAGTTTGCATCCGCACTTGGTTGCATCCGCACCTAGCTTACTTCCGCCTTAGCTCGCATCCTCCTTAGCTGGCATCCGCACTCAGCTTACATCCGCATCCAGTTGAATTCGCGCCTAGCTCGCATCCGCACCTAGTTGCATCGGCGCCTAGCTCGCATCCACATCTAGTTGCATCCCTGGATAAATTTGCTGGCCTTAAATAGTTGTTGTCACGAATGCTCTACTACTAAAGATCGTTTTTTCTCGTAGATTTTGTAGTAGCAATACATGAAATCCCGAATGTGAATTAAATCGATACCACCGAACCATAAGACGTCGTCATCGTATTCGCCGATCAACCCTCTAGCCAAATAAGACGGTCTCGAGGACAGCCAGGCCAGGCTCTCCGACAACAATGCAACCGCTACCGATCACAAACACCATCCGAAGCGCGCAACGACAAACGAATCTCTCCACCAAGCCCGCCGAAGGTTCCCCAACAACTATAAATCGACTGCCATCAGTAACCGCACCGACCAAAAGCACCAACAAGGGGGTATTGAACTTGCGAAGGCCTAAACGTCGAGATTACACTAACCGAGCTCGCCGCAAAGCCCATCAAAAGTTCAATTATAAGTCGCCTCTCCGTCGAACTAGATCCAACTTTCTTCTAAGAGATGCTTCTATAGCCGAGCACTCATAGGCAAGAGCCGAAGACGAAAACCTACACTCCCCTCGTCACATTGTCGTATACATATATATCACAAGTAGATTGTAGCATAGTATTACACCAATAAAATCACCATATTGGCAACCCTTGATTCTAATTAACTTGTGTTATCAATTCAGGTTTGTGGGACCCTGGAGACGATTGAACTCATCTCGGTCTTCGACAAAACCACGTTACATACTGTACCTTCATGCCCAGAACATCAAGGGCTTCTGATTGCTCAACATTATTATCGTTGATAGACAGAGATGATCGTAATGTTTCAGCAAATCGTGGCAACCATCATAACTGAGTCTTCTGTGCATTAAAATCTACTCTATATTTGGAAATGGCCAGAAAATCCTGACAGGCTGTATAGTTCACAACCCGACTATTTTCCTCGATCTCCTGAAGTCCAGACCTATGGTCAAATGAGTACGCGGACAGAGGTTAATGATATCCACAAATAAGTAGATCGGATTCGATGTCTGACTCAACCGACAATTGATGAAAATAACAAATAGAGAAGGAGGTAGGACAGAGCCCTGGGGTATACCTGAGGTCAATTTTTGCTCATTGAGAACCCATCTACAACGACCCGTATAGTGCAAGGAAGGATTCTGAACCCAAAAGATCCTGTTGTTTCAATCATTCTTAGCTTTCGATGTTCTCCCTTGTCGCTTTGTTCTCCAATAGAAGATGGTAAATTTATTCCAACATCATCGTGCTGAGGGAGATTTGCCAATCGAGTCCAACTATAGAGTCTAAACGCAATCAAAGAGTCAAGAGTCAGCGTCAAATTGTTTACATACTTTTCATATGGTAAACAAAAAATCGCTGACGATAGCGTCAGAGGCCAGCGGCATGAGAGTACCAAATGAAATGATTGTAAAACAATTTGACACTGACTCTTGACTTTTGGATTGCGTTTAGACTTTTAATCTGTTGTGTATTTCAGCACAGTTGATTTCGCACCAAGAACCGAAGCCTTCTAGTTGGGGGTAATATTTTGCGGTTAGTAGACTGAGGTAAAATGTTATTAACAGGCTACGATACAGTTCCTAATTACACCTATTGCTGTGGAAGAGATGACCTCATGATAACAGGACTTGCGCCCTTTAATCTTGTCCCTTGCATGAGCGTTTCCTGGATGAGGCCACATCTTTCCATTATTCTTCCCAAACTTTAACTCCACTAGGGAGTGCCAAATCTTCTCGCTCACCATAATCCAAACGTTCTTTCTGTCTTTGCTATTCTTGTTCTTCTTGATGTGTATCACATCAATGCCTTCTCTTCCGATGATCCAGAGTCCCGCCAGGAGCTGCTTTAGCATTGATGTAATCTGAAGGCAAGACCATACTAACATGGATCAAATCTAACTTTATCTCTCCAACCCTCGTGACAAATATTTAAAGCAGTGTTGGGGGGCACACTGACACATGTGCACAGACTTATAAGCACCCAGTGAACCAAACGTTTAGAATTCGGCCAGAAGTCTGTACGAAAGTCGGAAGATTTATCCGAATTCGGATACGAAGTCTGTCGGAACTCTTAACGAAAAATATATGGAGTTGTTGACATGACTTTGGAACGAAATGTCGGAGGGAAAACTGATGTTTCTGACAGAATTCTAAAGTCTTCCGGAATTCTTAACGGAAAATATGTGGAGTGGGTGACACGATTCTTAAACGAAATGTCGGAGGAAAATCTAATGTTCCTGCCGATGTTTCTGACAGAATTCTAAACCAAAATTATGGGGAATTCGAGTTGTCGTTAAGACTTCTGACAAAATTCTAATGTTGTCGGAACAAAAATTTCTACAAACAAACAGTTCAGAAATTGTTCTCAATTCTTTCATAGGGCATCGGAAGAAACAATAAAAAAAAAACTACGACAAGACGATCAGATATCGTTTAAAACATTTTAAGAACTATCAGAAAAAAAATATTACAGACAAGCACTCCAGAAATCGTTCAGAATTCCTTTCGAACTGTCGGACGAAAAATTTAAATAAACTCCTAGGACAAGACGTTCAGAAATCTTTCAGAACTGTCGGAAAAAAATCATGCAAAAAACCAAACAGAATTTGAAACGATTTCGGTAAGCTTTTGTTGGAAGAGTTCAGAATTTGTACAGAAATGTCTAACATCCGCAATTTAGTTAACTGCCCAGCAAACCAAATGTCTGATGTCAGGCAAATCTGAACAAGTTCTGAAGTCTTCCGACAAGTTCTTACCGAATTTGTTGCGAGGGAATTTTTGTTCATCCAGTTCTAAAAGAATTCTGAACGATTTCTGACCGTTTTTTCCTATGGGGTTTTTTTATTTTTCTTCCGACAGTTCGGAAGAATTCTAAACGAAGTTTCGGAAAGAAAATCCTATGTCTATATGAAGTTACTTCCGAAATCGTTCAGAATTCTTTACGTAGTTTCGAAAGGAACATCCGATTTCAATACGGAATTACTTCAAAGTTCGTTCAGATTAGTCTACAAAGTTTCGGAAGATACGTCCGATTTCAATACGAAATTACTTCCGAAATCGTTCAGAACTCTTTACAAAGTTTCGCAAGAAACATCCGATTTCATTAAGAAATTACTTTCGAAATCGTTCAGAATTCTTTAGAAAGTTTCGGAAGGCACATCCGATTTCATTGAGAAATTACTTCAGAAATCGTTCAGATTTTTTTTTTTCAGTAAACCAAGACGCAGGGGATGTCCCCTATATATGCAGTGCATTGCGTTGGAGAGGATAGGAGGGGGGAAAGAGGGAGTAGTGTTTATTGACACTTGCTTTGAATTTCTAGATGTCGATTCCACATACGAACCTTCCTTGCGAAAAAAGAATTCTCTCGGTAGTGCATGGTCCGATCAGTTGGCCAATTGATTAGAAACCGGTACGCGCTTCTAGAAAATCTTGTATTTCTCAGAAAACAATTTCAAGTCAGGAATCAGAAGACTGATTTCCGAAGAACACACACCATGGAATAGTCGATAGAGCAGCGCCACACAACCCACATTTCGACGATGCTCAAGGGAAACAATTGAGTTGGATACCCTATCATCTCCAATCAACAACGCAGGACTCTGGACACGGTCAAGCAGCTCCAAGGATGATTTTGGAGCTCCGGCCCATATATGCGAGTTATACTCCATCTTCGGCCTGATGTACGTAGTTTAGATATTAAGAAGATCAGCGGGAGTGAAATATTTCTTATACCTCTTAAGAAAGCCCGAGAACTTGAATGCTTCTTTCGACACTTCGAATACATGTTTTGACCAACGGACATCACACTGAATCATCATGCCCAGAACATAAAGAGTCTCTGACTGCTTGATATCTACATCGTCGATAGATATTGACGATTGTAAAGTATCAGTGAATCGTTTGTGGGATAACAAACAATACGGAGTTTTGCGTGCATTGCAATCTACCCTGTTCATTCGACTCCACTCAGAATTGGCCAGCAAATCCTGGCAGAGTGTCACGTCCATATTCCGCCTCCTGTCTTCAATCTCTCGAAGACTCGAATGAAATGCATGACAGAGGTTGCTGTCATCCGCGAACGAGTAGATCAGATTCGAAGTCAGACCCAATGAAAATAAGAAAAAGACAGGGAGAAAGGAATACCAAAGAGAGGAAAAAGAGAGGGAGAAAGGAATACCGAAGGAATACCACAGAGCCTTGTGGTATTCCTTCGGTCAATTTATATTCGTCAGATGAGAACCCATCCACAACAACTCCTATAGTGCGATCTTTGAGAAAACTCGTTATAAATCGAGCAAAGTTATTACCGACACCAAAAGCGAAACTTTGAGGAGAAAATCAGTACTCATAACGTTATCCAAGCCATTTGACAAAATTAGGTGTCGCCTCTAAGTTTAACAATCTTTTGGTTTAATTTCTGGAGCATCGAAATCCCCCAATGTTTTGGGCGATTCCTCGGATCCATAGATAATTTCTTTTTACTATGTAATTTGAACTAAACTTTATAAGTGCTTCTCGTTTATAGACCTTGTCACGCTGAGAGTCTATAGATTTGTTGTAAGATGCTTAGTAAAAGAACTGCTTAATTTGATGCTGGCATCTTAGATGCCATTGCTATTTCATGCTGTCGTTATTCTTGTTATCTTCGTATGTGTATTTATATGGATTGAGCTTTGGCAGCAAAAATAACAATACTACCAAATAGTCAGCCATGTTGCGACGATTTCTTTGCTATTCTAATTCATTTCAATGTGTTCGTCTCTTAGCCTAACACTGTATATGAGTGATTGTAATTTTTGATTCTTCTTGATTCGCACACATATTAACCAGCATGAATGGCTATGAGTGCTTCGTTTATGTTTTGTGTGTTGAATAGAATGCCTTCTATAAGGCCTTTTTTTAGGAGTCAAAGAGAAATAAAGATAATCCAAGGCAACTACGGACAAGCTGTTCAGAATTTTTAGGAGTAATGGCCTGGAGCTGGCCATCATACAGAAACAAGGCTCACGGGCTTAGATCATGTACTCTGAAGCTCATCCTTTGCAGAAAGTAGGAGTAGGGATTGTGTCGCAGGCAGTAAAGATTTGATTTTTCGTAACGGCGATGGTGATTTAACCGAAGTATCCAAGAAGAAAGACCTATAAACCAGTGCTTCCTCGCAATCACATACCTGCCATAT
Organism: Stomoxys calcitrans; assembly: GCF_963082655.1. Classification (NCBI taxonomy): domain Eukaryota; kingdom Metazoa; phylum Arthropoda; class Insecta; order Diptera; family Muscidae; genus Stomoxys; species Stomoxys calcitrans. Next base: position 77,092,838 of record NC_081554.1, read on the forward strand.
TGAAAAGATGACGGCCAATAAGAAAAAATCAGGCAGCTACAGTAGAGCTGATTATAATTATGGGAAGAGATGCAACTGATGTGGACCTCATCCATTTGCCATTGGTAGGGGGAACCAAGGTTTGCGGACTCCAGTCTCATAGTCTAAGTCCATTCCCCCGCAGCAGAATGTAAGATTTGGAGTTGTGTCGTAGCCTGCTAAAATCAACATCTGATTTGTCATTAAGGCGATGGCACAGGAGTGGCTATGGAGATTCTGAATAAACTATTAGTTCTTCTCGCTATCACGCGACCATGTTAACCCCGCAACAAGTCTTATTAGGAGTTTGGTCAAATGGTTATAAATCAGGGACATGGTACGATGGCACCTGCATCCTAGGAAGGAAAGGATCTTCCATTTACTGAACACGTTACCTTCTACTTTCGTTTTTTTCAGAATGTTAGATTTTAAATGCCTGATTTTAGTCCGGTTCTTTCCAAGCTACACGACATTGCGGCGTTCGTACTCGACTTGATAAAGTCAGTGCTCATCACTGAACTTAACTTAGATATTGGGTTGTACAAAAAGTAATTGCGGATTTTTCATATAGTCGGCGTTGACAAATTTTTTCACAGCTTGTGACTCTGTAATTGCATTCTTTCTTCTGTCAGTTATCAGCTGTTACTTTTAGCTTGCTTTAGAAAAAAAGTGTAAAAAAAGTATATTTGATTAAAGTTCATTCAGTTAAAGTTTTATTAAAAATGCATTTACTTTCTTTTAAAAAATCCGCAATTGCTTGTTGGGCAACCCAAGTAATCCCTATCTTCTTATATATAACAAGTAAAAGCGTGCAAAGTTCGGCCGAGCCGAATCTTATATACCCTCCACCATGGATCGCATTTGTCGAGCTCTTTCCACGGTATCTCTTTTTAGGCAAACAAAGGATAAAAGAAAAGAATTGCCATGTTATTTGTTCCAAATCTCAAGTTATGGTTCATTTCGGACCATAATTGAATTGAATATTGGAGACCATAGTAGACGTCATTGTGTAAAATTTCATCCAAATCTTGTAAGAATTGCACACTTTAGGGGCTGAAGAAGTAAAATAGGGAGATCTGTTTCTAGGGAAGCTGTATTTGGCTATAAACCGCTTCATGCCATATTCGACACGTATGTTAAAGGTCATGGGAGAAGACGTTGTAAAAAATTTCAGCCAAATCGGATAATACTTGCGCCCTTTAGAGGCCGAAGAAGTCAAGATCCCATATCGGTTTATGTGGCAGCTATATCAGGTTATGGATCGATTTGAGCTATTCTTAGCACAATTGTTGGAAGTCATAACAAAACACCTCATGCCGAATTTCAGCTAAATCGGATAGGAACTGCGTCCTATAGTGCCTCAAGAAGTCCTGATTCAAGATCGGTTTATATGGCAGCTATATCGGATTATGGACCGATTTGAACCATATGTAGCACAGTTGTTGGAAGTTATAACAAAACACAATATGCGAAAAATCCGCCAAATCGGACAAGAATTGCGTCCTATAGTTGCTCAAGAAGTCAAGACCCAAGATCGGTTTATATGGCAGCTATATCAGGTTATGAACCGATTTGGACCATACTTAGCACAATTGTTGAAAGTCATAATAAAACACCTCAAGCAAAATTTCAGCCAAATCGGATAAGAATTGTGCCCTCTAGCGGCTCGAGAAATCAAGACCCTAGATAGGTTTATATGACAGCTGTATCAGGTTATGGACCGATTTGAACCATATGTGGGACAGTTGTTGGAAGTTCTACACATTATGCGAAATTTCAGCCAAATCGGATAGGAATTGCGTCCTATAGTGGCTCAAGAAGTCAAGACACAAGATCGGTTCATATGGCAGCTATATCAGATTATGGACAAATTTGAACCATATGTGGTAAAATTGTTGGAAGTCGTAATAAAACACCTCCTGCGGAATTTCAGCCAAATCGGACAGGAATTGCGCTCTTTAGACGCTCATGAAGTCAAGACCCCAGATAGGTTTATATGACAGCTATATCAGATTATAGACCGATTTGGACCATACTCCGCACAATTGTTGAAAGTCATAATAAAACACATCATGCAAAATTTCAGGCGAATCGGATAAGAATTGTGCCCTTTAGCGGCTCAAGAAGTCAAGATCCCAGATCGGTTTATATGGCAGCTATATCAAAACGTGGACCAATATAGCCCATTAACAATCCCTACCGACCTACACTAAAAATAAGTATTTGTGCAAAATTTCAAGCGACTAGCTTTACTCTTTCGAAAGTTAGCGTGCTTTCGACAGACAGACGTACGGACGGACGGACATGGCTAGTTCGACTTAAGATGTCATGACGATCAAGAATTTATATACTTTATGGGGTCTTACACCAATATTTCGAGGAGTTACAAAGAGAATGACAAAATTAGTATACCCCCATCCTACGGTGGAGGGTATAAAAATCAATTTGTGTTTGTTTGTTTGTTTGTGTGTCTTTTATAGACTCAAAAACGGATGAGACGATTTTTTTTTTGAAATTTTCACAGTGCATAATGATCTCATGGTGCAAATAGGGTACTACATTTTTTGATATCCAAAGGGGGCGGATACAAATTTCGCCCAAAGTGTTCGGGGGGTCCCCAAGCCCCCAAAAAAAACCCCAACAGGACCGCTTTGGGCAATATGGGTATCAAATGAAACGTATTTAGAAGTGGAGCACAAATCTGACATAAAAATTTCTTCCTTCGTGTCTGAGGGGGGATATATTGGTTGCCCAAAAAATAATTGCGGATTTTTCATATAGTCGGCGTTGACAATTTTTTTCACAGCTTGAGACTCTGTAATAGCATTTTTTCTTCTGTCAGTTATCAGATGTTACTTTTGATTAAAGTTCATTCTAAGTTTTATTAAAAATGCATTTACTTTCTTTTAAAAAATCCGCAATTACTTTTTGGGAAACACAATATTTACTGACCACAGCAATACAAGGTTCAAATGAATGGTATTTGGGAGAAGATCAGGAAAATGATATCCACATTGGGGCGAAACACCTAAAAGGCCGTACCAGCACCCCCAATCAGGACTTATTTTCTGACCGTGCCAGTATATGGCTCAGATGAAATGAGAGAATGAAAGGAGGTGCAGCGGAGCGGGCCCTGTACAGCTATTTGATATAATTTTTAAGAGTGTTGAGGTACTCTCTTATGAGTTATACCCTCATATAGTTCATGTTTATAAAGGCCCCTCAAACTTTTGCCACTGAATGTAGCTAAACATCTTTGTTTTCCTATTTCTTAAGATTACATACACACACACACACACACACTTCACTCTGGCATTCGTCGCACACACTTAACACTTTCGCATATGATTTGGCCGGAAAACAGACAGATATGCTAGAGACATAATTCGCTGCATGTTCTGTGCACACTTGGGACACAAAGAGGGGGCCCATAGATTGCTTACCATCGGCATGGGGGAACTGCTGAAGTACAAAGCCATAAAAAATGCGTAGTGCGTAAGCATATGTAGAAGTGGTGCTAGAAACTGGTATGACAACATTTTAATTAATGATCTCTGCTTTCTTGGATGGATCGCCATTCAAACCAAATGAAAAAGAAAAAAAAAAACATTTCTGAAAAAAAGCTTTAGCCAAAACGCTGTACCGTAGGTCGGTCAAACGCTTCACAGATCGATAGTCATTTAGTATATTCGTGATTCTTTGATGGGTTCATGATCATGGATCATTTTGTTTCCCGACCAAAGAAATGATGAATAGCTATCGATAAACTAGTATGCCGCCGATTGATGGGTTCGCATGAATAATGGCATAGCTTAAATCGACTAATTATAATTTTTCTAGTATGTGTTTTTTTTTTTAATGAATTTTGTCGGCGTTTTGTGTAATTTTAATGTGCCCCATAAACGCACATTAAGTAGTTACAAATGTTTTAGAAAATCTGCCTTGTAAGTTGAACATTCTGGTGCTAATTTGATTCTGAGCAGCAGCACACAACTTAGGTTCACGAAAAACAGGTAAGAGCTCCCCGTTTTCAAGTACATTAGGAAGATTGAGATAAGCTCGACACATAAGAGAATACAAGAAGCTTCCATCAAATTGGGATAAAGTCAAATCAAACCTAGAGTTTGGAGCCAACGTCTTCTACGGTATCGGAAGAGAGACGGATTCTCCTCTTTATGCCAAAAACACAACCCAAAATCAAAAGTGGACCGATCGGGACAATATAGGTATCAAATGAAAGGTTTCGGGGAGTAGAATAGGAATATGGCATTAAAATTTGAGTCTAAGTATCCATCGGACCGGCCCTACCCCAAAACTCTCCCAAACAGACATATTGAACGTTCATTTCAGTATAGGACTCAAATCAAAGGTATTCAGGAGTATATTTCGAATTTGGCATACAAAATCAGATCAAAGTATAGGGGGTCACACCGCCCCCCAAAAACGCCATTAGACCCATTATGACTACGTGATACTTGGCTGAACCGATTTTCTTACAATTTTCATAGATTGCGTACGTTTGTCGGGAAGGAAACATAGGTTATATAATTTTTATATATCGGATGGAGGGGGATCCGAAAGTGGTCCGATGGACACAATAAAGGTATCAAATGAAAGTTATTGGAGACCAGAATACGGATATGGTATTAAAATTTGGGTCCAAGTACCCAGCCCAAATCCCAAAACTCCTCTAAACAGATATATTCGAAATTCATGTTAATATGAGACTCAAATGAAAAGCATTGGGCAGTAGATTACCAATATGGCATAAAAGATAAGGTCCAAGTAGTGGGAGGTCGTCCACCCCCAAATACCCCCAAATGGGCATATTAGCCGACCATGACGATATGGGAGTCAAATGAAAGATATTTGGGAGTAGATTACGAATATGACATTAAAATCTTCTTTCAAGTTTAGGTGGTGCTTTTCCTCCTAAATATACGTCAAATGGGTTATTTGACCCATTACGACAATATTGGTATTTGAGAATAGAAAACGAATATCCAATTTTAGACCCAAGTGTTTTGGGGTACGCCCTAAAGCACCCCCTAAACTGAACTTCATTTGCGTTGGGAATAAAGAAAGAATTTTATATCTATTTTCAGTGCAAAGTGCCGGTGACCGCCCCAGCCCCAAAACACCCTCCAAACGCTTCATATTTAACGGCCATGGCAATATGGGGCTCATATTAAGGGGATTGGGAAGTGCAGCATGAATTTGACTGAGGTGCCATCCCTCCCCTAATGAAAACATTACCCCAAGGAAGAACATTCCCACCAGGAATCGAGAAGGGGCACATTCTCACATTCGAATTTAAACTCAATGATAAGGGACTTTTTTTATAGCCGAGTCCGAACGGCGTCCCGCAGTGCGACACCTCTATGGGGAAAATTTTTTTACCCATGCATGGCATCGTATCTCGCAAAAGTCGCCAACATTAAGAGGGGATAAACACCGCTTTGTTTGGTGTTCTCTCCAGGAATCGGAGGCGTTCAGCGTCATAGGCCACAATGGCGCGAATTCGATATCCGCATTCGGGGCAAAGTGTCCCCAACCTAAAAAGATATTAGAGAGTTAAAGAAGGCGCATCGGAGCGGGCCCGGTTCGGCTAGTTATATATATTCATTATCGTCATGATATTTTAAGTCGATCTAGCCATGTCCGTCCGTTCATCTGTCAAAAGCACTCTAACTTTCGAAGGAGTAAAGCTAGGGGCTTGAAACTTTCTTATTAGTGTAGGTCGATTATAATTGTAAATGGGCCAAATTGTTCCCATTTAGATATATAGCTCCCACATAAACCGATCTCTTCCGACTGTACTTCTTAAGTCACTAGAGGGCGCAATTCTTATTGCTCCCATTCAGATATATTGCTCCCATATAAACCGATCTCTTCTGAATATACTTCTTATGCCACTAGAGGGCGCAATTCTTATTCGATTTGGCTGAAATTTTGCACAATGACTTTTCCTTTGACTTTTATTGATGTATGGTTCTAATCGATTTAAAATCTGATATAGCTCCCATATAAACCGATCTTCCAAATATACTTCTTGAGCCGCTAGAGGGCACATTTTTTGTCCAATTTTACTGCAAGTTTACACGATGACCTTCCCCATAACCTCCAATAGATGTACCAAGGATGGTTTCAATGGGTTCAAAACCTTATATAGCTCCCATAGAAATCGTTCTCCCAAATATACTTCTTGAGCCTATAGAGGACGCAACTCTTATCCGATTTGGCTGAAATATTGCACGATAACCTTTCCTATGGTATTCAATCATTTTTACACCCATCACCGAAGGTTGGGGGTATATTCATTTTATCATTCCGTTTGCAACACATCGAAATATCCAGTTCCGACCCTATAAAGTATATATATTCTTGATCAGCGTAAAAATCTAAGACGATCTAGACATGTCCGTCCGTCTGTCTGCTAAAATCACGCTACGCTCTTTAAAAATAGAGATATTGATCTGAAACTTTGCATAGATTCTTTTTAATCCATTACCAGGTTAAGTTTGAAAATGGGCTACATGGGACTATATCTCGATGTAGCCCCCATAGAGACCGATCCGCCGATTTAGGGTCTTAGGCCCATAAAGCCACATTTATTATCCGATTTTGTTGAAATTTGGGACAATGAGTTGTGTTAGGCCCTTCCACATCCTTCGTCAATTTGGCCCCGATCGGTCCAGATTTGGATATAGCTCCCATATAGACCGGTCCTCCGAAATAGGGTCTTAGGCCCATAAATACCACATTTATTATCCGATTTTGCTGAAATTTGGGACAGTAAATTTTGTAAGGCCCTTCCACATGCTTCGTCAATTTGGAGATTTGGATATAGCTGCCATATAGATCGATTTTTCGATTTAAGGTTTTGGACCCATAAAAGGCGAATTTATGGTCCGATGTCGCCGAAATTTGGGACAGTGAGTTAAGTTGAACCCCTCGACATACTTCTGCATTATAGCACAAATCGGTCCAGATTTGGATATAGCTGCCATATAGACCGATCTCTCGGTTTTAGGTTGTCGCTGAAATTTGAGACAGTGATTTATGTTAGGCTTTTCGGCATCCGTGTCGTATATGGTTCAGATCGGTATATTTTAAGATATAGCTACTGTACTCATAGAACTGCTATGGGACATAAGGTATGCAATTTTCCCCGGATTTTGGTGAAAGGTGGTTTACATATAAAGCCGAGGTGGTGGGTATCCAAAGTTCGGCCAGGCCGAACTTAACGCCTTTTAACTTGTTTTAACAGGGACAGAGAGATAGACGGACGAACATGCAGACGGACGGACATGGCTTAATCCACTTTAAATGTTAAGAGGATTTGTTGGGTTTCAGAACATTATTTCGATGTGTTACAAATGGAATGACGAAATTAGCACACCCCCATCCTATGGTGGAGGGCATAAAAAATATGTCTTCGAATACTACATTTTCATGTTTTAAAAAGATGCAAAACTCATTTTCCTTAATAATTTTGTTTAATTGAGTTTTTCCCAAGATTTTTTTTTTATTCAAATTAATGTTAATTCTTGCCATCCATAACAAGACTCTCCTTTTCATTATGGATAGCTCTCAACTAATACAATAAATTTTTCTCTCTGCCCAACTGCAAGACAGGTGTATGAATATTTTTCATATTTCATTATGATGGGGTGTACGACATCTACTTTAATTTTTCATTATCAAAAACGAAATTCCTGTATTAGTATTCATACGCTAATTACTTTCATTAACACGATTTTGTCTTCCTTTTGGAAATTGGAGAATGATTTTTTTAATACACTACTAATTCGAATAATGGGTGTGTGTACTATTTGCAGCGTATCCTTAATCAAAAATACAGCAATAATTTGCATTTCATGTTGAGAGAAAATGGGCAAAATTCCTCGCACGCACATTTCATATGCACGTTGAGACCAATGGTGGTGGTTGTGGTATGTGTTGTACTTATGGGTGAACTGAATGAATGAAGGAAGTCTCTCATTCAGCAGGAGACTTATATTACCTCAAATACTCCCATACAAATTAAATATGTGAAAACTATTTTCATAATAAATCAAATCAAATGCCGTATTGTCCAATGCGTTAAGGAGTTCAACATGTAGGTGAATAGCACACCCAGCATTGATGAATGGTGAGGTAGGAGTGTGAAGGTGAAACTTTCAACGGGGGCAAATAGTGGCAAGCACAGTGGAGTGAGATGAAAAATGGTAATTTTTAATATGGCCAATCTACTCAACGGAGCAGAAATGTATGTAGGAAAACATATTGAGTGGGTTAAACACAGTTGGCTCTATTCGTCAGCTGACCTAAGGCTTGGTTTAATGAGCTTTTTATCTTCGCAAAAACTTAAAATTGTCTCTCTCTTCAGATTTTTTGTTCCACTATTTTCAAGTTAGTGAATTTGTTTGTAACACCCAGAATGATCGACTCAGAATCACTTTTTTGTTCGATTTAGCTATGTCCGTCTGTCTGTCCGTCTGTATGTCCTCCGTCTGTCTGTCTGTCCGTCTGTCTGGCCGTGTGTCTGTCTGTCTGTCCGTCTGTCTGTCCGCCTGTCTGTCCGTCTGTCTGTCCGTCTGTCTGTCCGTCCCAGAAGGAAGAGAGATAGACCCTTTAATAAGTATACCGATCGACTCAGAATCACTTTTTGGTTCGATTAAGCAATGTCTGTCTGTCCCTCTGTCTGTCCGTTTGCTTGTCTGTCTGTCTGTCCGTTTGTCTGTCCGTCTGTCTGTTCATCTGTCTGTCCGTCTGTCTGTCTGTCCGTCTGTCTGTCCGTCCCAGAAGGAAGAGAGATTGACCGTTTAATAAGTAAACCGATCGACTCAGAATCACTTTTTGGTTCGATTTAGCTATGTCTGTCTGTCCGTTTGCTTGTCTGACCGTTTGCTTGTTTGTTCGTCTGTCTGTCCGTCTGTCTGTCTGTCTGTTCATCTGTCTGTCTGTCTGTTCATCTGTCTGTCTGTCTGTTCATCTGTCTGTCTTTCCGTTTGTCTGTCCGTCTGTCTGTCTGTCTGTCCGTCTGTCTGTCTGTCCGTCTGTCTGTCTGTCCGTCTGTCTGTCTGTCCGTCTGTCTGTCCGTCTGTCCGTCTGTCTGTCTGTCTGTCCGTCTGTCTGTCTGTCCGTCTGTCTGTCCGTCTGTCTGTCCGTCTGTCTGTCCGTCTGTCTGTCCGTCTGTCTGTCCGTCTGTCTGTCCGTCTGTCTGTCCGTCTGTCTGTCCGTCTGTCTGTCTGTCCGTCCGTCTGTCTGTCCGTCTGTCCATGTTAATTTATATACAAAGTACAGGTCGGAGTTTCCATCCGATCACCTCAAAATTTGGTACGGGCATGTTTTTCGGCCTAGAGACAAAGCCTATTGAAATTGAAAAAAATCGGTTCAGATTTGGATATAGCTCCCCTATCCCCTTATCACTCCCGACATTTCCGGTGAGTTTCATGGAAATCGGTTCAAATTTAGATATAGCTCTCATATATATATATATATATATATATATATATATATATATATATATATCGCCCGATTTTAACTTCTAGAGTTACAGCAAGCGTATTTAATGCCGCATCTTGCCAAAATTTTGTACAACGCTTTCCTCGACGACTACCACAATATCTGAGAAGTTTGCTCGATATCGGTTCAGCTTTAGATATAGCTCCCATATATATATGTTCATCCGATTTTGAGAAATATTGCAATAAAGTGCCCATTTGTTAACCGATTCTCTAGAAATTTGGCAGAAAGGATTTTCTTATAACTCTCCACTTTATTAGTGAAAATCATTGAAATCGGCCCAGATTTAGATATATCTGTCATATATGCATATCCCTCGATTTTCACTCCCAGAGCCACTTCAAGAGCATTGTTTGACCAATCTTGCCAAAACTTTGTACAACGCTTTCCTCGACGACTACCACTATATCTGAGAAGTTTGCTCGATATCGGCACCATCAAAATTGGTGCAGAATTGGATATAGCTCCCACATTGTACTTAAAGGGTTAGGGTGTAGGGTGTTATACATTCGGCCCCGCCCGACATATGCCCTTCCTTACTGGTTTCTGATGGTCTCGCCAGGATTCGAACCCAGGTGTTCAGCGTCATAGGCGGACATGCTAACCTCTGCCCTACGGTTGTGGTGCTATGCAGTCTTCGAAATCTGAAATGCTGATGCTCGGCGAATGTTGAATTCTCCAACGAGGCTCGGGAGGAGTAGTGCCTCAAGCGTCTTGGCTACTGGTGAGAGAAGGGAAATCGGTCTGTACGACTCCCCCAAACTCGGGTCCTTTCTAACTTTAGAATCACTCTGCCCACCTTCCAGTTATCGGGTACTAAAAGAATGTTTAAAGTCAGGTTGAGGACAGTTGTAAAGTTCTCGACTCCCGGTTGATCCAGATTCTTCAGCATCAGAGAAGAGATTCCGTCGGGGCCCAACGCCTTGAATGATTTGGCGTCACGGATGGCATTTGTAACTTCGCCAACGGTAAAATGTGATGGCTGTCCAACCATTATATTTGTCCATACGATGAATGGTTCTCCTACTAGCCCTGTCAATCTCGGGATGCGCTATAAATTCACGGTTGAACAACCTGGCGCATCTATTCGGATTAGTCACAGTTACGTCGCCAAAAATGACTGAGGTGCTGTCATGACGTCTACCGGGGTTCGAGAGTGACTTACTTCCACAGTGCGACACCTCTTTGAGGAGAAGTTTTAACATGGCTGCCATACCATTTCTCCAATGACATAGTTCCTCACAAATGTCGAGGGTATAAACACCGCTGAAAAATGATTCAGATGTTCTCTCCAGGATTCGAACCTAGGCGTTCAGCGTCCTACGCGGCCTTGGTAACCTCCCCAACCTTCCACATATTTTATTACGATAACTCTATGAAAAAAGAAAAATTTAATGTTCTTTGCAATTTCTAGATCTTTGATCACTGTAGTAGATGGCGAAAGTTTCACAAAAGAATACAAATGAGTCCAATGAAAGCAAACACAAAAATCAAATAGAAAAAGTCGAGGACATAAAGAAAGAGTATAAATCAAACTAAGTACAAGCATAAATGTCAAGCAAAACCACAACAAGCACGAATGTGACATCTATGTCAAAGGACATGGATATGACTCAAACCTACGGCGATGAGGTGGATATGGATGTGAATGTGGCAGCGGCAGAGAAATGAATGAAGTTATTATGGTCGAAACCATCAAATCGGCAACACGCACACGCACTCAGCGCCTCATCAGGTCAGGTCACGTCACACACATCAACACCATTTCATAGTTTTGGGTGTTGTTGGAACGCATTTGCTCTCATATGGGCCAATAGGAGCTTTCTTACATTTTACATCAATTTCTGGTAATAAGGTCAATTTTCTATGCCCCATAAAGAATTTCGGTTTTTTTTTCTTCTTCCTTTTGGAAAAGTGAATTGAAATGAAAGAGCTGTAATAAACTTTCATTTTATTGCAATTAAATGGAAATTTATTTCGTTGGGGGTGGGTATATTTCTACTCGCATTGGCAGTATGTGTGTCCTTGTTGGCGATGTACTATCGAACTACACCCTTTTTAAGTTCCTTAAAATCATGCCAACAATTTAATATTTTTTGGCACTGAGGTTGTTAAATCACTGGGATATGACCACCTTTGTAAAATTGCGATTTTATTTAAATGTGAGCTTAGGTATTTTATGATAGGCAAATGGACTATCCTTTTTTGTCCACCATACACTATCACTCGAAGTTATTCAATTCATTTTAGTTAGCCAAGTAATGATGAGGAATTTATTTATACAGAATAGGGTGAAAGAATAAGGAAATGTTTTGTTTTTTTTTTGTCAAGGAATTTTCGGAATATTTAAAACCCCAAATTATGATTTCTAACCGTTCTAAGTCTTTCTAGTAAGGTATTTCCGTCCATCTAGTAATATTAGAAAAAATTATGTTGGACTTACTACTGCTTGCTTTACCCTATAGGCTAAACGACTTCGAAATGCCACCCCCAAAAATGAGGTTACTGGTAGAAGCAGTATTTGGAAACATCATGGTGGCGCTAATCGAAGGGGTTTGTTAAACGAACCTAGCTGTTTGCAGCTTTTCAATGTCCAGTAATGTCAGGACGTACTTTTCTCTCCTCTCTTAAACGGGTGCGAGGCTTTGCTGCATCAAGGTAATGATCCGAATCTATGTTTGCTATTCGGATCAACCGTAAATCTAACACGGAGGATGAATGCTTTCCATCCACCACAATCACTTTGATTTATTACTTCCTCATCTGGGAACAAATATGTGTGTGAAGTGAAACTCTTCCAGTGACCTCTCATTATGGACGCAATTACTCAGACATCTGTTCTAGACAGCGACATCAAACCGATAGACCTCTTCATGCCTACGCCAGACCACACAATTTTTGGAATGCTCTCAGTCCCCTCTGTTTGATTGTCCTTCGGGCCTAGTCCCGAAGACTTAGCCTTCATGTCGCTAGAGCCATACCCACAGATTCCTGGTTTTCTGGAATGTGTAACGTAGTTCCTAGTCTCGCAAGCTCGTCCGCTTTACAATTCCTTGGGATATCTCTGTGGCCTGGCATCCAGAACAAATGATTTTTGAGAGATCTGCGACAGTCGAGGGCTTTTTTTGAATTCCTCCTCCAGGGATTAAATGGCTGCCTGGTTGTCTGAGCAGATATGTATGCCAATCGTTGTCATGACATTATATATTAGCCATTCAACCACTTCTTTAATCGCAAATATCCCCGCTTGATACACACTGCAGTGGTTGGGTATGACCGGGTCGGGATATGACCAGTTCATGTTCTTCAGAGTAAACCACGAAGCCCATCTGGTCGTCTTGTTTGGAACCATTCGTAAAGAAGCCTCTGTAACTTCTATTACAAAATATAATGTAGTTCCAATGGGTTCTATCATGAATGGTGGTACAGTACTTGTTTGTTATTAAAAAGCGGTTCAGGCACGTTGTAATCCACACTGCCTGGAACATCGGATATTGTATCAAGGATACCACAGGGGCCGTAGCATCCACATGACCAAAGAGAAAGCTTGATCAGACCCACAGCAGTGGTCGCAGCGATTTGTCTAGCCACGATGTCCAGAGGCATTAGATGTAGCATTTAATTCAGTGCATCAGATGGCCCTCAATTCTGATAACTACCATGTTTTTGCCGAGGCGAAATCTATTAACCTCATCTCATTATCGGACGTTATCTCGTGGATACATTTTCCGACTAAGATATTTTCCATACCTTTCTTTGCATTTAAATCTCCCTGAACGAGTTTAATATCATGGGCGGGGCAGCGACTGTATTCTCTGTTTAGGCGCTCGTTGAAAATATCATGGGTCTATTCGACTTTGTGTCCCGTCGGGGCATGGACGCAAATAAGGCTGGTGTTGAAAACTTTGGCTTTTTTGCGGATTGTGGCTAATCTGGAAACAAGGTGTATCAATTTCCCACTAATCACAAATTCACCGCCACATTCATTCCTTGTGTTATGGCAGCTAAAATGTTTGGTATTGTTTGGTTTATTTTAGTACTGTATAGTGCAGTGTAAAGAAATTTGTATGAAAATGATAAATTACCAGTGCAGGCTTATGTAAAACATCTGTTCCCAGGATTGCCAAGAAATGTTTTTGAAAAACGAGAAAATGCAAATGCAAATTGCCCATGAACTTTCCTCTAAGAAACAGAGGCAAACTTCTCACATATCAATAAGTGCTGTCAGATTCGAGTTTTAGCTCAATGATAAGGGGCCTCCTTTTTATAGGCTAGTCCGAACGGCGTGCCGCAGTGCGACACCTCTTTGTAAAGAAGTTTTTACATGGCTGCCATGCCAAATGATATAGTAGTTCCCAAATGTTGCCAGCATTAGGAGGGGATAACCACCGCTTCATGATGTTCTCGCCAGGATTCGAACCCAAGCGTTCAGCATCATAGGCGGACATGTTTACCTCTGCGCTACGGTGGCCTCCGACAGACCTCTACACTTTTTTAATATCGTCTTTATTCAAATATGTTCCGATCTGGACGATATTCAATAAATAGGTGTAGAGGTCTATCAAATCTCACTGTTTCAAATTTCATCAAAATCGGATGAAAAATGCTCCTTTTTTAGGCTCAATACTCCATATCGGTAAATCGATAAATATGTCAACTATATACCAAAATATGGTGTGATCTGGACCATACTCAAGAAAAAGGTGTAAGAGGGTACCAAAGATCACTGTTTCAAAATTCATCAATATCAGATGAAAAATGCTCAATACTCCATAATGGGAAATCGGTCTATATGGCAGCTATATCCGATCTGCACCACATTTCACAAGAATGGGTAGGGGTCTACCAGAACTCAATGTGTCAAATTTCATCGAATTTAGATGAAAAATGATCCTCTTATGAGTTTAATACTTTATTTCCAATATAATGTATTGAACTCAGAAGAGGAGCATTCTTCGGTCTATATGACAGCTATATCCAAATATGGTCCGATCTGGACCACATCTCACAAGAATGAGTCCCCTGCTCATTCCATCTTCCAGAGCTCATTGTATAAATTTTCTTCGAAATCGGGTAATAAATGGATCTTTTATGGCCTTAATACCCTATATCGGGTGATCAGGAGATCGGGCGGTCGGTATATAGGGCAGCTATATCCAAAGATTGGTCGACCACACTTCACAGAAATGGGTAGAGGTCTACTAGAACTCACTGTGCCAAATTTCATCGAAATCGGATGGAAAATGACAAATTTATTGCCTATTGGGTAATTACCCAAAAATATCCAAACATTGGGTATTTACCCGGTAGAAACCCATCTCTAGTTATGTGAGGTGGCATACGTATCCCTCGATGTCGCGAGCCGCTTGCTTTAAGATCCGACGCTCGCCTTCAGACGCCCCTAACCTGGGAATAGACGCTGATGTTGATCATTGGCTATTTAAGGGGCCAACAACTCGCCTTGCCATTTCGAGTATCATTTGCTCTCAGCATTTAAGTAAGAGTCAGTGCCACCTGTCCCCTCTTTGAGACTCTCCTCTCGAAGAGGAGGCTGAATGCCCGCGGCACCCTTTGCAGCTAATTCGCAAAAATATGAAACTTTCCACTATCCGCAAACTCAAGACGCGCCCAAGCTGTAAAAATGTTAGCTATAACAGAAAGTCTGCCGAAAATGAGACAACAGTAATTTTCTGCTAAAACAACAAACATTTTCTGCTGTCAAATTTACAAGCATACAACGTAAAATTCTTTTTCAATTTTCTACAACTTGCTAATTTTTGAACGAATTTATATAACAGCATAGGCGCCCCTGTAGCCGAAATGGTAGAGTGTTATGATTGCCAAAGAGGGGGTCGTGGGTTCGATTCCCTCCAGACGCATTGGTCTGTCGCTTCTGTGGTGTCACAATAGACTTGAATTTGTCTAAGTGCCTAAACCTAATCCAATCTATAAAACACCAGACAAGATCACTACTACTATTTATTATATTTATGATTTGAAAAATTAATGTCTAAAATTGGCAATAAAGTAACAGATATAACGCCCCAGAGAAGGCGTTAATATCTTTCTATATTCCTTAACTGTTCGTCACCTGGTTGTTATAGTCCTGATGGACAGTTTACTGTCCGTAAAGATGTTCACACTCGACTTCCCCGCAGTAACACCAGCCTGCCAGGCTTCTGTAGTATATGGAAGACCTATGCACGCTGTGAATATTGACGCCTGATGAAGCGCCAGATAGTCCACCCCCTTCTATAGTAGCGCCGGAAATATTCCTTCAGGTCCGGGAGACTTGAATGGTTTGACTTAAATGGTGGGGACACTTCGTTCTGAATGCAGATATCGAATTCGTGGCATTGTAGCCTATGACGCTGAACGCTTTCGAATCCTGTGCGGGTGCGTTAGGGCATACCCCAAAGCACTTGGCTTCAAATTTGGATATCAAATTCGATTTCTACTCTCAAAAACCTTTATTTGAATCCCATATTGTCATTATGGGTCTAATTACCCATTTGACGTATCTTTAGGAGGAAAAGCGGCACCTAGACTTGAACGAAAATTTTTATATCATATTAGTAATCTACTCTCTAATAATTTTCATTTGAGTCCCATATAGCCATGGTCGGCTAATATGACCATTTGGGGGTATTTGGGGGTGGGCGACCTGCCATTACTTGGACCTAATGTTTTATGCCATATTTGTAATCTACTGCCTAATACTTTTCATTTGAGTCCCATATTGACATGAACTTCGAAGATATCTGTTTAGAGGAATATTTTAATACCATATTCGTGTTCTGGTCTCTAATACCTTTCATTTGATACCTTTATTGTGCCCATCCAAACACTTTCGGATATGGATGGCGTTTTTGAGGTGAAGGCGAGGGTCCGCCTCCACCCGATACCGAAAAATTATATAGCCGATGTTTCCTTCCAGGCAAACGTATACAATCTATGAAAATTTTAAGAAAATCGGTTCAGCCAAGTATCACATTGTCATAATGGGTCTAATGACGGTTTTGAGGGGTGGCATGACCCCCTACACTTCGATTTGATTTTGTATGCCAGATTCGAAATCTACTCCCGTAGACGTTTCATCTGAGCCCCATATTGAAATGGACGTCCAATATGTCTGTTTGGAGCAGTTTTGGGGTTGGGGCGGCCCGATGGGTATTTAGACTCAAGTTTTAATACCATGTTCGTGTTCTACTCCCCAATACCTTTCATTTGATACCTATATTATCCCGAACGGTCAACTTTTGATTTTGGGTTGTGTTTTTGGCATAAGGGGGAGGGTCCGTCCCCCTTCCGTTACCGAAAAATTACGTAGCCTATGTTTCCTACCAGACCAACCTACACAATATGCGAAAATTTCGAAAAAATCGGTTCTGCCGTTTGTCTCGAACGGTCAACTTTTGACTTTGGGTTGTGTTTTTGGCATAAGGGGGAGGGTCCGTCCCCCCATCTGATACCGAAAAATTATATAGCCTCTGTTTCCTTCCAGTACCTGGAGGTACTTGGACCCTACATCTGTTATGAAATGCGTACTCTACTCTTAAATAGCATTCAATATGAATCCCATATTGTGCCGATCGGTCCACTTTTATTTTTGGGTAGTACTCTTGTGGTAAGGGGGAGGGTCCGCCCCCTCTCGATATCAAAAAATTATATAGCCTATGTTTCCTTCTAGACCACCTTGAAAATTTCAAGGTAATCGGTTCAGCCGTTTTTGAGTCTATATGGAACAAACAAACAAAACGACAAACAAACACAAATTGAATTTTATATATAAAAAGAAGATATATGCGCATCGGAAAAAAATTATTATTCGCTTCATGGAAAAATATTTGTTTAACCGTATCTAGTGAGTTGTGATTGTTTCGTGAGCATCCCGTGAGTCGTGATTTCCTCGTGTGTGCCTCATGAGTCGTGATTGTCTCGTGAGTCATGAGTGTCGCGTGAGTGGTGCGTGAACGTGAGTCGACATAAAAAAGTCTTGCGTGCCAGGCTTTCGGACCTTTGCCAGGTCCTAGGCCGCTGTGATGATGGGGCATCAGGTATTCGCCTCCTTCTACACATCCCAATTAACTGCCGCTCTTTTAGGACGTGCTCTGTTATGAAGTCTGCAGGTCTCTTTCCAAATGCTGCGAGTTTAACCGGTCATTCAGGTTTATTCTTGGCTGATTTCCTATCTCGAAGAGGACAACTATCTATAACTTTTTTTTCTAACTAGCCACTCGATAATAATACTCTGACCGGCTACTGTATATGCATCGGGTGTGTCTATTAATTTGTTTATTGTAGTTTTTGTAGTTGTTTTCATAGATAATTAAATGCTAATTATTTCTGATTTCATAATTATTTCCATTATTTTGGAGTATGAGCGGGGTTCGTTACACCACCCACTTCCCCTTGCCACTAGCAGATTTCAGTTGCTGCTGCTGCTGCTGTTGGCACGCATTATTGTGCCATGACAGGGTTTATAGTTATTTTTGAAGAGCTTTTTATCATAAAATTTATACATTTGAGGCGTTGTTTGATGTATTCGAACAGGCCTATTTCTTTACGGCTTTTGATTATTTGCCGTGTTCTACATTATTATTCCATTAATCATATTGCGGTTTTCCAGTGTGGTGGTAAATTTATGGATTTTTCTGAGACATCGTCTATCTCGCTCAAACTCACACACACACACACCTACGCACACAGATTCAATCGTGTTCGCCGCCTTCCCCTTATCGTATGTGCTGCTTATATGTTTTTAATTAATTAATTAATTTTTTGGGGCTGCCTGTACGCTACAAAACTCAAGGATGAGGAGGACCTAGAGTGGCAAAGATGAAGAAGTTCAGGTTACACGGAAATTAATTCACTAATTGTTACCACATGGTATTCGTGTGGTTAGGCAGGGTGGTCCTTGTGAAAATGCGGAAGGTTTGATGTAACCAACTAAGAATCGTTGATGTTTGTAACGCAACCGGTAGTATTGGCAGATAAACTCACAAATGTATGGCAATTAGCAGGCTTGGATAATGACATACAAAGCTTAGAGTAATTTGTTGAAATCTGAAGCTGTTTGTTGCAGTCAATGCTCAAAATAGTGTGTAGGAGCACATAGCTAAATTTCATTCATTGGAGATGGGACTCTTAAATTTTGCTGTTTCTCGAAGCCATAGCTTAAAAGAAAAAACTTTTTTTTAATAGAAAACTTCAACCTCTGTTTCCTAAATTCAGTTGGAAATCATAAATGTCATTAATTTAGAATTTTGATTAAAAATGCAATCAAATGTATATTTTGATCATATTGACTAGGTAAGGTAAGGTTAGGTTTGGTTGAAAAGAGGGTGCGGATGATAAACTGCCCCATGCCACTATGGAAATACACCTAAGCCAGTAATCGGCTTGTTGTGCGCTCTAAAAACTAAACAAGCAGCAAAATCGGGAGATCGGTATATATGGAAGCTGTATCAAGCTATAGATCGATTCTGACCATATTGCACACGTATGTTGAAGGCCATGGGAGGAGGCTCAAGAAGTCAAGACCCAAGATCAGTTTATATGGCAGCTGTATCAAGCTATAGATCGATTCTGACCATATTGCACACGTATGTTGAAGGCCATGGGAGGAGGCTCAAGAAGTCAAGACCCAAGATCGGTTTATATGGCAGCTATATCAGGTTATGGGCCGATTTGGGCCATACTTTGCACAGTTGTTGATAGTGATATCAAAACACTATGTGCAAAATTTCAGTCAAATTGGATAAGAATTGCGTCCTCTAAAAGCTCAAGAAGTCAAGACCCAAGACCGGTTTATATGACAGCTATATCAGGTTATGGACCGATTTGAACCATACTGAGCGCAGTTGTTGGAAGTGATATCAAAACACTATGTGCAAAATTTCAGTCAAATTGGATAAGAATTGCGTCCTCTAAAAGCTCAAGAAGTCAAGACCCAAGATCGGTTTATATGACAGCTATATCAAAACATGGACCGATTTGGACCATGCTGAGCACAGTTGTTGGAAGTGATTTTAAAACACTATGTGCAGTCAAATTGGACGAGAATTGCTCCCACTAGAGCCTTGTAAAAGCTCAAGAAGTCAAGACCCAAGATCGGTTTATATGGTAGCTATATCAGGTTATAGACCGATCTGAACCAAACTTCGCACAGTTGTTGAAAGTGATATCAAAACACTATGTGCAAAATTTCAGTCAAATCGAATAAGAATTCCGCCTTGTAAAAGCTTAAGAAGTCATGACCCAAGATCGGTTTATATGGCAGCTATATCAGATTATGAACCTATTTGAACCATACTTCGCGCAAAATATCAGCTGAATCGGATAAGAATTTCACACTCTAGAAGCCAAAGAAATCAAGACCCAAGATAGATTTATATGGCAGCTATATCAAAATATGGACCGATTTGGCCCATTTACAATCCCAACCGACCTACGCTAATAGGAAGTATTTGTGCAAAATTTCAAGCGCCTAGCTGTACTCCTTCAAAAGTTAGCGTGCTTTCGACAGACAGACGGAGGGACGGACAGTCGGACGGACATGGCTAGTTTGACTTAAAATGTCACGACGATCAAAAATACATATACTTTATGGGGTCTTAAACGCATATTTCGAGGAGTTACAAACAGAATGACGAAATTAGTATACCCCCATCCTATGGTTGAGGGTATAAAAAAGTAACCTTGATAAAAAGTACTGTACCACTATTACTGATAGAACCGACTGGCACTACGATGTCCATGGAAACAGAAGTTACATAGACTTCTATACGGATGGTTCCAAACTAAACGACCAGGTGGGCTTGGGGTGTACTCTAAAGATCTAGAACTGGTCATATCGAAAAGGTTATCCGACCACTGCAGTGTGTATCAAGCGGCTAGGTGGGCTTTGGGGTGTTCTCTAAAGATCTAGAACTGATCATATCGAAGAGATTACCCGACCACTGCAGTGTGTATCAAGCGGAGATCCTTGCAATTAAAGAAGTGGTGGAATGGCTAAGATAAAATGTCATCAGACTGCCAGGCAGCCATTAAATCCCTGGAGAACGTATTTCTGAACACAAAAACCGTCCTCGACTGTCGCAAATATCTCAACGAGATGGCTGAACAGTCCAAAATTCACCTGTTCTGGGTGTCGGGCCACAGAGTTATCCCAGGGTGTTCTAAAGCGGGAGACTAGGAACTACCCTACACATTCCAGGGACACTGGAATCTGTGGGTATGCCTCTAGCGACGTGTAAACTAAGTTTTCAGGACCTAGCCCGATGGACAAGGAATGATAGATGGTCACAAAGAGGGGGCTGTGAGCATTCCAAAACTATGTGGCCTAATCTAGACTTGAGGAGCTCCACTGCTTTGCTGTCATTGGCTAGAACAGACGTCTCAGTCATTGTGTCCGTCATGACAGGTCACTGTATAATCGGAAAACATGCTGACATACCGAAGGTTGCCAGCAACGACTTTTGCAGAAGCGAAGAATTGAAGGAGAAGAGACCATAGAACACCTTTTGTGCGTGTCCCGCACTAGCAGTCAGAAGGAGTTCCACTTTAGATTCTCATTTCTTTGAGAACTTGTCTGATGTAGCGGATATGAACATTCGCAAGTTATTGGGCTTTTTAAAGCGATCTGGATGGTTTAATGGTAGGAACTAGAGGCCATCTTCTTTCTTCTGTTTCTGTAGTATCACAATGGACGAAAACGTCTAAGTGAGACTGCCACTTAAACCTAAACTAACCTACAAAATCCTTAATTATTTTCCATGCCACGCCCCTAAGTTGGTTCATGTCGGGTATGGTGTGCCCACCTCAGTGCCGGTATCTGTTAGACGTGAAAGCCAGGCAATGACAAAGGAAATTCTCCAACGTCTCATCATCTTCTCCGCATGCCCTACACATGCTATCACTTGCCGCACCGATTTTGCATAAGTGAGCTCGTAGTTCTATGTGTCCCGTTGTGATACTAAAAGCTATACAGACCTCCTTTTTACTTCCTTTCTGTAATAGCCCCGACTTCTCATGATCTGGATCCCACCATACGATATTGGCCGTCCTACCGACCGTTTCTCTGTTCCATAGGGTTGCATGAGCATTTGTCGTCCATGCCCTTAGCTCTGACTGCATCGACCCGAAAGGCTTCGGGTTAACCAAGTTTATTGACGGCAGTCCTCTGGCCATCACCCCCAAATCGTCTGCCCTTTTATTCCCTTCTACTCCGTTATGGACAGGCACCCAAACGATGCGGATTGTGACATCCTCAGAGAAGGCGTTAATCTCCTTTTTACACTGCAAGATTGTTCGTGCCCTTACCGTCCTGGTTGTGAGTGCCCTTATGACCAGTTTACTGTCGGCAAAGATTTTCACACTCGACGTCCTCGAGCTTCTACCACACCACCTAACGCAATCCGCCCGGATCTCCGCCTGCAGGACCGTATTATGGTCAGGCAGTCTAAAATAGACCTCAGCCCCTGGGTCCTCAATGTAGACCACCAGGCCCACTCTGTACTCTTGCTTTGATTCATCCGCGCAACATGATCTTCCAGATGGCAATACTAAAGTTCCGTCAATCCAAGACTGTGCCGATGGCAGCAGTGCCTCCCACTCGACATCAAGGTTCATCTCAGGTATACGATCGGAAACTTTTCTCTTCATTCCAGGTTTCCTATCGTCGCCTCTATTGTTCAGCGATGGTATGAGCTGCTCCCATTCTCAATCCATTCTCCCATCGCCTTAAGTCTCATAGCCGCAGTGGCTACCTCACGCTTAATCTGTATGTCAATGGGTCGGATATCTAGAATAGTCTCCAATGCCCTAGTGGGCGTGGTCCTCATCGCTCTGCCTATGCCAAGACAACATGTTCTCTGAATCTGTTATATGGTCTTTAAGTTGGACTTTTTCTCCATAGCAGTCCACCAAACTATTGAAGCGTAAGTAAATATTGGTCTAATAATGGCCTTAAAAATCCAATGGAATATCCTCGGAATCAGGCCTCATTTCAAGCCTGCGACCTATCTGCATAGTGTCCAACATCTGTGAGCCTTCTCAGTATGCTCCTGAATGTGACATTTCCTTTTCAGTTTCCTGTCCAAGATCACACCTAAGTATTTGACCTTGTCAGATATCGAAATCGTCTTATTGAGGAAACGTGGTGCGTTAAATTGGCCCAATTTCATATTCCTCGTGAAGAGGCATATTTCAGTCTTCTCTGAGTTTACATTGAGACCTCTGGGTCTGGCACAGTCATCAGCCATATGCAAGACTCTTTCGGCCCTTCTGCATAGCTGGTTCGGATCCTTACTTCTTGGGAGTATTATAACATCGTCTGCATAGCATATGGGTTCATATCCTTCTTCACTCACCATTCGTAATAGGTGATTTATGGTGGTCACCCATAGGAGTGGCGATAAAATGCCCTCCTGTGGCGTGCCTTGTGCCACTTTCTCCCTTATATATATGTCATGGGACACACAATTTATCCACCTGTTCCTTAGCATGTGGTTAATTCAGTCTCTAAGGACCGGGTCCATCCGGTACTGGTCTAAGGATTGTATCAGTCCGCACAATGTTAAAAGCCCCTCGATGTCAATGCATACCGCCAGTGTGTACGTTTTCTCCTTGTGCAGGGCGGTCTCCCCCGACCTTCCCCTGACATAGGCATGCTGTTTGTATTTGAACAGTTCGCTAGATGTCCTACTCTTTATCATGGTGTCCACAATACGTTCCATGGTTTTGAGTAGAAAGGACGTAAGGATTATAGGTCTGTAGGTCTTAGGTGTCGTATAACTTGCCTTGCCGGGCTTGGGTATAAATGCCACCCTTGCCTCCTGCCAGGCTTTCACAGTATATGCAAGTTCCAGCCACGTTGTGAAAATATTGGCCAGGTGGGGCGCCATATTCCATCAGGTCCGGATGAGTCCCGTCGCATCCTGTGGAAAATGAGTTTTCATCAAAAGCCTCAACATGTCCTCAGTTGTCTCTGCTCTCACTCCCATGTTGTCTACTAAAGTTTCAGTTTGGACATGGGTTTTTGAGAACATTTGTTTTCCCACCACCGAAGGATGGGGGTACATTCATTTTGTCACTCCGTTTGCAATACATCGAAATATCCATTTCCGATCTTGATCGTCGTAAAAATCTACGACGGTATAGCCATGCCCGTCCGTCCGTCTGTTTGTTGAAATCACGCTACACTCTCTAAAAATAGAGATATTGAGCTGAAACTTTTCCCAGATTCTTTCTTTGCCCATAAGCAGGTTAAGTTCGAAGATGGGATATATCGAACTATACCTTGATATAGCCCTCATATAGACCGATCAGCCGATTAAGGGTCTTAGGCTCATAAAAGCCATAATTGTTATGTTAGGCCACAAGACATCTTTCTTCAGTTTGGCCCCGATCGGGCCAGATTTGGATATAGCTGCCATATAGATCGATTTCTTGGTTGTACGATTTGGCTGAAATTTGGCACAGTGAGTTGTGTTAGGCAAGTCGACATTCTTCTTCAATTTGGTGCAGATCGGTCCAGATTTGGATTTAGCCGCCACATGGACCGATCGCTCGATTTAAGGTTTTCCGATGTCGCCGAAATTTAGGACAGAGTTATGTTAGGCTCTTCGACATCCCTCTTCGATTTTGTCCAGATTTGGATATAGCTGCCATATAGCCCGATCATTCGCTTTGAGGTCTTGGGTCCATAAATGGCGCATTTATTGTCCGATTTCGCCGAAATTTGGAACAGTGAGTTATGTTAGGCTCTTCGACATCCCTCTTCGATTTGGTTCAGATTTGGATATAGCTGCCACATAGACCGATCTCCCGATTGAAAAGTCTTGGCCCCATAAAAAGCGCATATATAATCAGATTTCGCTGATATTTGACACAGTGACATATGTTAGGCTTTTCGACATCCGTGTAGTATATGGTTCAGGTCGGTCTATATTTGGATGTAGCTACCAAAATGACCAATATCTTGTTCTACAACATTGAACAATGACTTGTATTTATTAGACCACTCAATGTCCGTGCCGATATTAGTTCAAATCGGACCATACTTCGATACCGCTGCTAAGGTGGCATATATTATGCATTTTTCACCTGATTATGACGAAAGGTGGTTTACATATATACCCGAGGTGGTGGGTTTACTTGTTTTATCTTGGCGGTGTCATTAACGCTAAAGACCTGTTCGCAGAAAAGCTTCCAGGAGGCATGTTTTGCGGCTCTAGTAATCTTATTGCATTCCTTGAGCCGTGTGTAATACACATCCCAATAAACTTCTGCTTTTTTACCACGTGCTCTGTTAAAAAGTCTGCAGATCTCTTTCCCAATATTGCGAATCTCCCTGGTCATCCAGGGCTTTTCTTGGTCTGATTTCCTTTCCCGAAGAGAACAACTATCTTCGAAGGACCCCATCAGTGCAGTCGTTATCCTGTTGACATTTTCGTCAATGTCTTCTATGCTTGGACAATCTAAATTGTCTTGCCCAAAACTTCTTCTGAGCAGCCTTCCGAATTTTGTCCAGCTGGTTTTCAACTTCCGGAAGCTTATCGGATATTCTAAACCTAATGTAGCGATGGTCAGAGAAAGAGTGTTTCATGGAGACCCTCCAATCCTGAACCTCATCGATTAGAATTTCCGAGCATATCGTCACATCTAATTGCTCCTACCTAATCCTATTAACAAAGGTAGCGGTGTTACCAATATTAAGTGTTATTAGGTCGTTAGTATTCAAGATCTCTGCCAGGGCTTGGCCCCGCTTATTAGTGTTGGTACTATCCCACGAAATGTGGTGAGAGTTCGCATTAGCACCTCGTTTCCTGTCTGTCTTGACTTCCTCACTTTATATTATACATTCTTCATTGTGCCAAAAGTAAGGATTTAGGTTTGTCTTCATATGGCAGTAGTTGTTGTCATGATCCAGTGTTGTTGTAAAATATAAAAATTTTCTCTTATCTCCTCGATATATTTTCTTAGTAACACCTTAATTTTGAAGCTATGCAATATACAAGAAAATTATGTCGTTATACTGTTAAGACATTCTTTTAGTATTTTCCATTATATTATAGCCATTTAGCATCACTCTCATTTGTATTATTGATCTCTGTTTTCATATTTTTTGATTATTTTTGTTTAACCAAGCAATCAGTTAGTTGTGCATCGCCATTTTTGCGCCTCCAATGTTATACCCATACATTCGCATTCTGTTTAAAATACGCCCCACACCAACACCGAAGCTGTGCAGTTAGCAAGTGCATGATTGGCTAAACGGTTGATAAGAATTGCGTGAATCTTCATTGCAAAAGAAATGGCGCACAGCCACAACAAGCAGACCATCGTTTAGTTGTGACTCATGATTAGCGATGATTATCGCTTTGGGTTCTTTTAGTTTAAGAGTCTCTTTAAAATAAAAATATGATCCTAAAAAAAACCTTGAGTAAATGTAAATTTTTGTTGTTTATAACCAAGAACATTGTATTTATGGGGAATTCCAGGCCAATCATACAGTTTACACATTTCTCTTCTTGTTTCGTTACACGTATTTTGAATGAAAATATTCTTTATTGGTTCAAATGACAAAAATTTATGAAATTAATCTACATTTCAGAATACGTTCACTTTTGCTGGCATATTTTTGTACGCACCCCTATAAATGAAGAAAGTGTTAGCCCCCTTCTCAGAATTTTAAAAATTCTGTCGTCGACCAAATTTGCTAATTCTAATGATTTCTGGTTACGCTAATGCCCACCAACATCGAAATATTCATTTCCGACCCTATCGTTCTTCTTCTTATAGGGTTGCCCAAAAAGTAATTGCGGATTTTTCATATAGTCGGCGTTGACAAATTTTTTCACAGCTTGTGACTCTGTAATTGCATTCTTTCTTCTGTCAGTTATCAGCTGTTACTTTTAGCTTGCTTTCGAAAAAAAGTGTAAAAAAAGTATATTTGATTAAAGTTCATTCTAATTTTTATTAAAAATGCATTTACTTTCTTTTAAAAAATCCGCAATTACTTTTTGCGGTATATTTGATTAAATTTCATTCTAATTTTTATTAAAAATGCATTTACTTTCTTTTAAAAAATCCGCAATTACTTTTGGGCAACCCAATATATAAAAATCAATTTGTGTTTGTTTGTTTGTGTGTTCCTTATAGACTCAAAAACGGCTAAACCGATTTTCATGAAATTCTCACTAATGGTGCATAATGATCCCGTGGTGAAAATAGGGTATTAAATTTTTTTGATATCTGAAGGGGGCGGACCCTCCCCTTACCCTAATTTTCACAAACGCCAGATTTCGGTGACGGGTGATGCGATTTAAGCGAAATTTTGTGTGCTCTCATATAGTACCCTAAAAATAAAAATTTGGTATCCAATTTTCGGGTGGGGTACCTAGGGGAGCTGCCCCACCCTAATACCTACCAAACATATATTTAGACCAATCACGACAATATGGGACTCAAATGAAAGGTATTTAGGATAAGAAAATGCATATGATATCTAATTTTCGGACCAAGTTTTAGGGGGACCATCCCAACCCCCAAAACACCCCTAAATCGGACATATTTACCGACCATGGCAATATGGGACTCAAATTAAAGGTATTTGCGAGTAGAATACGAATCTGATATCCAAATGAATGACCAAATTTCTGGGGGTCGACCCCTTCCCCAAAACACCCCCCAAACAGGACTTTTTTACTTGCCATGCCAATATGGGGCTTAAATAAAAGGTTTTTTAGTGTAGAAAACGAATCTGATATCCAAATGTGCGGCCAAGTGTTTGAGGGGCCGCCCCTCCAAAAAATGCCCCCCCAAAGAGGATAAATTTACAACCATAGCAATATGGGGCTCAAATGAAAGGTGTTTGGGAGTAAAGCACAAATCTGATATAAATATTCGGGAAAAGGTGTCTATGGGACCACTCCCCCCCAAAATACCACCTAGATAGGACGTATTTGCTGGTCATTGCAAAATGGGGCTCAAACGAAAGGTCTTTGGGAGTAAAGCACGAATCTGATATAAATATTCGGGAAAACGTGTCAATGGGGCCATCCCACCCCCACAATAGCACATATATAGGAAGTATTTGCTGATCATTGCAATATGGGGCTCATATAAGACATATTTAAGAGTAGAACACGAATCTGAGATATATTTTCAGGGCCAAGTCAATGAGTGGCCGCCCCATCCCCTAAAACTCCCCCCAAACCAGTCATGTTTGCTGACTATAGAATTATAGGGATCAAATGAAAGGTATTTGGGAGTAGACCACGAATTTGTTCGGGACCAACTGCTCACACCCATAACAACCCCAAAATGAGACGCATTTGCTCACCATGATAAATTGGATCTTAAAGGGAGCGGATCTCGATATTGATAGATTTTTGGGGTCCATACCCCAAATGAAAGGTATTTGAAATTACAAAACGAATATGATGTCCAATTTTGAGGCCAATGACAATGTGGAGTTCAAATAAATGATATTTGTGAGTAGAGCACGACGCTGATATATTTTTAGGGCTAAGTGTATGGGGGACCACCCCACTCCCCAAAATACCCCTAAATCGGGCATATTTACCGACCACGTCAATGTGGGACTCCAATGAAAGGTATTGGGAAGAAGAATACGAAATTGATATCCACTTTCAGGACCAATTTTTTGGGCTCTACCCCTTACCCTCATTAACTGACCATTGCAAAATGGGGCTCATATAAAGGTAATTGGGAGTAAAATACGTATCTGATATCCAAATGTGTGGACCAATGGCGATAGGGGGTTTAAATAAATGATGACCTTCCCCCTTACCCCCATTTTCAAAAACGCAAGATTTCAGAGATGGGTGCACCGAAATTTTGTATGCCACTTTATGGTTCCCCAAAAACACGAAATTTATATAAAATTTTCTCGTCAAATAACCTGGGGGGACGCCCCATCCCAAAACCCAACCTAACGGACATGTTTACCGATTGAGACAATATGGGTATCAAATGAAAGGTATTTAAGAGTAGAGTATGAACTTGGTACTCAAATGTCGCCATATGTGACGGGGGGTTCCCCACCCCCAAAAACACCACCCAATTGGACACTTTTACCGATTTGGGTAATATGGGAATCAAATGAGTAAAAAGAGTAAAAATCTGGCATACTTGGCGTCTTAGGGACCTCCCCACCCCCGGCCAGGACATATTCACCGATATGAATATCAAATGGTAGGTATTTATTAGTAGAGTAAAAAGCTGATATAAAAATTTATTCCATGATGTCTGATATAATATATGAAGGTCAATCAGGATAGAATATGACCGCCATCAGAGGTCTTTGGTAGTAGAATACACTTTCTACGCTCAAATTGGGATAGACACACGAGGACTTGCGGATCTTTAAAAATGTGGTATCTCAAGTGGTAGCTTTGAAAAATGATTTTGAATGTAGATAACCAATACAAAACAAATTAATCAGTGTGGATCTAAACGAGACCCGTAGCTCTGAATATCTAGATCGCCACCTTCAGAATGCTTGACATTATGGGGCTCAAACAAAATCGTGCTCTAGCACGATACTGATATCATTTCAGGGTCCGTCGCCTAAACTCCCTTCAAACCGGTCATGTTTGCCTACTATGGCAATAAATAACAGGTATTTGATAGTACAAAACGAATTCGATATCAAATGTTGAGGACGAGTATTTGGGGGTCATCTCAACCCATAAACTTCTGCTAAACCAATGGCAATTGGGAGGCCCATATAAAAGAAATTTAAGAGTAGAACACGTTGTTGACACATTTTCGAGGCTAAGTGCGTGGCCGCCCACCCTACATACCCGACAAACTGGACATATTTGTGGATTACGGCAAAAAGGAACTCAAATCTGACTCAAAGGGACGCCTAACCTCATAAACTCCCCCTAAACCACACATGTATACCGACTATAGCAATATGTAGCTTAAATGTGGTTTTTGGGAGTAGAATATGAATCTGATATCCACTTTTGGGGCGAAGGGTTTGGCTACTAATCCACCAACAAAACCAAGAATGAAGTAGATCTAGCATCCAAACTTTAATCATATTTTCGAAAACGCCAGATCTCGGATATGGGTGGTGCGATTTAAGCGAAATTTAGTTTGTTTATAATATATAATTATAATATGGGGTTCAAATGAAAAGTATTTGAGACTAGATCACGAATCTGATACATGGGGGTCCACCTCAACCTCAAAAAATACCCCCTCACCGGAAGTATTTATCGACCATAGCAATATAAGGCTCAAATGAAAGGTATTTGGGAGTAGAGCACCAATATAATATCCACATTAGGGCGAAATATCTGAGAGACCCTAGCAGCACCCCCCATACAGGACTTATTTCCTGGCCGTTTCAGTATAAGGCTCCGATAAAATAAGAGATTGGAAGAAGGAGTAGTGGATCGGGCCCTGTCCAGCTAGTGAATATTAAAAATTTCATCAAAATCGAACAACGTAATCGAAGGTCAGAGGTAATGGGTCAAAATTTTGTCTTTAAAACTATTTTTTCGAAGTTTGTTTAGAGAAAAAATTTTAAGAAAATATTGTTTGGGACACATAAGCACTATAAAACCAGTAAGGAAGGGCAAAAGTCGGGCGGAGCCGACTGTATAATACCCGACACCTACCCTATAAGTATAATGTGCGACCTATATCCAATTCTGGACCAATTTTGATGGACCTCGGCGAGCAAATATGTTCAAACTGTAAAAACTACTGTTGACAAATGACAACATTATGGCAAATGACCCAAAATCTGACAAACATAAATATCGGAACTATACCAAATTCTGAACCGATTTCAAGCTAATTTTTCCGATAATGTGGTAGTCGTCGAGGAAAGCGTGGTGCAAATTTTTTGGAAGCTTGGTCAAATAATGCGCTTGCAGCGGCTCTTGGGGTGAAAATCTGGCGATATACATATATGACAGCTATATCTAAATCTAAGCCGATTTCTATGAAATTCGCCAGTAATATCGAGAGTCATAAGAAAATCCTTCCTGCCGAATTCCGAGAGAAGCGGTTAACAAAAGACCATTTTATTGCAATATTACTGCAAATCGGACGAACATATATATGGGAGCTATATCTAAATCTGAACCGATTTCGAGCAACCTTCTCAGATACTGTCACAGTCGTCGAAGAAAGCGTTGTACGAAGTTTGGGGAAGATTGGTCAATAAATGTGCTTGCAGTGGCTCTAGGAGTAAAAATCGGGCGATATATATAAATATGTATATATATGAGAGCTATATCTCAATCTGAACCGATTTCCATGAAATTCACCAATAGTTTCGAGAGTCAAGAAAAAATCCTTCCTAACAAATTTCAAAAGAATCGGTTAACCAATGACCATTTTATTGCATTATTACTGCAAATCGGACGAATATATATATGGGAGCTATATCCAAAACTGAACCGATTTCTATGGAATTGAACGGTAATGTCGGGAGTCATAAGAAAATCCTTGCTGCCAAATTTCGAGAGAATCGGTTAACAAATTACCATTTTATTGCATTTTTACTGAAAATCTGACGAATATATATATATATATATATATGGGAGCTATATCAAAATCTGAACCGATTTTTATGAAATTAAACGGTAATGTCGGGAGTCAAGAGAAAATCGTTGCTGCTAAATTTCGAGAGAATCGGTTAACAAATGACCATTTTATTGTAGTATTACTGCAAATCGGACGAACATAAATATGGGAGCTATATCCGAATCTGGACCGATATCCATGACATTCGCCAGTAATGTCGAGAGTCGTAAAAGAATCCTTTCTGCCAAATTTCGAGAGAATCGGTTAACAAATGACCATTTTATTGGATTATTACTGAAAATCGGACGAACATATATATGGGAGCTATATCCAAATCTGAACCGATTTTTTCCAATTTCAATAGGCTTCGTCTCTAGACCAAAAAACATGCCCACACCAAGTTTGAAGGTGATCGGATGAAAACTGCGACCTGTACTTTGTATTGGGTTGCCCAAAAAGTAATTGCGGATTTTTTAAAAGAAAGTAAATGCATTTTTAATAAAACTTAGAATGAACTTTAATCAAATATACTTTTTTTACACTTTTTTTCTAAAGCAAGCTAAAAGTAACAGCTGATAACTGACGGAATAAAGAATGCAATTACAGAGTCACAAGCTGTGAACAAATTTGTCAACGCCGACTATATAAAAAATCCGCAATTACTTTTTGGGCAACCCAATACACAAATTAACATGGACAGATGGACAGACAGACGGACGGACAGACAGACAGACAGACGGACATAGCTAAATCAAATCTGAAAGTGATTCTGAGTCGATCGGTATACTTATCATTGGGTCTATCTCTCTTCTTTCCGGTTGTTACAAACTAATTCACTAAGTTATAATACCCTGTACCACAGTAGTGGTGTAGGGTATAAAAATGGATTTGCCTCCCCAACAATTTAAGATATTTGATTGATACGAAAAAAAATTAACCAAAATTAGTTAAGGTTTTGTATCATAGGATTGATTAAAGGAAAATATTCATAGACTCGACAAAATGTTGATAGCATTGCAGCGACAAAACGTCTGACGCCCAAAGACAACCCCACCTTCGGCAAAGTCTTGTTATTGAATGAATTGTAAACTATAAAAAAGACATAAAATATTTTTCTATTTCAACCATCGTAAATGCTGTTCTCATCTCTAATCAATGATATTTTGCAATAAAAAAATAGATTTTTTTTACTACACTTGTTATGGCTATATTTTTTCTTTTCTTGCCCACAACAGGCAAATCGCAAAAAAGGCAGGTTCGTTGTTTCTGGCCTCCTCCTTCCAATGTTAGTCATATTTACCCGAAAGCGCCTCTATAATGCAGGCGATGCCTTGTTTAGTGGGCCCAACACTTTTGACTTCTTTTTTGTTTTGTTGTTTATTGAGGGGGACAGAGGGTTATGTTATGAACGATGTTATTGTTTTTGTGTTCAGTGAAGTAGAAAGGACTTTTGAGGACCTTCTAAAAAAAAAAAGAAGTAGTCATCACTATACCAGCAGCTAAATAACTCTAAAAGAATGTGTGTAAGTAGTGGCGTCATGTAAACATTAACAATTGTATTGTCAATCGTCTATATGGAAAGAACTAAGGAGGTGGGGTGTTTATAACCCCCCCTCAAGAAGTTCGACATAGATGTGGTAGCAAGCCCAAGAAGTAGGCATTACAAAAGCAGGAGAAAAAAAACTTATCAGTTTAATGGCCAAGTGGCGTCTTTTGATGACGTTTAAGAAATTAAATAAATGAAATCAAAAGAATTTTGACGGTACTCCAACAAAAGTATTTGCACATAGGCCCAGTGGCACAGTGGAATTGGTTGGAGAACGTATTCAGTCTCTCAAGGTTTGATAGACCAAAATAAATCTAGCTATAAATCTCATAGTTCAGATATCAAAAAGTACATGGCAATATCGGATAAAATATGTATGCACTAGCTGACACGGATCCGCTCCGCTAAGCCTTCTTTTATTTTATATGGAACAAAAATTTTCTTGGAATATTTACTTTCGATGATTAAAGAGTAAAATACCATGCTACGAAAATAGTATATCGCTTATTTAAACCCCATATTGCCATTGGTTTAGGGAGGCGTTCCCAAAATAGGTTATCAAATTCGTTTTCTAATCTCAAATACCTTTCATTTGAGCCACATATTGGGGAAAGGGTGATGCCATAAATACATGGTCCTACATTTGGATATCAAATTCGTATTCTACTCCAAAATATTGGGTTGCCCAAAAAGTAATTGCGGATTTTTTAAAAGAAAGTAACTTTTAAAAAATCCGCAATTACTTTTTGAGCAACCATACCTTTATTTGAGCCCCATATTGCGATGGTCAGTAAAAAATTGCTGTATTTTGGGAAAGGGGTAGCCCCCAGAAATTGGTCCCGAAAGTGGGTATCAATTCTTGCTCTACCCTCCAACGGAAAATATGCCCGATTAAGGGGTGTTTTGGGAATTGGAAAATCTCCAAACCTGGAAAATATATCAGCAACGTGCTCTATTCTCATATCTCATCTACATATTATTTATTTGAACCCCATATTGTCATTGGTCTCAAAATTGGATATAAAATTCTTTTTCTAGTCTCATTTAAACTCCTTATTGCAAAAGTCAGCAAATATGTCCGGTTTGGGGTCTTGGCCCTAAAAACTATGAATATTTAGTTCCACTCTCTTTAAGACCCAAATTGTCTTGGTGAGCAAATACGTCCTATTTTAGGGTTGTTGTGGTGGTGGGACGCTAGACATTTGGCCCCTAATGTTGATATCAGATACGTGGTCTACTCCTACATACCTTTAATTTGAGAACCATATTTCCATAGTCGGCAAACACGACCGGCTTGGGGATTGTTTTGGGCGATGGGCGGCCACTCAGTGAGTTGGCTTTGAAAATATATATCATATTCGTATTCTACTCTAAAAACCCTCTTATTTGAGCCTCATATTGCAATAGTCAGCAAATACTTCCTATTTGAGTGGTGTTGTGAAGGTGGAGTGGCCCCATAGACACTTATGCCGAATATTTATATCAGATTCGTGCTTTACTCTCAAAGACCTTTCATTTCAGCCCCATATTGCTATGGTCGTAATTTTGTCCCCTTTGGGGGATGTTTTTGGGGAGAGGCGGCCCCCCAAGCACTTAGTCCCATATTTGGATATGAGATTCGAATTCTACACTCAAATACCTTTTTTTAAAACCCCATATTCCCATGGTCAGTAAATAAGTCCTGTTTGGGGGGTGTTTTGGGGAAGGGGTGGACCTCTAGAAACGTTGTCCCAAATTTGGATATTAGATTCGTATTCTACTCGCAAATAGCTTTCATTTGAGTCCCATTTAGCCATGGTCGGTAAATATATCCGATTTAGGGGTGTTTTGGGGCTTGGGTGATCCCCCCAGCACTTGGTCCGACAATTGGATATCAGATACGTTTTCTTATCCTAAATACATTTCATTTGAGTCCCATATTGTCGTGATTGGTCCAAATATATGTTTGGTAGGTTTTAGGATGGGGCGGCCCCCCTAGGTACCCCATCCAAAATTGGGATACTAAATTTTTTTTTTAGGGTATGAGAGCACACAAAGAGAGCTTTAATCGGTCCGAGATCTGGCGTTTCTGAAAACTAGGGTAAGGAGGAGGGTCCGCCGCCTTCAGATATCAAAAAATTTAGTACCCTATTTTCACCACGGGATCATTATGCACCATCTGTGAAAATTTCAAGAAAATCCGTCCAGCCGTTTCTGAGTCTATTAGGAACACACAAACAAACAAACACAAATTGATTTTTATATATAAGATATAGGAAGTATAGATAAATCTGACCCGATTTTGAAAAACTTTTGCACAAATACTGAGACATTAAATTATGTCAATAAACTGAACCGGTTTTTTCTAAATACAATAACGTACTTCTTGGGTCAGAACAGCGGTATATGCAAAATATAATGGCAATCAGACAACAAAAGGGACCAGTACCTTGATTACAAGAATACATAGACAGAAAGACAAGGCTTAGACTAAAACATGTTGTAAAGGGTGATTTTTTAGCTATTATCTTTTTGGCAACATTGGTTTAAACACCTCACGCACATTTCCTGTTTTGTTTCACTGTCAAACATCTTCAGTATGAACTATGATTTAACCATGAATCACCTCACAAACGAACAACGCTTGCAAATGATAGAATTTCATTATCAAAATGCATGCTCTGTTAAGAAAGTTCATTGCACACTTCTTCCATTCCATCGACAAAGCTCATTTTTGGCTCAATGGGTACGTAAATAAGCAGAATTACGGATTTTAGAGTGAAGATCAGCCAGAAGCATTGCAAGAGCTACCAATGTATCCAGAAAAAGTCACAGTTTGTTGCGGTTTATGGGCTGGTGGCATCATTGGACCGTACTTCTGCAAAGATGATGGGAATCGTAACGTAACGTAACTGTGAATGGTGAGCGCTACCGTGAGATAGGTTAGGTTGAAAAGAGGGTGCAGATATTAATTCTCCCCATGCCACTACGGATATACACCTAAACCAGTAATCGGCTTGTTGTGCGCTCTAAAAACTATAAAGTAATCTCTAAATAGATTATTTTAAGTTAGGAATTCAGCGCTATTTACAAAATCCTTAAGTGTTTTCAATACCACTCCCTTAAGTTGGTCCATGTCTGATATTGTGTCTCCACCTAAGTGCCGGTATCTGTTAGACGCGAAAGCCAGGCAATGACAAAGGAAATGCTATATAGTCTCATCATCTTCCCCGCATTCCCCACACATGTTATCACTTACCGCACCGATTTTACATAAGTGTACTCGAAATCCTATGTGTCCCGTTATGATACCAATAGCTAGACTGACCTCCTTCTTGCTTCCTTTCAGTAATAGCCTCGTCTTCTCACGATCTGGATCCCCGCATAGGATTTTCGCCGTCCTACCGACAGCCGTCCTACCGACAGCCGTCCTACCGACAGCCGTCCTACCGACCGCCATCCTACCGACCGCCGTCCTACCGACCGCCGTCCTACCGACCGCCGTCCTACCGACCGCCGTCCTACCGACCGCCGTCCTACCGACCGCCGTCCTACCGACCGCCGTCCTACCGACCGCCGTCCTACCGACCACCGTCCAACCGACCGTTTCGTGGTTCCACAATGTGGCATACACATTCGTCGTCCACTCCCTTAACTCGGACTGCGTCGACCCGAAAGGCTTCGAGTTAACCATGTTTATTGACGGCAGTCCTCTGGCCTTTACCGCCAAATCATCTGCCCTTTCATTTTCCCTTACTCCTTTATGGTCCGGCACCCAAACGATGCGGATTGTGCCATCCTCAGAGAAGGCGTTAATCTCCCTTTTTACAATGTCCGTGACCTTACCGTCTACAGGACCGTATTATAATCAGGCAGTCTAAAACAGATCTCAGTCCCTGGGAGCTCTGTCTCACCAGGCCCACTCTGTCCTCTAGCTTTGATCCATCCGTGTAGCATGGTCTTCTAAATGGCAATACTAGGGTTTAGTCAACCCAAGGTGTGCCGGCACCCAAACGATGAGGATTGTGCCATCCTCAGAGAAGGCATTAATCTCCTTCTTACACGGCAAGATTGTTCGTGACCTTATCGTCCTGGTTGTTATTGCCCTTTTGGCAATATTACTGTCGGTAAAGATGTTCACACTCGACGTCCTCGCGTGTGCACCACATCACCTCACGAATTCCGTGATCGCTTAGATCTCCGCCTGCAGAACCGTATGATGGTCAGGCAGTCTAAAACAGATCTCAGTCTCTGGGTTCTCAATGTAGGCCCCAGGCCCACTCTGTCCTCTAGCTTTAATCCATCCGTGTAACATGATCTTCCAGATGGCAATACTAGGGTTCCGTCCGTACCCTGAGATGATATCCAACTATTTTTGTCCACAATGCCAGAGCTTAACTTGCTTGACATGTGGTTTCAACAAGACGGTGCCACACAGCACACGTTACAATGGACTTATTGAGAGGCGATTCGGAGAACATTGGCCGCCTAGATCGTGCTATTTAAAGCCTTTAGACTATCTTTTGGGGGTCTATGTTAAAGCTCATGTCTATATAGACAATCCCGCTTCAATTGACGCATTGGAAGACAACAGTCACGGTCAACATTTGCATGAAATAGTCTTCTGGAGGGATGTATTGACGATGTCCTCATATAGTTTGGCAAGGCTGACCGTGTCCAATGCCACTAGAACCGTCCTATTACATGGCGTAGGCTAATTGAAGCCATGGCAAATGTGTGCGGTGATGACGTGCAGAGCAGTTGTTGTGTTATGCAGTCTTCGAAATCCATGTTGATGGTCGGCGAATGGAAATTCTCCAACGCGGCATGGGAGGAGTAGTCCCTCAAGCGTCTTTGCTAATGGGGAGAGAATGGAGATCGGTCTGCACGACTTTCCCTTACTCTGGTCCTTTCCAGGTTTCAGTAGCGAGATCACTCTGGCCATCTCCCTGGCATCAGGTACCGTAAGTGTTCAAAGACAGGTTGAGAATAGTTGTAAAGTATTCAACTCCAGGTTGATTCAGATTCTTCAGCATCAGTGTGGAGATTCCGTCGGGTCCCAACGACTTAGATGATTTGGCGCTACGGATGACATTCGTAACTTCGTCCACGGTGATTTAGAACAGCGTGTTGTCTTGGAACCCTTGACATCTATGTCGAATATGATTTAAGGTCAAAGGCCTATGGAAGCCGCATTTAATACCCGATTGAACATGGCGAGGAAAGTACGATCTGAAACTGCACGGAAGCTGGACATTGAAAAGCTGCAAACACAACAAATGGCAGCGGCATACTCCACTCGACTGACCCAACTGCTTGATGAAAGCACTCCTTGTTCCGATGATATAATGGCGCAGTGGCAAACTATTGCCCACTCCATGGAAAATACCGCGAAATCCGTACTTAAGTACCGGAAGCCTGCTCCAAAAAACCCATGGTACGACCAAGAGTGTCGAGATGCTACTAAAGCCAAGACGGCGGCATATAGAGCAAGCCTGCAATCAGTAGCAACGCGCCAGATGAAGGAGAGGTATCGGGAGAAAAGGAGAGAGGGGAAACATCTATTCCGCAGAAAGAAAAAGGAAATGGAAAGACATGAGTGTGAGCGAATTGAGATGTACAGGAGTCAGAATGAAGTCCGGAAATTCTACCAAAAAATTAAACATCAAACCGATGGCTTTGGTGCAGGCACATCCTCCTGCAGAGACAAAGAAGGAAATCTGCTAACTGACACAGACAACATGCTGAGGATATGGAAAGAACATTTTACCCAGCTGCTAGTGTCCGATGTTGGCGGCGAAGAGGATACCGCAGAACCAATCCCTGATGATGATATAGAATGTTTACCTCCTAGTCAGAATGAGGTCCAAGTAGCAGTAACCCGACTAAAGAACAACAAGGCAGCAGGAGCCGACGGGTTACCCGCTGAACTATTTAAGACCGGAGGCGACACGCTGATAAGGCAAAGCATCAGCTTATCTCCGCAATCTGGCTAGAAGAACGCATAGCCGATGATTGGAACCTCAGCATACTATGTCCCGTACACATGAAAGGAGACAAGACGGAATGTGCCAACTACAAAGGAATAAGTCTCCTCCCCATCGCATACAAGATACTCTCGAGCGTACTGTGTGAAAGATTAAAACCTAAGTCAATGAGATAATTGGGCCCTATCCATGCGGCTTTAGACCAGGTACATCCACCCTAGACCAGATATATACACTGCGCCAAATCATGGAAAAGACCCGAGAAGGACAAATCAACACCTACCACACTGCGGCAAATTGTGGAAAAGATCCGCAAAGGACATATCAACACCTACCACCTCTTTGTTGACTACAAAGCCGCCTTAGATACTCCTTTACGTTCAAAGGTATTTCAAGCCATGTCTGAGTTTGGTATCCCTGCAAAATTGATAAGACTCTGCAGGATGACACTTGCTGATACGTGTTCCTCAGTAAGAATAGCGAAGAATCTCTCCGAACCATTTAATACCAAACGAGGTTTCAGACAAGGAGACAGCCTATCGTGTGATCTCTTTAATATCCTGCTGGAGAAGATTATACGAGATGCAGAAGTGAATAGATATGGCACACTAATCACAAGAGAGCACATGCTACTCGCCTATGCCGACGATATCGATATCATAGGTCGGTCACCGGAAGTAGTAACTGCAGCCCTTGAAAGAATCGAAAGAGAGTCAGTGAAAATGAGTCTGGCAGTAAATGGAGATAAGACGAAATGGATGGTTTCCACTCCCAAAACGCCTTGCACAACCGAGCAGATAAAGAACATGGAGTAAGTTGGGAACCACAACCTTGAGATAGTCAGTAACTTTATCTACCTCGGCACCGCCGTAACCAAAAAGAATGACACCAGTTTTGAGATAAAGCGAAGAATAATACTGCCAAACAGATGCTACTTTGGACTAAGTAAGCAGTTTAGAAACAATGCCACCTCTCGACAGACCAAGATTACACTATACAAGACACTGATACTACCCGTGCTGTTATATGGTTCTGAAGCATGGGTACTTGTGAAAGCAGATGAGGCAGTGCTTGGAGTATTTGAGAGAAAGATTCTTCGTTAAATATATGGACCAGTTTGCGTTAACGGAGAATATAGGTGACGTATGAACCACGAGCTCTATGACGACGATAGCATAGTTACACGCATCAAAATACAACGGCTGCGTAGGCTAGGCCATGTCGTCAGAATGGATGAAGAAGCTCCAGCAAAGAAGTCTTTTGGAGGCAAACACGGTGGTACACGCAAACCGGGAAGACCAAAAGCCCGATGGAAAGATCAAGTTGTGGGAGACACCTCGAAACTTGGTGTCAGAGATTTTAGAATAAGCGCAGAAGATCGAGGCGCTTGGAACGCTATTCTACGTTCGCCTAGTGGAAGAAATATTCTGTCATAGCCAATTAAAGTAAGTTAAAGTAAGTAATTAACCCCTACACATCCCTTCCGAGTATGATTCTAATTGGATCATATGTGGCTATAACTTTCATATGCATGAATCCTCCGATTTACCCGTCTATCACCCATGAATGGCTTATTAATTATCCGATTTCGCTTAATTTTGAAAGAGTGAGCAGTTTTTATTTTCTTTTTGAAAGTAGTTTTCTCTATGACAACCACTGTATGCCATAGGCAATAACACATCTCAACAATTCGAGGAAGTCTGAACAACTTTCACATGAAGATAAAGACATGTAGCAGATATCTAAACCAAATACTCGTACATTTACACACATCTCAACACCAGATCGAAGGACCACAATTTAATGCATCCACACAGACACGCAGTTCATACAACCACATTAACGAAATGAAATCAAACTGTATTGAC
Source organism: Stomoxys calcitrans (assembly GCF_963082655.1). NCBI lineage: Eukaryota > Metazoa > Arthropoda > Insecta > Diptera > Muscidae > Stomoxys > Stomoxys calcitrans. The sequence continues at coordinate 77,133,346 of NC_081554.1, forward strand.
ATTTGCTGTTCCATTGTTTGTTCAAAGGACTTCAGGCTCGCTCTGCTGCTTCATATATGGCCGACTGCACAGTCAAAGGAAATTAAATCTATGAAACATTGATAATAACGTAATACAACACACACACACACACACTCCCATACTCACTCTCACACTGCTCTAGCCCATAAGCTGTGTATGAGAGTAGGCACATTTTTTTATTATGGCTGTTTAGAGCCTATAAAAGACGCCACTGTGCAATATTTTAAGTTTGACTTTGCTCCTCTTTGTCATCCGCCCGTTCAAATGTAACAGGGATTCTGCACAAGGCTTGAATTTTGCAAAAAGACAAACAAACTGGCAAAGACCAACGTCATCACCAGAGATGACATTAAAATGAAAATTTTTCGATGTTTCCATTCTATTTGGGGCCATAACTTAACCATGAAAATTTTGTTCGGTGGCTTTTGGGAAACAGCTAAGAAAAAAGAACAACAAAACTAAAGCTATTAACTATTCGTACTATTTTGAAAGGTAGGGATGTTAACATTTGGTATCTCTGACACGAGGGAGGCGTTCAAAAAAGGGCCTTGCATTGTAGGAGCCTTTTGTAAGGCAAAGGCAAAAGAGAGAGTATTGATCATTCAACTTTATATGGAAGACCGACCTCGTCTTATGGTGATTGTAATATATAGTGACTTAGAAGTTATGACTTGTTTATCTATAAGAAATTATAGGACCGCAAACGTTCCAGGCAGTCCTGTTCGTCTAAACATTTCTATTTATTTACCTTAGGTTAGGTTAGGTCGAAAAGAGGGTGCAGATACTAATCCGCCCCATGCCACTATGGACCTACACTGAAGCCAGTATTCGGCTTGTTGTGCGCTCTAAAAACTATAAAGTAACCTCTAAGTTAACCTTAGTTTGAAGGATTTTTTAGGATTTTCCGTAAAATGTAGTTTATTCCATTTTGCCATAAGTTGAAGCGTACGAAAAGGAGTTACACCACTTGTAGTGATGGTGGCCTACTGTTCTGTTGTTGCAATGACAATACTAGTACAAGTATACTGCAAACAAATGACTGTCAAAGCCGGACATACACATTTCAAATGTTCTATTATCTATGATTCTTCGACTTCCTCGCCACTAGTGAACAAATCGTTACTTGCAACCTGTAACGGCGGAACTTAGAAGGGTATTACTCAGACCTAGTGCTATCTTTATCTATCGACCATGCTCAGGGGTAACCCAAAACTTAGATAGTTAACCGACGAAACGTTGACCGAAAAATTAAAGCTTCTAGGAACCGAACAAGGATGACCTAGAGACCGATTTTTATGGTTGCCATATCAGGTTATAGACTTATTTGAACCTTATTTGGCATAGTTGTTGGATGTCATAACAGAATGCTGCATGCGAAATTTCGGTATTCTGTTTCCAAATCGGACAAAAGAAGTCAAATCGGGAGATCGGTTTATATGGGAGCTAAATCAGTTTAAAGACCGATTTGCCCCGTACTTGACACAGTTATTGGTAGCCAAAACTAAACACTATGTGCAAAATCGGACAAAAATTGAGGTTTGTAAGGGCTCAAGAAGTCAAATCGGGATTAGTTTATATGGGAGCTATATCAGGTTATAGACCGATTCGAACCGGCTCCCAGGGGCTCAAGAAGTCAAATTAGGAGATCGGTTGACATGGGAGCTATATCAGGTTATAGACCGATTCGGGCCGTATTTGGAATAGTTGTTGGAAGTCATAACGGATTACCACATGTAAAATTTCAGGCTGAAGAAGTCAAATCGGGAGATGGGCCAAATGGGACTAACATGGCTAGATCGACTCAAAACGCCGAGACGATCTATATATACTGTATGGGATCTCAGACGAATATTTCGAGGTGTTACAAACGTAACGGCTAGATTAGTATACCCCCATTCTATGGTGGTAGGTATAACAGTATTATATTGGGTTGCCCAAAAAGTAATTGCGGATTTTTCATATAGTCGGCGTTGACAAATTTTTTCACAGCTTGTGACTCTGTAATTGCATTCTTTCTTCTGTCAGTTATCAGCTGTTACTTTTAGCTTGCTTTAGAAAAAAAGTGTAAAAAAATTATATTTGATTAAAGTTCATTCTAAGTTTTATCAAAAATGCATTTACTTTCTTTTAAAAAATCCGCAATTACTTTTTGGGCAACCCAATAAAATAATGACACTACTGTGTAAAAAAAATAGTGTAGTGTAAAAATGAGATTTAAATAAAACTCAAAGAAACTTTTACGACTTACCCGAACATTATGTCCATCGCTGACCTCAGGCCTGTTGTCGTTGCTCGACCCTGGACACTTAACAAAATTTAAAATTAATGTAAATATTCACTCTTGAAAAAAAATGTGTTGATAAACAAAATGAAGACTAGTGTAACTTATACATGTATTCTTTTTATTCTTTATCTCCTAGCAGTTGATGGACATGATATCCATGATGTCCTTCTGACGAATCACTCTCGAAAATCTCTTTTTATACCCACCACCATAGGGGTATATTCATGAAGCCATTCCATTTGCAAAACATCGAAATATCAATTTCCGACTCTACAAAGTATATATATTTCGGATCGTCGTAAAATTCTAAGACGATGGAACGATGTCCGTGTGTCTGTCCGTCTATCCGTCTGTCTATACGCCTTCAAAAATTGAGATATTGAGCTGTAATTTGGCACAAATACGTCTTTTTGCTGCACGCAGGTTAAGTTCTTGAACGGGCCAAATCGAAACAAATTTAGGTATAGCTGCCATATATACAGATCTTCCCATAAAGGGTCTGAAGCCCCTAAAAGCTCTATTTTTTATCCGATTTTGCTGAAATTTAATACAGGGAGTTGCTTTAAGCCACTTGACATCCAACCCGAATATGGTTTAGATCCGATGAGTATGCTACAACAATTTGTATCCAAATTTCAGCAGTGCGAAGTCCACGCTCCCCGATGTCACAGTGTGCATAGCCGCCACATAACCAAATAAAGGGTGATTTTTTTGAGGTTAGGATTTTCATGCATTAGTATTTGACAGATCACGTGGGATTTCAGACATGGTGTCAAAGAGAAAGATGCTCAGTATGCTTTGACATTTCATCATGAATAGACTTACTAACGAGCAACGCTTGCAAATCATTGAATTTTATTACCAAAATCAGTGTTCGGTTCGAAATGTGTTCATTCACCGTTCAGCGATGAGGCTCATTTCTGGTTGAACGGCTACGTAAATAAGCAAAATTGCCGCATTTGGAGTGAAGAGCAACCAGAAGCCGTTCAAGAACTGCCCATGCATCCCGAAAAATGCACTGTTTGGTGTGGTTTGTACGCTGGTGGAATCATTGGACCGTATTTTTTCAAAGATGCTGTTGGACGCAACGTTACGGTGAATGAACACATTTCGAACCGAACACTGATTTTGGTAATAAAATTCAATGATTTGCAAGCGTTGCTCGTTAGTAAGTCTATTCATGATGAAATGTCAAAGCATACTTAGCATCTTTCTCTTTGACACCATGTCTGAAATCCCACGTGATCTGTCAAATACTAATGCATGAAAATCCTAACCTCAAAAAAATCACCCTTTATAAAGGACCTTAGTCGCACAACAATGGTGGCAGCAATTTGTCTAACCACAATGTCCAGATTTAATGTTTAGCATTAAACTCAGTGCATTAGATAGTGTCGTCCTTAGTGTGGCTGTAATGCTCAAAAAACAAGCCATCTTTAGAACCGGTTGACTATTGAGCAGTAGGTGGTCTTTTGAAGCGCAGTCCACCAGACTACAATAATAGAATAACATATACCATTATAGGTCTGGCAACTATAGTATACAACCAGTGTATGACTCTCTGGTACAGTATACTCTCTTACAGGTATATAGGGCAAGTGTTGTTTTTCTTGGCATTTCCAAAATGTTTAATTTCAAGTTCAATTTCTAGTCCAGCAAAACACCCCGATATTTTTCGCTTTCAGTAAATGGAACATTCTCTCCTCGCAAGGAGACAGGCTTGTATCTCCTAATGAAAATAAGTACTTCCATCTTAGACGGATTAAAGCATAGGTCACTTTCTATAGCCCCGTCTCTAAGAGAGCTTGGAAACTTTCCCCTAACCGTAATAGCTACGTCATCAGCATACGCCAACACTTTTAGCCTTTTTTCTTTCAGAGACAATGGCTACATTCAAAAGTAGAGGAGACAATACATCTCCTTGAGGTGTCCTTCTGCTTACCCATATTTTTATACCCGACACTATAAGATGGAGGTGTACTAGTGTAGTCATTCCGTTTGTAACACCTCGAAATATTCGTCTAAGACCCCATAATGCATATATATTCTTGATCGTCTTGACGATCTGAGTCGATCTAGACATGTCCGTCCGTTTGTCGAAATCACGATAGCGGTTGAACGTGTAGAGCTGCCGCTCGAAATTTCGCGTTATACCTAACAATATTATTGAATATTGTAAGGGATTACAAATGGGCCATATGGGTTCAGATTTAGATATAGCCCCCATATAAACCGATATCCCGATTTGACTGCTTGACCCTTTCCAAGCCGTAATTCTTCGCTGATTTGGCTGTAACTTTGCATGTAGTGTTCTGTTATGACTTCCAACAATTATGCCGAGTACAGTAAATCGTTCTATAACCTGATATAGCTCCCATATAAACGGATCTACGGATTTGACTTCTTGAGCTCTTACAAGCCGCAATTTTCGTCCGATTTGGTAGTGCTCTGTGCTCTGTTATGACTTGCAACAACTGTGTCAAGTAAATCTTGCATGTGATGTTCTGTTATGACTTGCAACAACTGTGTCAAGAACGGTTCAAATTGGTCTATAACCTAATATAGCTCCTATATAAACTGATCTCCCGATTTGACTTCTGGAGCCCTTACAAGCCGCAATTGTTGTCGAATTTGGTTGAAATCTTGCTTGTGATGTTCTGTTATGACTTCCAACAACTGTGCCAAATACGGTCCAAATCAGTCTATAACAGATATAGCTGACATGTAAACCGGTCTATCAAATTCTCTCTAGACTTCAGCATAAAGAATGATAGACTAATAGGGCGAAAATCTTACGCTTTCGTGTGGTAGAGTTTCCCTGCTTTCGGAATGAAAATGATCTCTGTGTCTCTCTCTCCCACAGCTATATACGACATGCTGATACAAGCAGAGCATATCTCCCTAAGCCATGGAGCCATTCTATCGGACACAGCTTGTATTTCAGCCGATGACAAATCATCAGCGCCTGGCGACTTAAAGGAGTAGAAACTTCTCATCGCCCAAAGGATTTTCGACTTAGACACAATTTCCCAAATAACCTCAATCGATTGCATATCAGTGACAACCTCTTCTGGTGTCACCTTGTGCGTTGTAGATTTTCCCGGGAAATGTGTATCAAAGAGTAGTTCTAGTGTTTCCTCACTAGACTTTGTCCATACATACATTCTCTGACTTTTGATTGAATCCTACCGAAATAGGTTTCGAGTATGGGATCCCTCTTAGCCAAAAGGCCTGAGATGTATCCTCCACGAGGCTGCAGAATTCCATCTAGGATTTGTTCTGAGCCTTTTTCAGCTCGCCCTTTCATTTTCTTAGCTCAACCTTATATAAGTGCCAGTCTTGTGGTGCCCTGGTGGTTTTTGCCCTGTTGAAAAAGTTTTTGCAACTCTTCCTTAGACCAACCAGTTCTGGAATACACTGCGGCGGTCGCTGTTTGCCCCTTGGTTTAGCACTAGAACATGATGTCATAAGAAAGTCATCATTCAGGGTCTTCGGGATCCGCTTGAATATACATCCTCCGCAGTTTTCGCTTCCTTTACAGGTCTAGAGAGAATAGTTGTATAGAATATGTACGGAAATTTATCACAATCCGCCTTTCTCTTGTTAAGCAAAAGGACCACTTTTGCACCATCCTTCTCAAGGCTGAATCTAATATGATCGGAGAAATTGTGGTCATCCAACACTTCCCAGTCGCATATCCGCTTAAATCTTCCGATACTAACGTCACATCTAGTACCTCCTGCCTGTTCCTTGTAATAAAGGTCGGTATATTTCCATTATTACAAATCGCCAGATTGCAACTTATAACATATTCGATAAGCAGCTCACCCCTTTCATTGATATCCGAACTTCCCTATATCTTGTGATGTGGAATAGTAAGAAGTGAAAACAAGTGTTGTGACCGTTAAACCTTAAAACAAGAGCCATTGTTGCGACCCCAGACCCATAGCAGCTGCGGGTTTGCCTGCATCCCTCTGACATAGGAGTCAGTTAGTCATTCTATCCTATCCTTCGCGGTACGTAGTTTAAGCCTTACGTAGCGCAGACGTTAGCATATCCGCCTATGACGCTGGACGCCTGGGTTCGAATCCTGGCGAGACCATCAGAAACAATTTTCAGCGGTGGTTATCCCCTCCTAGGTGAGGTACTATGCCATGTAAAACTACTCTCCAAAGAGGTGTCGCACGGCGGCACGCCGTTCGGACTCGGCTATAAAAAGGAGGCCCCTATTTCTTAGTGGAATGTTCGTGGGCAAAATTAGCACTAAGCTATTGTTCATGAATCTTGTCCGCATACTTACACGCCATAGTCACGTTGTGCCTTCATCTCGGCGCAAGTAAACGCTTCCCAATTTCTTTTTACCCTTTGTTCCTCAGGCATAGAAGCCATTATCTGCACAGCCTAACAAACAAAGCAAACTTTTCGCTTTTCCCATCCATTTTATAGAATCTTAAGGCCCTCAATTGCTCACTTCCCGTTTCAATAAGCTCTTGAGCCTCCAAAAAGACCCTCCCTCATCATGCCTTTATGCTGTCTGTTAATGCCTTTGTTTTGGCCCATAACTGAGGCAATGACAAATTTTTATTGACTTCAAGATTTGCCACTTGGCGCCAATAGTCTCCGAGAATAGACTTTCGCTTTCGTAAAGTTTCAATGGTCCTCCCCCACTTGATTTGGTCTTTTCCCAACTGTTGTTGTTGTTGTTGCTGGCCTACTAACTGTTGTTGTCATTTTGCACAAATTGCAAACTTTTCGATTTTACTAAGCGAGAATAGAAAATTGGGACAGTTACGAAGAAGTTAACACACACAGACAAACACATCGACACTCATGCACAGCATACGCACACATTGACAAGCAAATATCTCTGTTTTATATTCATATCCAAAAATTATCCTTTTTGCCAAGGAAAAAAAAAACAACAAAACAGATGAAAACAATACGGAAAAGTAACTAAAGCCATGGAGAATAGGCCGCAACTTTTGCTTTTCGAAAATTGTTTTTCATTTCTTATTTAGGCTTCGCTTTCCATATTTCTTGGTATAATGTCATCATCGTCAGATAGCCACATACAGTGGGGAAAAACTTCTTTGCAGTAAAAAATTAAATTTTTTGAAAAGTAAAATTTTGGTTTTAACGAAAAAATTCTGTTTTTTCTAAGTACAAAATTTCTTTTTTACCAAAGACAAAATTTATCTTCTTCCAAACACAAAAATTGGGATGGAAGTATGACTAAAGATAAAAACAAGTAGGTTAGGTTAGGTTGAAAAGAGGGTGCGGATATTTATCGGCCCCATGCCACTATGGACATACATTTATGCCAGTAATCGGCTTGTTGTGCGGTCTAAAATCTAAAATGTAACCTCGAAGAAGAAAATCTTAGTTAGGAATTCCATTCCACGCCTCTAAGTTGGTTCATGTCTGGTATTGTATTCACAACTCCTCCAAGAAACCCATGGTACGACCAAGAGTGTCGAGATGCTACTGAAGCCAAGAATGCGGCATATGGAGCAACCATGCAATCAGTAGCAACGCGCCAGAAGAAGGAGAGGCATCGGTAGAAAAGGAGAGAGGAGAAACGTCAGATGAAGGAGAGGTATCGAGAGAAACGGAGAGAAGAGAGTTTATTCCGCAGAAAGAAAAAGGAAATGGAAAGACGTGAGTGTGAGCGAATTGAGATACACAGGAGTCAGAATGAAGTCCGGAAATTCGACCAAAAAATTTAACATCAAACCGATGGCTTTGTTACAGGCACATCCTCCTGCAGCGACAAAGAAGGAAATCTGGTAACTGACACAGACAACATGCTGAGGATATGGAAAGAACATTTTAGCCAACTACTAGTGTCAAACGTTGGCGGCAAAGAGGATACCGCAGAACCGATCCCTGATGATGGTATAGAATGTTTACCTCCTAGCCAGAATGAGGTCCAAGTATCAGTGACACAATTGAAGAACAACAAGGCAGCAGGAGCCGACGGGTTACCCGCTGAACTATTTAAGACCAGAGGCGACACGCTGATAAGGCATATGCATCAGCTTCTCTGAACAATCTGGCTAGAAGAACGCACACCTTATGATTGGAACCTCAGCATACCATGCCCCGTACGCAAGAAGGGATACAAGACGGAATGTGCCAATTATAGAGGAATAAGTCTCCTCCCCATTAAAACCTAAAAAACGACGTTCGTCGACCACTCCCTTAACTCGGACTGCGTCGACCCGAAATTCATCCGACCTCAATGATAAGGGCCCTCCTTTTTATAGCCGAGTCCGAACGGCATGCAGCAGTGCAACACCTCTTTGGAGAGAAGCTTTACATGGCATAGTACCTCACAAATGCTGCCAGCATTAGGAGGGGAAAACCACCGCTACAAATTTTTTCTGATGGTCTCGCCAGGCGTTCAGCGTAGGCGGACATGCTAACCTCTGCGCTGCGGTGACCTAGGGGCCACGGGTTTTCAATATAGACCAAAGTAAAAACGTATTTATTTCGACCGTGGCGAACTTTGGATACCCACCACCATGGTTAAGTTCAATATCCTATTTTATTACAACTCCTCTACCGTATACATAGTTTTGTCCAAATATGGTTTGACCTGGATCATTTTTGATTCAGTTGCCGGGAACTCTTGTAAAAGCAATAAGACCGAGTTTTGTTGGATTAAGACCCTAAATTGTAAGATCGGTCTATATGGCAGCTTTATCTAAATATAGTCCGATCTGGATAACATTCTAGTCGGATGACGGAAAGCTTGAAGGCGGATCGAGATGCACGGAAGCTATATTAACAAATGACCCGACATCCAAACGGAAAATGGTACAGATCATTTTCCGTTTGGATGTCGGTACGCTTAATACAATTCACTGTTCCCAATTTAATCGTAATCGAAATTTTATTCGAATAGATAATGCCAGAAGGCGCTTAAAGTTCTAAATTCTTAATTTTAATTTCTATACGGGTTTAAAACTAAAGAAAAGGGAAAAAAACATGGTTATGATTCTGGAAAAGCCACACAGAATGAATGTTATTGGCTTACCGAATGTGATGTGTGACGAAACTAATATATTATTTCATCAATCAAAAAACCAGTATCGCAATCAAATATATCTGGTTTCTCCCTTGAAAACATTAGAAGTCACTCAAATATCTTTTGGAGCCTGTCCATTGAAATATAGAAGAAATGTAATTCCATTTGCAATTCTTCCACTTTCACAACATTTAAAAATTGAGATATTCAGTTGAAATTTGCCATTAATTCATATTAGACTCCTCAACATTCCAAATCAATCCATGTTTGGATGTAGGGGCCGAATACTCCGATCTTCCGATTTAGGGTCGTGAACACATAAAAGGCCATTTGTTAACCGATTTCTTTAAAATGTGGATGTGTGAGTTGTGTTTGATCCCTTAACAGTCGTGCCACATATGTTTCACATAGGACCATAATTGAATATATATGCCATATACGAAGACATCCGAATTTAAATTGTTGTGTATTTATTACGCCATTTCGTTGCAATCTGGGTTGAATTAGACCCATCGATAGCCGTGCCAAATATGGCCCAGATTAGACCAAATATGGTAAAGATTACACCAAATATGGTCCAGAAGTCACCAAGAGCTATATCAGGCACTTAGACATCCTTGCCGCATAGGATGTGCATTAAGACATATTTGGAAATAGCTGCCGTATAGACACATCTTCCGATTTGATCTCCTGGACATATAACCGAGTATCCAAAGTTCGGCCAGTATTTAAATAGTTTTTTTTCTTGTTAAATATTTTCTTAGAAAAATCCAATAAAAACTCATGTAAATGACAATATTTAAATTGTATTATAACAATATTCTACATCAGAGGAGAAACACATCTTCATTGTAGAAAATTATGTTAATTCAATGTTTTATTGGTAATATTTTGTTACAAAGTCCCAAAAATGGTAAAAGAAATTGAATAACTTTTAACTTTTTTTAGAACTTGTTCTTTTAGGAACATTCTTCAGAAATGCATGAACAAGGTAACGTAAAGAAAACAACCATCCTTTTCGGCCCAGTTCAAGGTAATTGAGGCTCCAACTTAAAGTGCGTTTTTCTCAATTGCATAAATGGCATGTGTAACAAGATATCATTAGGCCAACGACATGTCAATAATCATAGATCCCCGAAAGCAATTAGTTTGAATCGACCCCGATACCTGCCTTCATCTTCACAAACTAGATCAGGTCCAAACCATACCGCTTGGATAGCACTCTTCCTCACCCTTGTCGACAACCGCCATCAGCAAGCCGTCCTTAGCGACAAAGTGAAGGTTTTTAGGGAATGGGTTGCCCACCAGATGACGGCAGTTTTTTCCTTAACTGCTGTGTCGTTTCCAAATCCGGATGTGATGTATTTGGGGTAGCCTGGGCTGCAAATCCCCGCGTCCAATTGAGCGAGGCTCTCTACTCACCAAGCCTTTCGATAACTTACTTACTTTACTTTAATTGGCTATCACATAACATTTGTTCCACTAGCCGAACTTCGAATAGCGTTCCAAGCGCCTCGATCTTCTGCGATCATTCCAAAAACTCTGACACCAAGTTTCCAGGTGTCTCCCACCACTTGATCTTTCCATCCGGCTTTTGGTCTTCCCGGTTTGTGTGTACCACCGTGTTTGCCTTCAAAAGACGTCAATGCTGGAGCTTCTTCCTCCATTCTGACAACATGACCTAGCCAACCCAGCCGTTGTATTTTGATGCGTGTTACTATGCTATCGCCATCATACAGCTCTTGGTTCATACGTCGCCTATATTCTCCATTAATGCAAACTGGTCCATATATTTTACGAAAAGTCTTTCTCTCAAAGACACCAAGTACTACCACGTCTGCTTTCACAAGTACCCATGCCTCAGAACCATATAACAACGCGCTATCCGCTTCAGTGTGTTGTATAGTGTAATCTTCGTCTGTCGAGAGGTGGCATTGTTTCTAAATTGCTTACTTAGTCCAGTATTATTCTTCGCTTTGTCTCAAAACTGGTGTCATTCGTTTCGGTTACGGCGGTGCCGAGGTAGATAAAGTTACTGACTATCTCAAAGTTGTAGTTCCCAACTTACTCCATTTTCTTTATCTGCTCGATTGTACAGGGTGTTTGTTTTAAGAGTTGACACCTTTCATTTCGTCTTATCTGCAATACTGCCAGACCCATTTTCACTGACTCTCTTTCGATTCTTTCAAAGGCAGCAGTTACTACTTCCGGTGACCGACCTATGATATCGATGTCGTCGGCATAGGCGAGTAGCATGTGTTCTCCTGTGATTAGTGTGCCATATCTATTCACATCTGCATCTCGTATAATCTTCTCCAACAGGATATTAAAGGGATCACACGAGAGGCTGTCCCCTTGTCTGAAACCTCGTTTGGTACTAAATGGTTCGGAGAGATTCTCTACTATTCTTACTGAAGAATGCGTATCAGCAAGTGTCATCCTGCAGAGTCTTATTAATTTTGCAGGGATACCAAACTCAGACATGGCTTGAAATACCTTTGAACGCAAATAGAATCGAAAGCGGCTTTGTAGTCAACAAAGAGGTGGTAGGTGTTGATTTGTCCTTCTGCATACGCCTTCTCAGCGTGTCGCCTCCGGTCTTAAATAGTTCAGCGGGTAACCCGTCGGCTCCTGCTGCCTTGTTGTTCTTTAGTCGGGTCACTGCTACCCGGACCTCATTCTGACTAGGAGGTAAACATTCTATACCATCATCATTGATTGCTTCTGCGGTATTCTCTTCGCCGCCAACGTCGGACACTAGCAGTTGAGTAAAATGTTCTTTACATATCTTCAGCATGATATCTGTGTCAGTCACCAGATTTCCTTTTTTGTCTCTGCTGTAGGATGTGCCTGCACCAAAGCCATCAGTTTGATGTTTATTTCTTTGGTAGAATTTTCGGACTTCATTCTGACTCCTGTACATCTCAATTCGCTCACACTCATGTCTTTCCATTTTTTTTCTTTCTTCGAATTAGACGTTTCTCCTCTCTCCTTTTCTCCCGATACCTCCCTTCATCTGGCGCGTTGCTACTGATTGCAAGGTTGCTATACGCTGAATTCTTGGCTTCAGTAGCATCTTGACACTCTTGGTCGTACCATGGATTTCTTGGAAGAGGCTTCCCGTACCCAATTGCGGATTTCGCGGCATTTTCCATGGAGTGGGCAATAGTTTGCCACTGCGCCATTATATCATCGGAACAAGGAGTGCTTTCATCAAGCAGTTGGGTCAGTCAAGTGGAGTATGCCGCTGCCATTTGTTGTGTTTGCAGCTTTTCAATATCCAGCTTCCGTGCAGTGTCAGATCGTACTTTCCTCGCCATCTTCAAACGGGTGCGAACCTTTGCTGCAACAAAGTAATGCTGCAACAACGAATCTATATTCGCTCCATGGATCGATCCTACATCTAACACGCTGGATGAATGCCTTCCATCTATCATAACGTGATCAATTTGGTTCCTCGTGTTTTGATCGGGCCAAATGGCTGTCGTGAATATTTTTATGTTGAAATCTGGTGCTATTAACTACTATGTTTTTTTCTGCGGCAAAATCTATCACCGCAATCCATTACTGGACGTTATCTCGTGAAGGCAAACTTTCCGACTGTTGGACCAAAAATGTCTTCCTTCCATATCTTCGCATTAAAATCTCCAAGAACGATTTTAGTATCATGGGCGGCGCAGCGGTCATATTCTCTCTCTAAGCGCTCGTAGAAAATATCCTTTGTCTGCTCGTCTTTGTCTTACGTCGGGGCATGGGCACAAATAAGGATGATGTTGTAGAATTTGGCTTTTATGCGGATTGTGGCTAGCCTCTCATCCACCGGAGTAAAGCTGGAGACAAGGTGTTTCAGTCTCCGACTAACCACAAATCATGCCTCGTGTTATGGCAGCTATAGTAAAGTTCGTCACCTTTTGATGTTGTAGTGATGACATTCCCAGTGCATCGCACTCCCTGTAAGGCGGTCATATCTGCCTTGTGCTTCTCTAATTCATCCGCCAGCGAGTATACTGCACCTTCTCTATAAAGAGTGCGGACATTCCAGGTGCAGATCCGCAAATCATGGTCCTTTTTTCGTTTGCGCGGGTCGTCAACGTTGGGGGGGTCCGTTTTTGCTATTCCTTTGTTTCTCATAGTAGTTTTCATAGTTTTCCGGTGGCGGCTTACTGGCCCAGGGCCCCAACCGCATGGGTTTTGTGGGATTGCACATGTATCCCTCGTTGTGGCGAGCCGCTTGCTCCAAGATCCGACGCTCGCCCCCAGCCGACCCTAACTTGGAACAGACGCTGATGTTGGCCATTGCTTATTTGAAGGCGCCAATAACTCGCCTTGTCATCTCGAGTATCATTGCCACTCCGTATTTAATTAAGAGCCAGTGCAACCTGACTCCTCACTGAGACTCTTCTCTCGAAAATCGCTGATTGCCCGCGGCCGCATTTGCAGCTACTCCGCATAAAAATGGAGCTTTCCACCGTCCGCAACCTGTGGTAACGATGGACACTACACAAGCCTCTCGATAAACCGCCTTTTATTTTCCACGCCTTCAAAGGGTGTATTCGTTTGCCAGTGAAGGCCCATGGTCCAGCTAAATTATAGGCATGCGAAGATTAGTTAGGATAGTTCTTGTCTCCAAGACTAGAACCAGGTGAATTCATCAAGGATCTTGCAAACCAGTTGACTAATATATGTATCTCCCATATTGATCGATTGCCTGTTTTGTCTTCTTGATGAGATGAAGATCGTAATTCTAATCCGAATAGACTACTGATTTGCAGGAATAAAGAAGAGTTGCAACCAGTCGAACAGTATTTTGTAGAGTGGTTGCACATTAAAGGATCTTAAGGTCTCAAATGATTGTTTCAAAGACACCTTGACTGATAACAGCTACTCAAACTCACCTCCTAATATTTTTCATACTCCATAATCCCTTTCAATTTCTGACACTTTCGTCTTTGCATAAAGCAATTCAATATCATATCTGTATAATTGGTTCCAACAATCTATAAAAAACGGTTCGGAAGTGGCCAGCATCGCCACTATTCTGCTAAATATTTTCGCAGAATCAATCCCAATGTAAATTTTTCGGTCCATATTGCTGCTGATATCGTTCATGCTGTGGTATTGGTGAGGTTGATTTTGTTATTGTTTCAAGTCAAGTTGACACATATTTCTCTTCTTCTTATTCTTCATCATTTTTGGCGACTTCTCTATTGATATTCTTCTTACTTGTTGTTGTCGTTATCTGGCACTATGCTGTTTATTGTAATGGCTTTCGCGATATCCTCTGGAGTTGGAGTTGCCACATTGTGTGTTGGCGTGCTATATATATGTGTGTGTGTGTGTTTGTATGTTAGTAGGCCCCAAATGTTGTTGGTGAATGTATTTCTGCGGAAACAATTTATTTACCAATGGGGCTTAGTTAAGGCCCATAAATATCTGTAAATGCTTTTGTTTCTGTTTTTGTTTTGTTTCTTCGATTGCTGTTACAGCTTCTTCGTTGAGGACTTGTTCTCGCACACACGCGATTAATGTTAAGACAAGGATGTAGCAATGGTTCCCTGCATTTTTGGGCCGTTAAAACTTTACTTAAGTTTATAGATTATGTCCTTTTGATAAATTGTCATAGATTGATTTAAATTGTTTGATTCTTACTTGGTGGCTTGTTCTCAATGTTGTCTGTTGCCCAGGCCATCGAAGATGATGAAAGGTATTGAAGGAGGAAAGAAGAAGGAATTATTGTAGATATAGGTCGCCGTTTAAAATCATATTTAAGAGTTATAGAGGTTTTATTTTTAGGTTACTAATTGTAAAGTAAGAAAAGAGCAAAATTCAGGTGGAACCTAATTTTTTTTTCTTTGCATGATTACCATTTTTAAAATTAATCACCATCGTTAGTTTTGGTTTCATTTACTTGTAGTCCAATGAAGATTGAAGGAAACCATGATTCTTCTACTTGACGAATAAGAACAAATGTGTCATAGTATCCTGAGCTTCTAATCAAACATCTAATTGTATGTTTTGGAGATGTTTGCTTTAATTCTATGAGTAAATAAAATTCGAATTTCAACTCAACAAGCTTAACGCTAAAGGATCATTCTGATTTGCATGTAATCTAGCTAATTCAATGCTTGTTATATTATGTCAGTAAAAGCTGATGCGATTGAAAGTGCAACCATTTCTGATTCTGATTGGCATATGTAAATTTGCTCATGAAAATTCCATTAAGGAAGAGATTAACTTCTCACTAGGGTGATGACTTTCCACAACCTGATATAGCTGCCATATAAACTGATCTTCCGATTAGACTTCTTGAGCTTCTAGAGGGCGCATTTGACGAATGTTGAGGAAAGACTTCCAACAACTGTGCCAAGAATGGTCTAAACCATTCCATAACCTAATGTAATCGCCATATAAACCCATCTCCCGATTAGAATTCTTGAGCTTCTAGAGTTCGCTATTCTTATCCGATTTGGATGAAATGTTACATATGTCGTTTTGGTATGGCTTCCAACAACTATACCAAGTATGATCTAAATCGGTTGATAACCTGATGTAACTGCAATATAAAGCGATCTCCCAACTTGACACTCTGAGCCACTGGAGGGCGCAATTTTTACTCCATTTGCCTGAAATTTTGGAGCTTGTATTTCTCTACGACTTCTAACAGCCATGACAAGTACGGTCCATATCAGTCAATAACTTGATGTAACTCATATATATATTGAAAAAGTCAATCAAAGAACGTGACAATTGAGATCCACGGTGGAGGTTATGTAAGATTCAGCCCGGCCGAACTTAGCATGCTTTTACTTTTAATATTTAAATTAAACAAATTGTATTTTAGTCATTAATAGACAAACATTTATTATTTCGTGCAACAGGAAGTAATTTTTGGGAAAACAATTGAAAAAAACATCACCCTACTTCTCACATATCAATGAGCGCTGTCCTACACAATTTAAAGCACAATGATAAGGGTCCTCCTTCTTACAGCCGAGTCCGAACGGAGAGCCGCAGTGTGACACCTCTTTGGGGAGAAGTTTTTACATAGCAAAATACCTTTAAAATGTCGCCAGCATTAGGAGGGGATGACCACCGCTGAACATTTTTCCTTATGTTCTTACCATTCGAACCCAGGTGTTCAGCGTCATAAGCGGACGCGCTAACCTCTGGGCATACGTGGCCTCGTTCTGACTTACGCTTTTCATTTCCATACTTGAGTACCCATTTCCACAATAAATTCTTCAAACATATTTTTGAAGACATTCTGTTTCAACTTTAAATCCAGAGACACAAGAAATGAGTAGTGAAAGTGTTTGCTTCTATTGTGAAGAGTCGAATAGCAGTCTCCCTCAAAGTTTGTTACTCTCATGCAATGAGATTAAGTGCCAGACAAGAGTCTTCATACACCATGAAAATTGTTTTATTTGGTAATAAGATAACTTAAGACTAAAACCTTTCGCGTGCCTATAATTCTTTCTCTTGCTCTTTAAGAATTTGGACTAGTAAGAGGCGCATCGCTCTCAGGTTTATTGAGAGGCTTGGTGCAAATAATCCTAAGAAGTTCACCCTAAGGTGGGAGACTCACTTAATCACTACATAGGCTACCCCAAAGGCTACACGTCTAGAATCGGAAACGGCACCACAGTCAGGCAAAAGACTGCGGTCACCTGGGAAAAATCCCATGCCCAAAAGAACTCTAGCGAACAATTGTAATATGGGTTCAAGGGCCTTTTGCTGATGTCGCTAAGAACAGCTTGGTGATGGTAGTTGTCGACCCTCAGACCCTGAATCCATACTTGGGAGACTAAGATTGGTAGACTGAAAAATTGGTAGATTGGATGAAGCTGACTGGAGACATGCAGTATTCGTACTAAACTCCGGCTGTCTCGCAGACCTCAACAAGTCTAATGGAGTCGAAACAGGACCAAACAAGCACTATGTGGGTGGGTCATCCGGTTGGATTGGGCTTAAGGTGTGCGCCAGCGGGAAAAGACATAACACAAAAGGTACTTCGACAGCAGCAGCTAGTGAAGCGACTAAGGAGGAATCGTACACACCGCAAGTGTCCGAAGTCCTCAACTGCCCCCGAAGGGTAAAGAATTCATTCATAGGAGGCATCTTTCTTCTCCTGTTCCTGTGGTAAAACAATGGACGAGAACGTCGAAGTGAGTCTGATGTCAGACTGCCACTTAAACCAAACTTTATCTACAGTCCCGCATATGAACAAGTAAAAAGGAGTTAAGTTCGACCGGGCCGAACTTTGGATACCCACCACCTCGGGTATATATGTAAACCACCTTTCGTTAAAATCCGGTAAAAAATACATACCTTATGCCCCATAGCAGCTATATCGAAATATTTCCCGATTTGGACCAAATACTAATAAGTAAAAGTCATTGTTCAATTGTATATAACAAAATATTGGTCTTTTTAGTAGCTATATCTTAAAATAAACCGATCTACGATATACGACACGTATATCGAAAAGCCTAACATAAGTCAGTGTGTCAAATTTCAGTGTAATCGGATTAAAAAAGCGCCTTTTATGGGGCCAAGACTTTAAATCGAGAGATCGGTCCATATGGCAGCTATATGCAAATCTTGATCGATCTAGACCAAATTGCAGAAATATGTGGAGGGGCTTAACTTAGCTCTTTGTCCCAAATTTCGGCATCAAAAAACCGAGAGATCGGTCTATATGACAGCTATATCCAAATCTGAACCGATCTGAGCCATATTGACGGAGGATGTCGAAGGGCTTAAGATAACTCACTGTTCCAAATTTCAGCAAAATGCGATAATAAAAGTGGCTTTTATGGGCCTAAGACCCTAAATTGGAGGATCGGTCTATATAGCAGCTATATCCAAATCTGAACCGTTCTGAGCCATATTGACGGAGGATGTCGAAGGGCTTAAGATAACTCACTGTTCCAAATTTCAGCAAAATGCGATAATAAAAGTGGCTTTTATGGGCCCAAGACCCTAAATTGGAGGATCGGTCTATATGGCAGCTATATCCAAATCTGAGCCGTTCTGAGCCATATTGACGGAGGATGTCGAAGGGCTTAAGATAACTCACTGTTCCAAATTTCAGCAAAATGCGATAATAAAAGTGGCTTTTATGGGCCTAAGACCCTAAATTGGAGGATCGGTCTATATGGCAGCTATATCCAAATCTGAACCGATCTAGGCCATATTGACGGAGGATGCCGAAGGGGCTAAGATAACTCACTGTTCTAAATTTCAGCAAAATGCGATAATAAAAGTGGCTTTTATGGGCCTAAGGCCCTAAATTGGAGGATCGGTCTATATGGCAGCTATATCCAAATCTGAACCGTTCTGAGCCATATTGACGGAGGATGTCGAAGGGCTTAAGATAACTCACTGTTCCAAATTTCAGCAAAATGCGATAATAAAAGTGGATTTTATGGGCATAAGACCCTAAATTGGAGGATCGGTCTATATGGCAGCTATATCCAAATCTGAACCGATCTAGGCCATATTGACGGAGGATGTCGAAGGGGCTAACACAACTCACTGTCCCAAATTTCAGCAAAATCGGATAATAAATGTGGCTGTTATGGGCCTAAGACCCTAAATCGGCGGATCGGTCTATATGGGGGCTATATCAAGATATAGTCCGATATAGCCCATCTTCGAACTTAACCTGCTTATGGACAAAAAAGCAAAGTTTCAGCTCATTATCTCTATTTTTAAAGACTGTAGGTATAAACAAGTAAAAAGGTGCTATGTTCGGTCGGGCCGAATCTTATATACCCTCCACCATGGATCGCATTTGACGAGTTCTTTTCCCGGTATCTCTTTTTAGGCAAACATATGATAAAAGAAAAGAAGTGCTATGATATTGGAGCTATAATATCAAGTTGTCGTCCGAATCGGGAACATAATTGCACTGAATGTTGGAGACCATAGTATAAGTGGTTGTGAAAGATTTCAGCCATTTCGAATAAAAAAAATGCTCAAGTAGTAAAATAGGGAGATCGGTTTATATGGGAGCTGTGTCAGGGTATAGACTAATTCAGACCATAATTGACACGTATGTTGAAGTTCATGAGAGACATCGTTGTACAAAATTTCAGCCAAATCGGATAACAATTGCGACCTCTAGATGCTCAAGAAGTCAAGACCCCAGATCGGTTTAAATGACAGCTATATCAGGTTATGGAACAATTAAAACCATATGTGGCACAGCTGTTGGAAATTATAACAAAACACCTATTACAAATTCTGGCAATTTCAGCTAAATCGGATAAGAATTACGCTCTCTAATGGCCCAAGAAGTCAAGATTCAAGATCGGTTTATATGGCAGCT
The DNA here is from genome assembly GCF_963082655.1 of Stomoxys calcitrans. Taxonomy (NCBI): domain Eukaryota; kingdom Metazoa; phylum Arthropoda; class Insecta; order Diptera; family Muscidae; genus Stomoxys; species Stomoxys calcitrans. The sequence goes on from NC_081554.1 coordinate 77,153,014, forward strand.
ATATCAGGTTATGGACTGATTTGAACCGTACTTATCACAGTTGTTGGAAGTCATAACAGAATACCTCATGCAAAATTTCAGCCAAATCGAATTAGAATTGCGTCCTCTAGACGCTCAAGAAGTCAAGACCCCAGATCGGTTTATATGACAGTTATATCAGGTTGTGAACCGATTTGAACCACACTTAAAGCAGTAGTTGGAAATCATAACAAAACACCTCATGCAAAATTTCAGCCAAATCGGATAAGAATTGAGCCCTCTAGTGACTCAAGAAGTCAAGATTCAAGATCGGTTTACAGGGCAGCTAAATCAAAACATGGACCGATATGGTCCATTTACAATCCCAACCAATCTACACTAATAAGAAGTATTCGTGCCAAATTTCAAGCGGCTAGCTTTACTCCTTCGAAAGTTAGCGTGATTTTGACAGACACACGGACGGACAGACAGACAGACGGACGGACAGACAGACAGACGGACGGACGTACGGACAGACAGACGGACGGACGGACGGACGGACAGACGGACAGCCGGACGAACAGACAGACGGACAGACGGACATACATGGCTAGATCGACTTCAAATGACATGACGATCAAGAATATATATACTTTATGGGGTCTCAGAGGAATATTTCGAGAAGTTTCAAATAGAATGACGAAATTAGTATACCCTCATCCTATGGTGGAGGGTATAAAAAACAAGTCGTCAAGGGTTGAAGGCATTGAACAGGAATTCCATGCACGACCTTAGGGCCCAATGCGCAGCGTATAACTCCTGTTAGAGTAGTTTGTCACTTCACTACTACTCTCCTCTCATGCCCTGTACTACCAATATCCTTAAACTTTCCAACAATGATATTAAAGTAGGCCTCTTAAAAAACCTCCTACAACATACTCGTTATTATTTTGTTCAGTTGCAGATATTTATGTTGTTCATTGAACCTATGAAAAAATTTGAAAAAAACCAACATAAGCTAAAACTTACGCATGTTTCTTATTTTGTTGATGGTTGATAAATTCAAATTGAATGACGAGTTAAAATTTTAGTTTTGTTTTTTAACCAGCTATCGAAATTGTTTTCTGTTTGCATAGCTGCTGCTGGAGATGTTGTTCCTATAAATTGCTCAATAGCAACGAAAATGACTAGTCGATTTTTTGTTTTTGTCTCTCTCTCTGTTGGACAAACAAAATTCACCAAAGGCAATCCAGCGAACGCACAATTATTTTAATGCTACAGAAAGCGAAATTAATATTAATCGAATAGTATGTTTGTAAATTTGTATGTCATCTGCTTGTATATATAAATGGAAAATTTTGCATGCTACAGTGCGTATTATGGGCAATTAAGCAGTAGTGTGTTCATCGCTGAGGCTGAATTTGTGCGACATATTGCCAATTACCAGCTGTTTTTTTTTTATTTGTTTTTAAGTATGTGAAATACAATATAGAATTATTTAGAAGAGAAAATAATTTGTCACTTTCAATTTTCAAAATAACTTTGCTTGGTGGATTTTTATTTTATAAATATTTTTGTTCTAGAACGTGTTTGCTTAATTGCCTAATGTAGAATAGTTTGGATAGGTTACGCATTACGCTCAAAAGTTTAGGTTAGTTAAAGCAAAAACTTTCCGATCATTATCATCATGCACTTGGGAATTTTCTTTCTTCCGAATTACAGAGCAGATCAACATTTGCAATGTTAGATTAAGTGTCAGAAAGCAGAAAGAAGGGGCATAATTAAAAGCTATTGGATTGCCCAAAAAGTAATTGCGGATTTTTTAAAAGAAAGTAAATGTATTTTTAATCAAACTTAAAAGGACCTTTAATCAAATATACCTTTTTACACGTTTTTTCTAAAGCAAGCTAAAATTAACAGCTGATAACTGACAGAAGAAAGAATGCAATAACAGAGTCACAAGTAGTGAAAAAATTTGTCAACGCCGACTATATGAAAAATCCGCAATTACTTTTTGGGCAACCCAATACTATTTTCGGACCTTGCAGAATGCGAGTCAAAGAAGGAAAACTGGTATGAGCTACAGATTGCTTGCTTACTTACTTTAATTGGCTATGGCAGAACATTTGTTCCACTAGCCGAACGTAGAATGGCGTTCCAAGCGCCTCGATCTTTTGCGCTCATTCTTAAATCTCTGACACCAAGTTTCAAAGTGTCTCCCACCACTCGATCTTTCCATCGAGTTTTTGTCGTCTCAGTTTGCGTATACCACCATGTTTGCCTTCAATGGACTTCTTTGCTGGAGCTTCTTCATCCATTCTGACAACATGACCTAGCCAACGCAGCCGTTGTATTTCGATGCGTGTAACTATGCTATCGTCATCATACAGCTCGTTGTTCATATGACGCCTATATTCTCTATTAAGGCAAACTGGTCCATATATTTTACGAAGAATCTTTCTCTCAAATACTCCAAATACTGCCTCATCTGCTCTCACAAGTACCCATGCCTCAGAACCATATAACAACCCGCTATCAGCATCAGTGTCTTGTATAGTGTCATCTTCGTCTGTCGAGAGGTGGTCTTGTTTCTAAACTGCTTACTTAGTCCAAAGTAGCATCTGTTTGCCAGTATTATTCATCGCTTAATCTCAAAACTGGTGTCCTTCGTTTCGGATATCATGGACGGGGCAACGGTCATATTATCATTCTAGGCGCTCGTGGAAAATATCCTTGCTCTGTTCGTCCTTGACTTTCGTTGGGTTATGGTTACAAATAATACTGATATGCGGATTATGGCTAGCCTCTCATCAACCGAAGTAAAGCTGGAGAAAAGGTGTTTCAGTCTCCGACTAACCACAAATCCACAGCCAAATTCACGCCTCGTGTTATGGCGGCTATAGAATAGTTCATTACCGTTTGTGTTGTTGTGACGCCATTGCCAGTCCATCGCATTTTCTGTAAGGCGGTAATATCTGCCTTGTACTTCTCTAATACATCCGCCAGCGCTGCCACCGCCACCTTCTCTATAAAGAGTGCGGACATTCCTGGTGCAGATCCGCAAATCATGGTCCTTTTTCGTTTGGGTGGGTCGTCAAAGTTGGGGGGTCCGTTTTTACTATTCTTTTGCTTCGCATAGTAGTTCTGATAGTTTTCCGGGGGCAGGTTACTGGTCCATCGCCCCAGCCGCATGGGTTTTTTGGAATCGCATATGTTGTTGCGAGCCGCTTGCTCCAAGATCCAACGCTCGCCTCCAGCCGCCCCTAACCTGGGAACAGACGCTGATGTTGGCCATTGGTTATATGAAGGAGTCAATAACTCGCCTTCTCATCTCGAGTATCGTTGGCACTTTGTATTCATTCAAGACCGAGTGCCATCTGACTCCACACTGAGACTCTCTTCTCGAAAATAGCTGACTGCCCTCGGCCGCATTTGTAGCTACTCCACATAAAATTGGAGCTTTCCAACATCCGCAACCAGTAGCTTTCAGCTAAACTTCCCTGGATTCAAAGTTCCAGTGTGGTGGTCATAATTATCCCGTGGCCGGGCTACTTAGAATATGGAATTACTATTTTCCCAGCTACTGGTGCCCGAATGTGGCAGTGACGACGTTACCACAGAACCAATCGCTAATAATGTTAGTTACAACTGATTAAAAATACAGCAGGAGCCGATGGGTTGCCAACTGTACTATTAAGAAGTAAAAGTGTGTTAAGGTGTCGAATCTTATATACCCTCCACCATGGATCGCATTTGTCCACTTCTTTGTCCGATAGGCAAACAAAGCATAATGGATAAGAATTGCTATGCTATTGGAGATATATCTTGTTATGAAGCTATTCGGGCCATACTTAGTTTAGATGTTGGAGGCCACAGTAGAAGTCAAGAAGAATGCATCCTCAAGGGGCTATAATAGGTTAGGATCCGATTCAGAAAAACTTGGCATGTATAATGAAGAAGTCAAATCCGGGTATCGGTTTATTTGGGGGCTATATCTGTTTATAAACCTATTCAGATAATACTGAACCTATTCAGATAATGGATGTTGGAAGTCATAACACAAGTCGTTGTGCCAAATTTCAGCCCAATCGGATGAAAATTTAGGCTTCTAAGGGTTCAAAAAGTCAATTTCGGGAATCGGTTTATATGGGGCTATATCTGTTTATAAACCGATTCGAATAATACTTCTCATGGATGTAGGAAGTCATAACTCAAGCCTTTGTTTCAAATTACAGCCAAATCAGATGAAAATTAAGGCTTCTAAGGGTTCAAGAAGTCAATTTCGGGAATCGGATTGTATGGAGGTTATGTCTATTTATAGACTCATTCGGATCATACATGGCATGGATATTGAAAGTCATAACTCAAGTCTTTGTTCCAAATTTCATCCAAATTCGATGAAAATTGAGGCTTCTAAGGGCTCAAGAAGTCAAATCCGGGGATCGGTTTATACGGGGGCCATATTTGTTAATAAACTTTGTTTCAAATTTCAGCCAAATTGGCTGAAAATTTAGGCTTCTAAGGGCTCAAGAAGTCAAATCCGGGTATCAGTTTATTTGGGAGCAATATCTATATAAACCGGTGCGGATAATACTTGGCATGGATGTTGGAAGTCATAACGCAAGTCTTTGTCCCAAATTTCAGCCCAATCGGATGAAAATTCAGGTTTCTAAGGGCTCAAGAAGTCAAATTCGGGGATCGGTTTATATGGGGGCTATATCCAAATTCGAACCGATATGACCCATTTGCCATCCCCAACGACCTACATCAATAAAAAGTATCTTTGAAAAATTTCAGCGGCTAGTTTTAAGTGTTCGACCGCGTGATTCGTACAGTCGGACGGACATGGCTTGATCGACTCCGAATGTCGAGACGATCCAGAATATATGTACTTTATGGGGTCGCAGATCAAAATTTCAAGGTGTTACAAACGGAATGACTAGATTAGTATATCCCCATCCTATGATGGTGGGTATAACTAGTAAAAAATATGCCGTGTAAGAACGGGTACAGATATTTCTGTGATATTGTGAATGGTTAGAGCTGAGGTGATAGCGAGATCGTGTGCAAAATTTTAAGACCCTTGGTTGCCTTTTGACAGCCCCTAAAGTAGGTCACCTCGGTATTTCGAAAATATGTTGGGCTTCCAAATCTTCGTTTGTTATCCAATATCCAATTTTTTTTGCTGGATAGTGCTCAAAAATTCCTAGAAAAAAAGTCCGATTGTGGTCTACCAGTAGATGCGTTTTAAGTGAAATGAGAAACAAGATTTGTCAACTAAATCGGGTGCTATATGTACTTCAAAGCAGGCAATTTTTAATTAAAAAATTGGAAAACCCCACGAGTTCTCAAATTCCAAAGTCCAGATCCCCCATTTGTGTTTATGTGTTTTTAATCCATATGCAGGAGTCTTCATTTTTGATATCCGCCAGGAGGGCAGATATCAAAATTTTCAAAAACGCCAGATCTCGAAAAAGGCGACATCGATTGAAGCGAAATTTTGTATGCCCCTACGGTAACACAAAATTAGTATGAATCTTTGGGGTTAAATAACAAAGGGGGACGCCCTACCAAAAACCCACCCAAACTGACATCTTTACCCATTCCAACAATATGGGCATCAAATGAAAGATATTTAAGAATAGAGTACGAACTTGATATAACAATTTGACCCCAAGTATCGGGGGGCCTACCAAAAACCGTTCAAAAATTACATGTCTACCGATTCGAGCAATATGGGTTTTATATGAAAAGTAGTTGTAAGTTGTGGGCCAATCGGGACCCTATTGGATTTAAATGAAAGGTACTTGAGAGTAATATACGAAACTTATATTAAAAGTTGGGGTCAAGTACCAGAGGGGGCCTCCCCACCCTATAAACCATCCCAAAATGGACATGTACACCGAACGGGACAATATGGGACTCATACGAAAGGTAGAAGGCGAGTAGAATACGGTGGGTCGGGGGTCGGGGGTCGCCCCACCCAAAAATTATGCTTCAAATGAACATGTATACCAAACGGGATCCTATGGGATTCTAATGAAAGGTATTTGAGGGTTAAATGCGAATATAAATTTGTACCATGTCAAAAGTGAGCCGCAAACACTTAAGGGTGAAGCGAGGCACACCGGGCCAGCTAGAATTTATAATATCTGTTTAACATCCTGCTGACGAAGATTATACGAGTTTAAAATTCTTCTTCAAACTCGATCACCTTTACCTTTGAAACACTTTTCGTTGGACTTTTTTCTATGACTGTTCATTCATTCACATACGACACGGCATGTGGCTTTTCATTTTCAATATTTTATGGTGTTTATTTCAGTTCTGCCTATTTTACATTAAAATATGGAATGCCAAATATATTGTATTTTTTTTTTATTTTTACAAATTTGACTCACGCCCTCATGTTTATGTTGAGTGAATGCGAACTTTTTTTGTCATATTTTTTTTTTTTTCTTTAAAATTTTAATGTTTAGTAGGTATGGTGTAGATTTTAGTGCCACCCGCAATGTCAGTTTATCGTTTAACATTCTACACCATTTCGAAAATGGTTACACAACAATTAAAGGGCTCACGTTCTGATGTTACAATATTTTCAAATATTTGTGATATTGAGAATTTTATTTTCAATGCAAGAAAATATTTGAAAACGTGTCATTGATAATTGTTGTGAAATTAGAATAAAAGTATATGCATGTCATTTTATTATTTGGTGTAGTTGTTGTTATTGTAACATCCATATGTTTATTTAATGGCATCTGAAATTATCGGTAAATTTTACATATGATTATCATAAGTTTTAACTAGGCTCGAGTAATTCTATGTAAGTTGGAATTTTCGGTCAGCGAGTTGCTTCATACCAATATTAGTCTTTTTGGCTATATCCAAATACATATAACCGATCTTTAACCATATAAAACACGAATGCCGAACCGCCTAACATGAGTCAAATGCAAATTTTGCCCATGAACATTCCACTAAGGAACAGGGGCAAACTTCTCACATATCAATGAGTGCAGTCCGATTCAAGTTTTAAGCTCAATGATACGGGGCCTCCTTTTTATAGCCGAGTCCGAACAGCCTGCCGCAGTGTGATACCTTTTTGGAGAGAAATTTTACATGGCATAGTACTTCACAAATGTTTCCAGCATAAGGAGGGAAAAACCACCGCTGAAAATTTTTTCTGATGATCTCGCCAGAATTCGAACCTAGGCGTTCAGCATTATAGACGGACATGCTAACCTCTGCGCTATGGTGGCCTCCCTAACATGAGTCACTGTGTCAAATTTCAGCAAAATCGGATAAATACGGCTTTTATGGGACCAAGACCTTATATCGAGAGATCGGTCTATATGGCAGCTATATCCACATCTGGATGGACCTGGGTCATCTTCAAGAAGGATATCAAGGGGCCTAACACAACTCACTGTCCCAAATCGGCAGGATTCGAACCCAGGCGTTCAGCGTCATAGGCGGACATGCTAACCTCTGCGCTACGGTGGCCTCTCTAACATTAGTCACTGTGTCAAATTTCAGCGAAATCGGATAAATGCGTCTTTTATAGGGCCATGACCTTATATCCAAGGACCGGTCTATATGGCAGCTATATCCAAATCTGCACCGATCTGGGCCATCTTCAAGAAGGATATCGAGGGGCCTAACACAACTCACTCTCCCGAATTTCAGCGAAATCGGATAATGAATACGCCTTTTATGAGGCCAAGACCTTAAATCGAGAGATCGGTCTATATGGCAGATATATCCAAAACTGCACCGAACTGGGCTAAATTGAAAAACGGTGGCAAAGGACCTAACACAACACACTGTCTGAAATTTCAGCGAAATCAGACAATAAATGCGGCGCTTAAGAGCCCAAGACCTTATGGCAGCTATATCCATATCTGGACCGATCTAGGTCATCTTTAAGATGGATATCGAGGGGCCTACCACAACTCATTTTCCCAAATTTCAGCGAAATCGGAAAAATAAATGCACCTTTTATGGGGCCTAGACCTTAAATCGAGAGATCGGTCTATATGGCAACTATATCCATATCTGGACCGATCTGGGCCATCTTCATGAACGATATCGAGGAGCCTAACACAACTCACTTTATCAAATTTCATCGAAATCGGATAATAAATGTGCCTTTTAATGGGGTCAAGACCTTATATCAAGAGATCGGTCTATATGGCAAATATATCCAAAATTGGACCGATCTGGGCTAAATTGAAATAAAATGTCGAAGGGCCCAACACAACGCACTGTCACAAACTTCAGCGAAATCTGACAATAAATGCGTCGTTTTAGATCCCCAGACCTTAAATCGAGAGATCGGTCTGTATGGCATATATATCCACATCTGGACCGATCGAGGCCATCGTCAAGAAGGATATTGAGAGGCCTAACACAACTCATTGTCCGAAATTTCAGCGAAATCGGATAATAAATGCGCCTTTTATGGGATCAAGACCTTAAATCGAGAGATTGGTCTATGTGTGTTCAGCGAAATCGGAAAAATAAATGCACCTTTTATGGGGCCTAGACCTTAAATCGAGAGATCGGTCTATATGGCAACTATATCCATATCTGGACCGATCTGGGCCATCTTCATGAACGATATCGAGGAGCCTAACACAACTCACTTTATCAAATTTCATCGAAATCGGATAATAAATGTGCCTTTTAATGGGGTCAAGACCTTATATCAAGAGATCGGTCTATATGGCAAATATATCCAAAATTGGACCGATCTGGGCTAAATTGAAATAAAATGTCGAAGGGCCCAACACAACGCACTGTCACAAACTTCAGCGAAATCTGACAATAAATGCGTCGTTTTAGATCCCCAGACCTTAAATCGAGAGATCGGTCTGTATGGCATATATATCCACATCTGGACCGATCGAGGCCATCGTCAAGAAGGATATTGAGAGGCCTAACACAACTCATTGTCCGAAATTTCAGCGAAATCGGATAATAAATGCGCCTTTTATGGGATCAAGACCTTAAATCGAGAGATTGGTCTATGTGGCAGCTATATCCATACCTGGACCAATCTGAGCCATCTTCAAGAAGGATATCGAAGGGCCTAACACAGCTCACTGTCCCAAATTTCAGCGAAATCAAGAGATCAGTCTATATGGCAGATATATCTAAATCTGGAACAATTTTGGGCGTCTTCAAAAAGTATATGGAGGGGCCTAACACAACCCACTGTCCTAAATTTTAAGCGAAATCGGGCAAACAGTGCCCATGTTAGGGTCCAAGTCCTTAAATCGAGAGATAGGACTATATGACAGATATATCCAAAACTGGACCGATTTGGGCTAGATTGAAAAAAGATGTCGAAGGGCCTAACACAACTCACTGTCTTGATCTTGAATCTTGACGACTTGAGCCACTATATGGCTAAATTCTTATCCGATTTGGCTGAAATTTTACATGAGGTGTTTTGGTATGACTTCCAACAACTGTTTTAAATATGGTTTAAATTGGTCCATTATCTGATATAGCTGCCATATAAGCCGATCTTGAATCTTGACTGCTAGAGCCACTAGAGAACGCAATTCTTATCCGATTTGATTGAAATTTTGGTGACTTCTAACAATTGTGCCAAATATGGTTCAAATTGATCCATAACCTGATATATCTGCTATATAAACCGATCTGGGATCTTGACTTCTTGAGCCTCCAGAGGTCGTAATTATTAGCCAATTTGGTTAAAATTTTGTGCAACATGACCTTCAACATATATGTCAAATATAGTCCGAATCGATCTATAGCCTGATACAGCTCCCATATAAACCGCAATTCTTACTCGAATTGGCTGATATCTTAAGAAATGACCTTAAATATGGTCTCCAACATTTAAATCAATTATGGTCCGAATCGGACCATAACTTGATACAGCTCCAATATTATAGCAATTTTCTTCTTTTATCGTTTGTTTGCCTAAAAGAGATATCGGGAAAAGAACTCGACAAATGCGATCTATGGTGGAGGGTATATAAGATTTGGCCCGGCCGACCTTAGTACGCTTTTACTTGATTTCTATATTTTTGCCAGATATGTCAATTTGACCAAGATTTGAGGTCACGAATAAAAAGGTTTTTGGACACTAACTTCATATTTCAATGTGCTTCCGAAGTGTTAACATCAAAGTGCTAATATGTGCTTTAAGAGTAGTTCAAGTTTTCAAAACCATACGCAGAACGGTTCACTATATCGGTTGTAACCGGTTGAAAAATAATTGATTTTATTTGGGAGATTAGCAGTCTGTTGAATATTCGCAGAGCCCATGGTACGAACAAAGATTTATTTCTACAGGATTGACGATGCCCACCGGGTAGCGTAATTCCACATATCTTTGTTGCCACCAAAACTTCTACCAGAGAAATTAACTTGGATATATCCCTTGAACTCATTATCAAGGTTAGTTGAAAAGGTGGCATTAAGAAAACCATATGGAGCGGTAATTTTTTTTTTTGATTTCAATTAAATGGGTTGTTTGTGGCATAAATGGGTTAAATGGGTTGGTTAGGCTTCACATTGGGGTTATAACCTTTTTTTAAATGCTTGGTTCGAACCCCTACGACGAATACTAGAAGCCAACAAAGGTTAGCTTTTGCCCAATTCCTGTTTTGAAGCCATAGATATCTGCACCTACATATCTAAAACCGAAGCACTAGCAGTGTCCAATTGCCCTATCAGAAGTGCCAATGAAATTATCAAGACCCATCCATAATAATAAACTGACAACGCCAATCATTGTGGCTTTGTACCCATTCCCGCTGGTGTTGGCAGAAGCGGCATTTAACATCATCGAATTACGTACATTTTCAACATGAGTGATATTGCATTGTAACCACCTGCGGAGCTTTTACCCAGGTTCCCTTAGCGACTAGCTAAAAACCTCTAACGCACCACCGAATGATGGTGTCATTTGTCATTCCTTTTGCAATACATCGAAATATCCATTTCCAACCCTATAGGTATATATATTTTTGATCGTCGTAAAAATCTAAGACGATGTTGCACTGTCCGTCCGTCTGTCTGTTGAAATCACGCTACACTGTTTAAAAATAGAGATATTGGGCTGAAACTTTGCACATAATCTTTTTTTTGTCCATAAGCAGGTTAAGTTCGAAGATGGGCTATATAGGACTATATCTTGATATAGCCCCCATATAGACCATTCCGCGGATGTAAGGTCTTAGGCTCATAAAAGCCACGTTTATTATCCGATTTTGCTGACATTTGGAACAGTAAGTAAATGGGCTGTGTAAGGCCTCGCGACATCCTTCTTCAATTTGGCCCAGACCAGTCCACATAGACCGATGTCTGGATTTATGGTCTTGGGCCCATAAAATGTCCATTTATTGTCCGATTTCGCCAAAATTTCGGTCAGTGAGTTGTGTTAGACCTCTCGACATTTTTCTGCAATTTGGCCCAGATCGTTCCAAATTTGGATATAGCTGCCATATGGACCGATCTCTCGATCACTGAATGTCAGGTGCCCTTCTTCAGATCGAGACATTGGAGGTAAGTTTGTTCACAGCTGATTTAATTTTAATCTCTTATTTGTCTCTTTATTGACTTCTCTTACATTGATCTGGTGATTATAATAGGTAATGAGACCATAAAAAAATATATATATGCTCCAGGGATGGAAGATGTAAAATTTTAATTAGTACTAAAAAGTTACTTTTTGGACCAAAAGAGTATTTTTTGTTTGGCATACTAATTTCAAAAATATTCGAGAGCAGAAATCAAAAATTCTCTCTTGAAAAATACTGCCCTAGGGATTAGTGATTACACTTATAACAGCCTTGTATATATAACCCTAACCGAAGACGAAATGTCCCCATCTTTTGAAAAATATACATCAGTTATGGGTGAACAAATTTATTCGAATTTTTGATTTTACATTGACAGTAATCCAAAAACGGAAATCAGATATTCAAATTTTGAGTCATGTACCTAGGGGAACGCCCTAACCCAAAAAACCTACAAACCGACATGTAGACCAATGGGTACAATATCGGACCTAAGTGAAAGGAATGAAGGAGTGAAACAACAAGATTCTCATATAGAAATTGGGTGTAAAGTGTCAGTGGGCCCTCCACTCTCCCAAAGCCTTCTAGAGGCTCAATAAGTCATGTAAGGCGACTCGTGCCTAAGGATTTTTTTTTATCTAAATATGAACTGCTATGGCCCCATTAAAATCCCAAACGACCTACATACGGCAAACTCAACAGTCGGGCGGACATGATTCTGTCGACTTACAAGCGAATATCCCCATTTAAGCGTGATGCGTTTTTCAAATTAAGAACTACTTGTCAGTAAAACAATAAAAGCTCGAAAACATCCGAATACTTAAAAAAAAACTTCTTAGTGCATCAAAAGGTACCAAATCGGTCGCGGGGGTACTACGGAACTCTTCGGGTGGAAAAATAACTGGCAAAAACTACTAAAGTACTGACTTTTCCATTCCTGATATGGTTTCTATAACTAATAACTCTCAGAGCGGCTTAATGTTATAATACTTAACTCGTATAACAGTTTCGCAATCACTCTCATTTACATGTCATCTCTCAAGGCACAAAATCGCACATATGTAGCATTCTCAAACGGTTTAAAGAGATTCTTTGCACATATTAACCCCTTAAGGGCTGTAACATTTTTTTTTTTTTATTTTTATTTTTTTTTTGCAATTTATCTTTGAAAGAAAATTTTAATAAAATGAATTATTTAAAAAAAAACAATACGTATTTTCTATCATTAAGAGATTAAAAAATCTGGAATATGTCTTGAATAATAATATGTTTGTATGCCAAAGAATGACTTTGTAAGTTGAGACCCATATGCATTCCTGCCGAGTAAAGTGAAGAAGGAGATGTAAGTATGTTAAGGATCCTGGTAGGTGAGGGTAAAGACGCTCGTTCTCACATTGACATCGGTGAGAACCTGCTAATGGAAAAGACATGCATAGCCTTGTATTTTCGTTTAATACATTTCTTAATGATGACTAATTTGGGGCCTTTTTATATCCACCACAATAGGATAGGGGTATACTAACCTAGTCATTCCGTTTGTAACACCTCGAAATATTGATCTGCGACCCCATAAAGTATATATATTCTGGAACGTCTCGACATTCTGATTCGATCTAGACATGTCCGTCCGTCTGTCTGTCTGCCGAAATCATGATAGAGGTCGAACGCGTAAAGCTAGCCGCTTGAAATTTTGCACAGATACTTAACATCGATGTAGGACGTTGGGGATTGCAAATGGGTTACAACGGTTCAGATTTTTATATAGCTCCCATATAAACCGATATCCCGATTTGACTTATTGAGCCCCTGGAAGACGCAATTTTTGTCCGATTTGGCTGAAATTTTGCACATAGTGATCTGTTATGACTTCCAAACATTGTGCAAAGTACGGTCCAAATCGGTCTTTAACCTGATATAGCTCCCATATAAAGCCATCTCCCGATTTGACTTCTTGAGCCCCTGGAAGCCTCAATTTTTGTCCGATTTGGCTGAAATTTTGCACATAGTGATCTGTTATGACTTTCAACAACTGTGCCATCCACGGTCCAAATCGGTAGCTCCGATATAAACAGGTCTCCCGATTTGACTTCTTGAGCCCCTGGAAGGCACAAATTTTGTCCGACTTGGCTGAAATTTTGCATGCGGTGTTCTGTTATGACTTCCAACAACTGCGCCATATCTTCTTCTTATATATAAAAATCAATTTGTGTTCATTTTTAGGTTTGTTTGTTTGTGTGTTCCTTATAGACTATGAAACGGCTAAAGCGATTTCTTGAAATTTTCATAGATGGTGGTGAAAATAGGGTACTAAATTTTTTGATATCTGAAGGGGGGCGGATCCTCCCCCTTGACCTAATTTTCAGAAACGCCAGATCTCGGAGATGGATGCTGCGATTTAAGCAAAATTTTGAGTGCTCTCTTATAGTAACGTACAAACAAATATTTGGTATTCAAATTTCGGATGAGGTAACTATGGGGGCCGCCCCATCCCAAAACCTACCAAACACATTTTTAGACCAATCAATACAATATGGGACTCAAATGAAAGATATTTAAGATTAGAAAACATATCTGATATCTAATTGTCGGACCAAGTGTTTGGGGGACCACCCCAAGCCCCAAAACACCCCTAAATCGGACATATTTACCGACCATGGCAATATGGGACTCAAATGAAATGTATTTGCGAGTAAAATTCGAATCTGTTATCCAAATTTAGGAAAAAGTTTCTGGGGGTCCACCTTAAAACAGGTCGTATTTACTGACCATGACAATATGGGGCTTAAATAAAAGGTATTTGAAAGTAGAATATGAATCTGATATCCAGATGTGGGACCAAGTGTTTGGGGAACCGTCCATCCTCGAGGAAGACATATTTACGACCATAGCAATATGGGACTCCATCCCCAAGGGAGTTGGGGGTGTTTGGGAGCCGTCCATCCCCAAGGAAGACATATTTACGACCAAAGCAATATGGGACTCAATTGAAAGGTCTTTGGAAGTAAAGCACGAATCTGATATCAATGCTCGGGAAAAGTGTCTATGGAGTCACACCACCCCCATATCACCACCCAGGAAATATTTGCTGACCATTGCAATATGGGGCTCAAAAAAGATGTATATTAGAGTAGAACACGAATCTGATATATATTTTAAAGGCCAACTCACTGAGTGGCCGCACCATCCCCCAAACCGGTCATGTTTGCCGACCATGGAAAAATGGAGCTCAAATGAAGAGTATTTGGGAGTAGACCATGAATCAACATCAACATTCGAGACCAAATATCTAGGGGACGTTCCACCACCATAACAACCCCCAAGTAGGACGCGTTTGTTAACTAAGATAATTTGGGTCTTCAAGACAGTAATGCAAATTGCAAATTTTGCCCATGAACATTCCATTAAGGGACAGGGGCAAACTTCTCACATATCTCATATGAGTGCTGCCTGATTCAAGTTTAAGTTCAATGATAAGGGACCTCCTTTTTATAGGCGAGTCTGACCGGCGTGCCGCAGTGCGACACCTCTTTGGAGGGAAGCTTTACATGCCATAGTACCTCACAAATGTTGCCAGCATAAGGAGGGGAAGATTACCGCTGAAAATTTTTTTTCTGATGGTCTCGCCAGGCTTCGCACCCAGGTGTTCAGCGTCATAGGCGGACATGCTAACCTCTGCGCTACGGTAGCCTCCATGACAGTGGAGCTCGATATTGATAGTTTTTAGGGCTATTAACCCAAAACGGACATATTTGCTGGCTTTTTCAAAAAGATTAGAAACCCAATTTGATATCCAATTTTGAGGCCGATGGCAATATGGGGTTCAAATATATGAGAATAGAGCATGTTGCTAATATATTGGGTTGCCCAAAAAGTAATTGCGGGTTTTTTAAAAGAAAGTAAATGCATTTTTAATAAAACTTAGAATGAATTTTAATCAAATATACTTTTTTACACTTTTTTTCTAAAGCAAGCTAAAAGTAACAGCTGATAACTGACAGAATAACTGAAAAAATTTGTCAACGCCGACTATATGAAAAATCCGCAATTACTTTTTGGGCAACCCAATATTTTCAGGGCTTTTTGTTTGGGGGACCATCCCACTACCCAAAACACCCCTAAATTGGACATATTTACCGACCATGTCAAGTGGGGCTTAAATGAAAGGTATTGGGGGGTAGAGCAAGAATTGATACCCATTTTTGGGACCAATTTCTAGGGGTCCCAAAATACCCCACAAACCGCAAGTTTTTAATGACCATCGCAATATGGGGCTCAAATAAAGGTATTTGGAAGTAGAATACGAATTTGATATCCAAATGTAGGACCATGCATTGTAGGCATCACTCCTTTCCCAAAACACCCTCCAAAAGGGAAAAATTTTTCGACCATGCCAATATGTGGCTCAACTGAAAGGTATTTGAAATTAGAAAACGAATTTGATAACCTATTTTGGGGCCATGTGTTTGGGGGAAGCCACATCCTCTAAAACAAATATTCCAAGGAAGATTTTGTTCCATATAATGTAAAAGAAGGCGAAGCGGAGCGGGCCCGGTACAGCTAGTAAAAAAAATAAGAAGTCTAAAATAATTGTATGAAGTGAATAAAGATTTATGCGGAAAAGGACCGAAGCTCACACCCGACTGATTGCAAGCAACTCAATGGCATCCGCAGCCCTTCGTCCAAGTAAATTCTAGGGTTTTAAGAAATGAACACCATATCCTTCGTGGTAATTACAGATCAAAAGAAAATGAGGTATAGGCATTATCCTATTTAGCGTGGGTCAGTCTAATACAGACCACACCACGGACAAAATTTGCCAAATTGGCGAATTCTTCAGATTTAACAGTTATTTCTAAACACTTACCAAATTTGTCCATGTACAAAGCCAACCTCAAAATTTAGAACTGTTGGTCCCTTGTCCAAGAAATTACGCATATTTTTGGAATTTTTTCAAATGATTCATGTGTAAACAAATGTGGTTACCCCTTACACCTTTTATTTGAAATGCTTTTCTTTTGATGAAAAGCAGTGCAATGTATTGTACGGAGGTCTCTGTTCTGTCTTGCATTTTTTACTTTCTCCAATGGGAAATTTTTTTTGAATATAAATTCAGATGGTTAAAAACATTTATCTGTGTTCAATTTAAAATTTATAAATTTTTTATGAAAGCAATTTTTTTTCAGTTATGGGATAATAAATCAATATATTGAGGTGTTAATGGCTAATTTATGATTTTTAATATAACTCCCAACTAATGCATTGTGTATGAAAACAGTCAAAAACTGTTTCAACTAACAATAAATACTGCATAGCTGCTTAACATTGTGTTGTATGCATTGTTTGTTTGTGTGTCAGCAACCAATGTATCTGATCCGATCCTATGCATGTTTACCTCAAATGATTCGTTCAGATACATTTCTTCTATAAATTGAGTGGTGGAGACTTTTAGCTGCTTAGTTTCGTTGAGTGCAGACACATTTTTGGTTTCGTTAAAAATGAATCCATTGAACAGAGATTGTGCAAGAGTTGCTGGTGCTGCTGTTAAATGGTTTGCAGCTCGAATGTAGGTCAGCGCACTAGGGAGCATTCGAATGTTAAGAAGAGAACATACATAGGGGGAAGATAATGCAGGCCGTGGAGGAGAACGTTTTATGGATGGCTACAAAGTGGTGTGAGAGAATGCGTTAGGGTTGCCGTATTCAAGCAAATTGAACAGATATTGAAGATTAAGAATACAATAATAAATTCGATTGTTTATGTGAAACATCCGTTGACTATGATTTTGGTTTCACTTTTTTTGTTAGGCCTAACTAAAAACTTAGTTTAATAATTATGTTTGTTACCATACGGAAGTGATTAAAACCACTTTTGCTGGAGGGTTTGATATGGGTGCTGTGTTGTTGTTAATGCTATTGTTACACTACATTCGAGCAGTACATCTACCAATCATAGCCAAACATCATCAACAACTGCGTTCAGCAATGGTTTTTGAAGTTTTTTTTTTACCTTCTGCAGCGTCATTTAAAATCCATAATTACCGGTTACACTAGGCGACTGCGCCTGGCTAGAGCCCCGCTACGCATACTAATGCGCCTTAGGCATTTTTTCCACGTTTATTTATATGGTTTATCTTCCCTCGCCAAACAATAAACCGATTTCATGCACAGTGGTATCAATCAATCAAAGACGAATGGGTGGGGGATTATCCAAGCCAAGGGAAGTTTTAGGAAAATTTTAGTTAGAGTTGGAAGAGTGTTATGCCAAAAGGTAAATGCAGTTGAACGAGCTGAGCACGGAAAGTCGAAATCAAGGTTAATACAGGATTTTTCTTAAATTTCATTATTATTATTTTTTTTTTTTTTTTTGATTTCTGGTAGTACCATACAGAGTTTTTATGATTTTAATATAAATTGGTATATAGAAAGCTTTTTGAAATATATATACATAAATATTTAAAGTATTTATGCAATGCTTTTTCTTTTTAAGCGTGTATTCTTAATTTTTTACCCACCACCATAGGATGGGAGAATACTAATCTAGTCATTCCGTTTGTAAAACGTCGAAATATTGATCTAGGAACCCCATGATCGTCTTGATATTCTCATTCAATCTAGCCATGTGTGTCCGTCCGTCCGTCCGTGGAAATCACGAAATCGGTCGAACGCGGAGAGCTAGCCGCTTGCAATATTGCACAGATACTTAATATTGATGTAGATCGTTGGGGATTGCAAATGGGTCATATCGGTTCAGATTTAGATATAGCTCCCATATAAAAAGATCTCCCGATTTGATTTCTTGGGCCCCTGGCAGACGCAATTTTTGTCCGATCTGGCTGAAATTTTGCACATAGTGTTCTGCTATGACTTCCAGTAGCTATGCTAAGTACGGTAGAAATCGGTATATAACTTGATATAGCTCCCATATAAACCGATCTCTCGATTTGACTTCTTGTGTCCCTGGAAGACACAATTTTTGTTCGATTTGGCTGAAATTTTGCACATAGTGATCTGCTATGAATTCCAATAACTGTGCTAAGTACGGTCGAAATCGGTCTATAAGCTGATATAGCTACCATATAAACCGATCTCCCGATTTAACTTCTTGAGCCCTTACAAGCCACAATTTTTGTCCGATTTGGCTGAAATTTTGCATGAGGTGTGCTATTATGACTTTCAGTAACTATGGTAAGTACGGTCGAAATCGGTATATAACTTGATATAGCTCCCATATAAACCGATCTCCCGATTTGACTTCTTGAGCCCCTGGAAGACGCAATTTTTGTCCGATTTGGCTGAATTTTTGCACATGGTGTTCTTTTATGACTTCCAATAACTGTGTTATGTACGGTCCGAATCGGTCAAGAACCGGATATAGCTCCCATATAAACCGATCCCCCGATTTGACTTCTTGAGCCTTTACAAGCCTAAATTTTTGTCCGATTTGACTGAAAATTTGCACATGGTGTTCTTTTATGACTTTCAACAACTGCGCCAAGTACGGTCCGAATGGGTCTATAACCTGATATAGCTCGCGTGTAAACCGATTTCCCGATTTGACTTATGTAGCTCTTACAAGCTGCAATTTTTGTCCGAATTGACTAAAATTCAACATATGATGTTTAGATATGATTTACAATAACTGTGCCAGGTGCGGTCTAAATCGGTCTATAACCAGATATTGCTCCCATACAAACCGATCTCCTCGCAAGTATCGTCCGATTTGGCTTAAATTTTGCACGCGATATTCTGTTACGACTTCCAATAACTGTGCCAAATACGGTCCAAATCAGTCTATAACCAGATATTGCTGCCATGTAAACCCGTCTCCATATACCAGAATTATGTTAAGGGGCTCAACTTAACTCACTGTCCTAAATTTCGGCGACATCGGACAATAAATGCGCCTTTTATAGGCCCAAAACCTTAAATCGAGAGATCAGTCTATATGACAGCTATATCCAAATCTGAATCGATATGATGTCGAAGGACCTAACACAACTCTTTGCCACAAATTTTAGCAAAATCGGATAGTAAATGTGGCTTTTATGGGCTTAAGACCATAAAACGGAGGATCAGTCTATATGGCACCTATATACAAATCTGTACCGATCAAGGCCAATCTAACGAAGGATGTCGAAGGGCCCAACACAACTTACTGTCCCAAATTTCAGCAAAATCAGATAATAAATATGGCTTTTATGGGCCTAAGACCCTAAATCGACGGATTGGTCTATATGCTATATCAAGATATAGTCCGATATAGCCCATCTTCGAACTTAACCTGCTTATGGACAAAAAGAGAATCTGTGCAAAGTTTCAGCTCAATATCTCTGCGTGATTTTAATAGACAGATGGACGGACATGGCTAGACCGTCTTAGATTTTTACGACGATCAAGAATATATATATACTTTATAGGTTCGGAAATGGATATTTAGATGTGTTGCAAACGGAATGACAAAATGAATATACCCCCATCCTTCGGTGGTGGGTATAACAAAGCGATTGATTCAAAAAATTGTCAAAAAAGTTAACCGAAAATTTTTTTAGAACTGCACGTGCACGTTAAATATCAAGAGTTAACTATTTCGAGATTCTACTGTATTAGAAAAATTGTGGCTAGAATTGAGTGAGTGTTATGCCAATAGGCTAATAATATATTGGGTTGCCCAAAAAGTAATTGCGGATTTTTTAAAAGAAAGTAAATGCATTTTTAATAAAGCTTAGAATGAACTTTAATCAAATATACTTTTTTTTACACTTTTTTTCTAAAGCAAGCTAAAAGTAACAGCTGATAACTGACAGAAGAAAGAATGCAATTACAGAGTCACAAGCTGTGAAAAAATTTGTCAACGCCGACTATATGAAAAATCCGCAATTACTTTTTGGGCAACCAATATTTTTATAAGTACATAGAAAAAAATAACTCTTAGAAAAAATCAACTACCAAATTTGTATGTGAAACTTTAAATTCTCAACGAATTTTTTAGCATTGAATTGAAGACATTATTTGGTGAAGTACGTAAGTATGTCTTTACAAGAGGCTAGACAGACAAAATTAATGAGATTTGGTTGGCTTTCAACAAATTCTTTAGTTGAGGTAGTTGTAAAAATAGGCGTACCACAATATAGAGCACATGCCATTCAAGACTTGTGACAGAGGAAAACCCGAGAGCAGCAGTAAAACGAACGAGACCAAGCAGCGCGAGCCGAACAAAGAAAACAAAAATACCACCACCCGAAGCAAAGCACATGCGTTGGCTGGTTTGATGGTTTTTTGCCTTGCTTATGGATATATTGTTGTTGTTATATGTTGTCTTGCAGAGTGTTTTCCAACAACAAATTTGTACTTTGGGTCGTTGAGATTCAAAATAAATTGTTGCAGGGAAATTAACAACTTTCGTAGTCGTTTTTTCGACCATAGTTGTTGTTTTTCAAATTCATTGCTATCTGTGTAGGTATATCAACCAAAAATAATAATAAGCTGAATGGTATTTGGTGTGATTACTGTGGGGCATAAATGTACTTCTTACACCAAATTGTAGTCACCGAACCTTAAATTCACATTTTGATACCATTTTGCATTTTATATCCAAATACCTACAATTTGAGACTTAGGAATAGCTAGCCCGTTGGTTTAAATCGGCGGAGACAATGGGTGCTCGTAGAAAACTGCCATTTTGACTCTCTAAATCATTTGCTACGTTGTAACAAATAAGTTGTTTGAGTGTTTTATTACATCGATTTTGGATTTTGACCACTGTGCTCCGTGCATTGGCATTGCCAAAATAATGAACCACAGCCGGCACAGCAGCAGCCACCACTTTGGCCAAACACAAATGCTGATCTCATAATGTTGAAGCCAAACACATCAGCGGCATAAACGGCCTAAACCACACTGATAGTTATTTTCATAAAAAATAGGCATCTTTTCTAGGAGTTTTGTTAGTTTTGTTGTTTTTTTAGCTTTTGTTTTCTTTTTTGGCAGAGCAATTCAAAAAACGACTTTAATAAAGCATTCGTTTTTTCCGTTTTGTTGATTTTTTGGTTTGGCAAAGCCATAAAAACGCACAATTATGCGTTAGATTGCAAAGTCTAAAGTGGTTTTTGTTATTTGGTGTTGTTGGATGGCTGTTTTGTTGTTCAGCAATTTATTTTGGATAATTTTTCATAAAGCTTTCTGATTGTTGGCTTCTTTCGTTGTGTTAACTTGGCTGCTAAATACAACACAAACGCATAGCAACAAACAATCGCTGGCAGTTTCTACCTGTATTCCAGTTGCAGACAAGCCCACACACACGGGCAGCCGGTACGCATGCGTATTAAAGTTTCAATTTTTTCTGTGCGTTTTTATTATTGCCTTTTTTTTCTTTCTATTTCTATTTGTTCACCTTTCGCTTGCTAGCTCGATGAGGTTATTATTTTTAGGAAGAAGAAGAAGAACTTTAAAAAATGTATAGTGAATATAATTAAAAATTTAGGAATGATGTTTGTTTGGCATACCCGCTTCTTTTTCCAAATGAATTTTGCAAATTTTAGATAAATCGTAGATGGGTTTTAATTGCAGTTCATCAAGAACTTAATTTAAGTAAATATGACTAACTAAAGATTATAGATATATTTAGGTACTTCGTCGCATCCGAAATCGATATTTCGGCATACTAAAAACAGAATTAAAAGTCTCGGATAACTTGATTAGTTTTGACAACTAAAAGCATGGGCGAATCGCATTTGATACGTTCTTTAAATGACTCTTTCAAATATATAGGAGATACATCTACTGATAAGGATGTACTGTACTTGTCATAACTATTAGAAGTAATAACATGTAAGAAGGCATTAAGTTCGGTCGGGCCGAACTTTAGATACCCACCACTTCGGGTATACATTTATGTAAACCACCTTTAGTCAAAATCCGGTGAAAAATGCATAATTGAAGTATCCTAACAGATATTGAGTGGTCTAATAAATACAAGTCGGAGGCCACCGTAGCGCAGAGGTTAGCATGTCCGCCTATGACGCTGAACACGTGGGTTTGAATCCTGGCGAGACCATCAGAAACAATTTTCAGCGGTGGTTTTCCCCTCCTAATGCTGGCAGCATTTTTGAGGTACTATGCCATGTAAAACTTCTCTCCAAAGAGGTGTCGCACTGCGGCACGCCGTTCGGACTCGGCTATAAAAAGGAGGCCCCTTATCATTGAGCTTAAACTTCAATCGGACTGCACTGATTGATATGTGAGATGTTTGCCCCTGTTCCTTAGTGGAATGTTCATGGGTAATAAATACAAGTCACAGTTCAATTTTGTAGAACTTAATATAGGTCTTTTTGGCAGCTATAAAGCCAAATATAGACCGAACTAAACTACATAGAACACGGATGTCGACAAGCCTATCACAAGTCACTGCATCAAATTTCAGCAAATTTGTATTAATAAATTCGACTTTTATGAGGCCAAGACTTTAAATCGACAGATCGCTCCATATGACAGCTTTATCTAAAGCTGGACCAAACTGGGCCCAATTAAAGAAGTAAACGCGTTCTAAGTTCTGCCGAGCCGAATGTTTGGTAACCACCACCATGGTACCCTCATTCACTGAGTTTGTATTTTAATTATTTTGATATCAAGAACCTGGTTCCTGATTCGATGTCCCGATATGACGGGAAATCAGTTGAAAAATTAGACTTCTAAGGGCTGAAGAAGTCAAATCCGGGGATCGGTTTATATGGGAGCTATATCTGTTTATAAACCGAATCGGATCACACTTGGCATGGAAGTTGGAAGTCATAATTCAAGTCTTTGTTCCAAATTTTAGACAAATCGGGTGAAAATTGATGCTTCTAAGGACTCAAGAAGTCAAATCCGGGGATCGGTATATATGGGGGCTATATCTAATTATCAACCGATTCGGATCATACTGGGCATGGATGTTAAAAGTTATAACTCAAGTCTTTGTTCCAAATTTCAGCCAAATCGGATAAAAATTGAGAGTTCTAAGGGCTCGAGAAGCCAAATCCGGGAATCGGTTTATATGGGGGCTATATCTGTTTATAAACCGAATCGGATAATACTTAGCATGAATGTTGGAAGTTACAACTCGAGTCTTTGTTCCAAATTTCAGCCAAATCGGATGAAAATTGAGGCTTCTAAGGGCTCGAGATATCAAATCCGGGGATCAATTTATATGGGGGATATATCTGTTTATAAACCGAATCGGATCGTACTTGGCATGGATGTTGAAAGTCATATCTCAAGTCTTTGTTCCAAATTTCAGCCAAATCGGATGAAAAT
Organism: Stomoxys calcitrans; assembly: GCF_963082655.1. Lineage (NCBI taxonomy): Eukaryota > Metazoa > Arthropoda > Insecta > Diptera > Muscidae > Stomoxys > Stomoxys calcitrans. The sequence continues at coordinate 77,176,823 of NC_081554.1, forward strand.
TGAGGCTTCTAAGGGCTCGAGATGTCAAATCCGGGGATCGATTTATATGGGGGATATATCTGTTTATAAACCGAATCGGATCGTACTTGGCATGGATGTTGAAAGTCATAACTCAAGTCTTTGTTCCAAATTTCAGCCAAATCGGTTTAAAATTGAGACTTCTAAGGGCTCGAGAGATCAAATCCGCGGATGGGTTTATATGGGGGCTTTATCTGTTTATAGAGCGATTCGTATCATACTGGGCGTGGATGTTGAAAGTCATAACTGAAGTCTTTGTTCCAAATTTCAGCCAAATCTGATGAAAATTGAGGCCACTAAGGACTCAAGAAGCCAAATCCGAGGATCGGTTTATATGGGGGCTATATCTGTTTATAGAGCGATTCGTATCATACTGGGCATGGATGTTGAAAGTCATAACTCAAGTCTTTGTTCCAAATTTCAGCCAAATCGGATGAAAATTGAGGCTAATAAGGGCTCAAGAAGCCAAATCCGGGTATCGGTTTATATGGGGGCTATATCCAAATTTCCAATCCCCAACGACCTACTTCAAAAAGAAGTATCCATACAAAACGTACGCGTACGACCGCTATCGTGACATGGCTACATCGACTCAAAATGTCGAGACGATCCAGAATATGTCTACCTTATGGGGTCGCAGATCAATATTTCGAGGTGTTACAAACGGAATACCTAGATAAGTATACTCCCATCCTATTTTGGCGGGTAGAAAAAGGATGTCGAAGGGCTTAACACAACTCATTTTCCCAAATTTCGGCGACATCGGACAATAAATGAGTCATTTATGAGCCCAAGACCTTAAATCGGCAGATCGGTATACATCGCAGCTATATCCAAATCTAGGGGCTCAAGAAGTCAAATCTGGGGATCGGTTTATATGAGGGCTATATCCAAATCTGAACCGATATGGCCCATTTGCAATTCCCAACAACCTAATACATCAATGACAAGTATGTGATCAAAACGCACGCGTACAACCGCTATCATGATTTCGACAGACGGACGGACGTAGCTAGATCGACTCAAAATATCGAGACGATCCAGAACCAACCAACGATCCAACCGACCTACACTAATAAGAAGTAATTATGCAAAATTTCAAGCGGATAGCTTTACTCCTTCTAAAGTTAGGGTGCTTTCGACAGACAGACGGACGGACGGACGGACATGGCTAGATCGAGTCAGAATGTCGAGACGATTCAGAACACGCCTACCTTATGGGGTCGCAGATCAATATTTCGTGGAGTTACAAACGGAATAACTAGATTAGTATAATCCCATCCTATGTGGGCGGGTATAAAAAGGACGTCGAAAGGCTTAACACAACTCATTGTCCCAAATTTTAGCGATATCGGACAATAAACGCGCCATTTATGGGTCCAAGACTTTAATTGGGCTGATCGGTAAGAAACGCAGCTATATCCAAATCTAGGTCGATCTGCACCAAATTAAAAAAAAAGATGTACAAGGGCCTAACACAACTCATTGTCCCAAATTTCAGCGAAATCGGACACTAAATGAACATATTTAAGGCTCAAGATCATAAAACGCGAGATCGGTCTATAAGGCGTTTATATTAAAATCTAAATCGATCTGGGCCAAATTGAAGAAGCATGCCAAGTGGCCTAACATAACTCACTGTCTACAATTTCAGCAAAATCGGTATATAAATGTGGTTTTTATGGGACCAAGACCTTAAATCGGCGGATCGATCTATATGGTGCCTGTATCAAGATACAGTTTGATGTAGCCCATCTTCGAACTTAACCTGCCTATGAACAAAAAAAGAATTTGTACAAAATTTCAGCTCAATATCTCTATTTTTAAAGACTGTACCGTGATGTCAACAGACGAACAGACATGGCTAGATCGTCTTAGATTTTTACGAAGATCAAGAATTTATATACTTTATAGGGTCGGAAATGGATATTTCGATGTGTTGCAAACGGCGGTGGGTATAAAAAATACCACGTTTTATATTTCAGCCAAACTTTCGAAGGAGTAAAGATATGTGCTTGAAATTTTGCACTAATAATTTTTATTATTGCAAGGCGGTTGGGACTGTAAATGGGTCAACTCGGTGCCTGGTTGATATTGCTGCCATATAAGCCGATCTCCCGATTTGACTTTTTGATCCTCTAGAGTGTGCAATTTTTATCCGATTTGGCTGAATTTTCGTATTATGATATTTACTTTGACATTACATAGAAGTGCCAAGTATGGTCTGCATCGATTTAAAACCTGATATAGCTCTCTAGAGGCTTTAGAAGTATAATCGGAAGATCGGTTTATCTTCCGATATCCAATTTGGCTTAAATTATTTACAATGACTTAGTGCCAAATATCACGCCCATATTAACCGATACGAACCGATCTTCCGATTGTACTTCTTTTTGCCCTACAAGTTGCAGTTTTTGTCTTTAGTTCAAACTACGTGTCAAATAAGGTCTGATTCGATCAATAACCTGATATAGCTCCCATAAAAACCGTCCTCCCTATTTTTCTTCTTGAGCCCCCAAAAGGTAAGGTAAGGTATAAATGGTATTCAGCTAACAGACTCACTTAGACATTGTCGTCCATAGTGATACCACAGGAACTGAAGAAGAAAGATGCCTTTTGACACCAGCGAGTCATTCCGGACCTACGTGATACGCTTGACAACTATGTCTGTGTTCTCCGCAGCTCCTATAGGGCTACCCTGGAATTTTGCACAAAAACTTCTACTAAGGCCTCAATCATCCATACCAAGTATAGCTCGGATCGGATCGAATATCATAGACATTCTTATTAATTATGGGCAAAGAAGTTGAAGATGCTACACGTTGTGAAAAGGTATGCAAGATTCGGTCCGGCCGAATTTATCAATTTTTTTACCTGGTTTTTTTATGGTTACTTTTTATACCCACCACCTTGGGATGGGGCTATAGAAATCTGGTCATTCCGTTTGTAACATCTCGAAATAATGATCTGTGATCCTATAAATTATATATACTCTTAATTGTCTCGACATTCTGAGTCGATCAAGCCATGTCAAGCCAATCACGACACCGTTGGAATACATTAAGCTGATAGAAATTGTTCCACAAATACTTCTAATCGATGTAGGTCTTTGGGGATTGCAAATGAGACTTATCGGTCCAGATTTGGATATAGCTCCCATATAAATCGATCTCCCGATTAGACTTCTTAAGCCCTAACATGCAGTATTCTGCTATGACTTTCAAAAACTGTTCCACCTATGGTCCAAATCGGTATATAAAATGATATAGTTTAGGCTAGGTTAGAGTGGCAGTCCTTTACAGACTCACTTAACAATTTTAAGTCCATCGTGATAACACAGTAGCGCCAGAGCAAAGGCCTCTGGTAGGAATAAAACTCACGACCCCCGCACTGGCAATCCAAGCTGGCTACTAACTCGGCTACCGGGGCCGTTATAACCTGATATAGCTCCCATATAAACTGATCACCCGATTTGACATCTTTCAGCCCCTGGAACCTCCAATTGTAATGTTCTGTTACTAAATTCAACAATTGTGCAAAATATGGCCCAAATCGGTGACCGACCCTGTAACATATATATATATATATATATATATATATTCAGTCAGTCTGTCTATTGTAGTGTTATACAGTCTTTAAAAATAGAGATATTGAGCTGAAACTTTGCACTGATTCTTTTTTTTTTGTTCGTTCATAGGCAGGTTAAGTTCGAAGATGGGCTATAACGGACTATATCTTGATATAGCCTCCATATAGACCGATCTGCCGATTTAAAGTCTTAGGTCCTTTGAAGTCACATTTATTGCCCGATTTTTCTGAAATTTTAGACAGTGGGTTGTACAAAGCCTCCCCACCTTCTTGTTCAATACGGCCCAGATCGGTCCAGATTTGGATATAGCTGCCATATAGACCGATCCCTAGTGTTTATGTCTTGGGCTCACAAAAGGCGCATTTATTCCCTGATTTTCCTGAAATTTGGGATAGTTAGCAATGTAAAGTCTCCCGATATCCTTGTTTATTTCGCCCAGATTGGTCCAGCTTTAGAAAATAGCTGACATACATAGCGATCACTCGATTTAAGGTCCTGTGTCCGTAATAGGAGCATTTACTGTCCGTTTTCGCTGAATTTTGGAATAGCGAATTGTGTTAGGCTCCTCGACATCTCAATTCAATAGGGCCGAGATCGGTCAGGATTTGTAGCTACATGCTACAATATAAATTAGTCTCACGATTTAAGGTTTTGGGGCCCAAAAAAGGTGAATTTATTAACCAATTTTGCTCAAAATAGGTACAATGAGTTGCGTTGGGCTCCTTGACATTCGTACAGAGTATGGTTAAGACCAATTTAAGACCTAGGTCATAATAATTGTGTTAGGCCCCTGGACATCCCGGTTCAATACGGTCCAAATCGGTCCTGATTCGGATGTAGCTGGCATACAATGGACATGGACACTAAAGGACCCAGGGAAAGACTTATCAGAGGTGAAATTTGGCCATAAAGCTAGAGCTAAACTTTGTTTTGCTTGCCAAAAGTTTGTATTGCTTGCTGATTAGATATTTTTGTGAAAAAAATGTTGCACTAATGGTGCTTTTATACGGAAGATCGGTCCAGATGTAGCCCATTTGCAATTCCAAACTGATCCACATCTAAAAGAATAGTGAAATTTTGAGATGCTAGCTTTACTCAATAAAAAGTTAGTGTGATTTCAACAGAGGGACGGACACTTAAAATGTCGTGGCGATGGCCGAATAACAAACGGAGTCTCGAAATTCCAGGTTTACTTCATCCCATACTGAAAATTTTAATACCCCTTTGTTTAAGATGTTGTTGTTGATGGTTCAATGGTAGGAACTAGAAGTCATCTTCCTTCTCCTGTTCCAGTGGTATCACAATGAATGGAAAACCTAACCTTAGGCAAATACAACAAGTCTGAGTCGAAATTTCCATTTCAAAACTTTGCCGCAATCGTCAAGTATAGGTCATACATTTTTCTCGCTTTTTTTATACCCTCCCTCATAGGATGGGGGTATAATAATTTCGTCACTCTGTTTGTAACACCTCGAAATATGCGTCTGAGACCCCATAAAGTATATACATGTCATTTTTAGTCCATCTAGCCATGTCCGTCCGTCCGCCTGTCTGTAAAAGGGCGCTAAAAAAGCCAGTCGCTTGAAATTTTGCACAAATACTTTTTATAAGTGTAGGTCGGTTGGGATTGTAAATGGGTATAATCGGTCCACGTTTTGATATAGCTACCATATAAACCGATGTTGGGTCTTGACTTCTTGAGCCTCTAGAGGACGCAAATCTCGTCCGACTGAAATTTTGCACGTAGAGTTTTGGTATCAATTCTATCGGTACATAACCTGATTCGAATCGGTATATAACCTGATATAGCTGTCGTATACACCGATCTGGGATCTTGACTTCTTGAGCCTCTAGAGGCCGCAATTCTCATCCGATTTGGCACAAATTTTGTACAACGGCTTCTCTCATGACCTTCAACATACATATCTAATATGGTGTGAATCGATCAATAGCTTGATATAGCTCCCATATAAACCGATCTCCCGATTTGACTTCTTGAGCCCTTACAAGTGGCAATTTTTGTCCGATTTTGCTTAAATTTTGCTATCGGGAGATTGGTTTATATGGGAGCTATATCTAAATCTTAACCGATATCGCCCATTTGCAATCCCCAACGACCTGCATCAATATTAAGTATCTGAGCAAATTTTCAAGGTGCTAGCTTTAGTGATTTCGACAGACGAATGGACGAACGGACATGCCTAGATCGAATCAGAATATCCAGACGATCCAGAATATATTTACTTTATGGGGTCGCAGATCAATATTTTGAGGAGTTACAAACGGAATGACTAGGTTAGTATACCCCCATCCTATGTTGGTGGGTATAAAAACCGAAAAACGATCTATCAGCACAGAATATGGATATGCAGACAGACGGACATGGTTTAGCCGAATCAGCAGGAATATCTGAGTCGAACTAGACATTTTATCACAGCCACAATTGTGGTGAAGGGTACAATTTGTGGTTTTCTAATCATTTACAAATAAATGTACACTTAGTTTACCAATTTCATGCTAGGACCTAAAATACTCAATTGGTTTCATTAGAAAGCACTGCATACAACTTTGGACGTCGTGTCGGCACGAGTTGTCGTTAATCGATCGCCATAACAATTCATATTTTGCTTATTGGGATCGAAAAGGAAAGAAAATACTTCTAGTGTTTTTGGGACTCTCCAATATATAAATGTTGACGAAAATTTCGGTGGGCTACATTTACTCTGATGGTGGCTAAGCCCCCTCCCCCACAGGACCCCCTAACTACGCCTATGGTCCCGGGTCTGAGTCATATTTTGTCTCTAGAGAATATTTTATTGAAATGTTCCCTTTACAGGATATTTATTGAAATTTTACGTAAGAAAAAATTATTTCGGCCTGGGCCCCCCCCCCCCCCCCCCCGTGGCTACGTCCCTGATACAAACCGTCCCCCCATACAAACCGATCTCTGCATTTGAATACTTGAGCCCCTAGAAGCCTAAATATTTATTCGATTTGGCTGAAATCCGGCACAAAGACTTCGGTTGTGACTTTCAGCATATGTGCTTAATATGATCCGATTCGGTTTATAAACTGATATAGCCTCCATGTAAACTGATCCCGGATTTGACTTCTTGGGCCCCTAGAACGCTCAATTTTTATTCGATTTGGCTGAAATCCGGCGCAGAGGTTAGCAAGTCCGCTTTTGACGCTGAACGCCTGGGTTCGAATCCTGGCGAGACCATTAGAAACTTTTTCAGCGGTAGCTATCCTCTCCTAAGGCAGGCAGCATCTGTGATATACTATGTCATCCATAAAAGCCATGTAAAACTTTTCGCCAAAAAGTGTCGCTCCGTGCCACGCCGTTCGGACTCGGCTATAACAAGTAAAAGCGTGCTATGCTATGTAAAAGCGAATTGCTATGTTATTGGAACAATATCAAGTAATGATTCATTTCGGACCATAATTGAACTGAATGTTGGAGACCATAGTAGAAGTCATTGTGTAAAATTTCAGCCACATCTAGTAAGAATTGAGCACTTTAGGGGCTGAAGAAGTAAAGTAGGGAGATCGGTTTATAGGGGAGCTGTATTAGGCTATAAACCGATTCATGGCATATACGACATGTATGTTAAAGGTCATGAGAGAAGCTGTTGTACAAAATTTCAGCTAAATCGGATAATAATTGCGCCCTCTAGTGGCTCAAGAAGTCAAGACCTCAGATCGGGTTATATGGCAGCTATATCAGGTTATGGACCGTTTGAAACATTCTTAATAAAGTTGTTGGAAATCATAACCAAACAGATCATGCAATGTTTCAACCAAATCGGATAAGAATTTCTCCCTGTAGAGGCTCAAGAAGTCAAGACCCCAGATCGGTTTATATGGCAGCTATATCAGGTTATGGACCGAGTTGAACTCTTTTTAGCACAGTTGTTGAAATTCATAACAAAACACCTCAAAACACCAATTTCATCCAAATCGGATAATAATTGCGTCCTCTGGTGGCTTAAGAAGTCAAGACCCCAGATCGGTTTATATGGCAGCTATATCAGGTTATGGACCAGTTTGAACCATACTTAACACAGTTGTTGGAAGTCATAACAAAACACGTCGTGCAAAATTTCGGCCAAATCGGATAGGAATTACGCACTCTAGACGCTCAAGAAGTCAAGATGACAGATAGGTTTATAGAAAGCTTGATCAGGTTATGGACCGATTTGAACTATTATGAGCACAGTTGTTGGAAGTCATAATAAAACACCTCATGCAAAATTTCAGCCAAATCGGATAAGAATTGTGCCTTCTAGCGGCTCAAGAAGTCAAGACCCCAGATAGATATAAACCTAGACAGCTATTTCAGGTTATGAACCGATTTCAACCATACTTAGCACAGTTGTTGGAAGTCATAATTAAACACCTCATGCAAAATTTCAGCTAAATCGGATAAGATTTGTGCCCTCTAGCGGTTCAAGAAGTCAAGATCCCAGATCGGTTTATATGGCAGCTATATCAAAACGTGGACCGATATAGCCAATTTACAATACCAACCGACCTACGCTAATAAGAAGTATTTATGCAAAATTTAAAGCGGCTTGCTTTACTTCTTCGAAAGATGGCTTGCTTTCGACAGACAGACGGATGGACGGACAGACGGACGGACATGTCTAGTTCGACTTAAAATGTCATGACGATCAAGAATATATATACTTTATGGGGTTTTAGACGAATATTTCGAGGAGTTACAAACAGATTGACGATATTAGTATACCCCCATCCTATGATGGAGGGTATAAAAAAGAGGTTCCTTATCATTGAGCTTAAACAGCACTCATTGATATGTGAGAAGTTTGCCCCTGTTCCTTAACGGAATGTTCATGGGTGGTCTTAGTGGACCTGTACCTAGCAATTGCTTTTTAACTGTGTAGCCATCTCGTTGAGAGACCTGTTCCTGACGTTCTTAGAACTTATTTACAACTACCGTTGATAAGAGTATCTACAATATATTACTCCCCCAATTATTTTAATGCAAACATTTGCACTTATAAATAATCCGTACAGAAATCATATTCTTTTACCGGGGGCATTTCAGTTACAGTTATTGTAGCCGCAGCAATCCTCGTCAAGCTCCATAGGTAAGCAAGCTCACTCCGGTTGATAAGACCGATCGCCACTGGAACGTTATGATCATTGGTTATTCAAAGGCATCAATAACTCGCCTTATTGTAAAGGGTGATTTTTTTGAGGTTAGGATTTTCATGCATTAGTATTTGACAGATCACGTGGGATTTCAGACATGGTGTCAAAGAGAAAGATGCTCAGTATGCTTTGACATTTCATCATGAATAGACTTACTAACGAGCAACGCTTGCAAATCATTGAATTTTATTACCAAAATCAGTGTTCGGTTCGAAATGTGTTCATTCACCGTAACGTTGCGTCCAACAGCATCTTTGAAAAAATACGGTCCAATGATTCCACCAGCGTACAAACCACACCAAACAGTGCATTTTTCGGGATGCATGGGCAGTTCTTGAACGGCTTCTGGTTGCTCTTCACTCCAAATGCGGCAATTTTGCTTATTTACGTAGCCATTCAACCAGAAATGAGCCTCATCGCTGAACGGTGAATGAACACATTTCGAACCGAACACTGATTTTGGTAATAAAATTCAATGACTTGCAAGCGTTGCTCGTTAGTAAGTCTATTCATGATGAAATGTCAAAGCATACTGAGCATCTTTCTCTTTGACACCATGTCTGAAATCCCACGTGATCTGTCAAATACTAATGCATGAAAATCCTAACCTCAAAAAAATCACCCTTTATATAGGCACTCAGTATTTAAGCAAGAGCCGGTGCCCCCCGGCGTCTCACTTAAACTCTCCATTCGATATGGCGGATTGTTCGCGACTGCAATTGAAGCTACTCTGTAGACGAAGCATCCCACTATCCGCAACCAGTGGATATCCCAGTAGCTCTCAGCTGAGATTCCCGTCATGATGATGAACATCACAGACACAGGAGCTTAGAGTTCCAACCCGTGCTCATAGCCATCTCCTGCTCGACTCTATCGGCTATAGTACTACAGTACTTTTTATCAAATAGCGGCTCAAACGAAGTGTTTACCACACTACCTGGGATATTGGGCATTGTATGGAGGATTCATAAGCCCCCAGACAAAAAGTCGAATTCCCATGCTGAACTCTATACATTTTCAAGACAATGCAGCTGATTCTTAGTTTGCAGACTAATTGCCTCTAGGCAAAGAAACCATAAATTGTATTAGCTCAAAACTTGAACGATTGTCTAGTCTGCAGTCTTGTGTTTAGTCCATAGGCCTATGCATAAATAACAATAAAATGAAATAAATGAAAAAAAAAAAAAACGCGTCAGACCAACACTCGGCTATGCTACGTTCAAGGTTATGTTCAGGGTTATACGCACCGAAATAAAACATCTAGCAGCAGCTAGCTAGCTAGCTAGCTAGTGGTGTAAAGTGCGTTGTCTTGAGCTTAGTCATTTGGTCTGTGGTGTTGCTTTCGTTCTTTGTATCGCCTCTGAAAATGTAGTCATTTGTATTTTCTTGTCGCCTCTGATGTTGGTTCGTTGCTAGAAGATGAAGATCTTGTCAGTCAATGCGTTCGTCGACTTTACTTTTCTGGTTTTTCTTCCGTTTCTAATCTTCCAATTGTGCGTCTCACAGTATACTCGCATATCGTAAATCACCGTCAGCTTGAGTGAATAGCTGTCACACTGACTATCTGCCCATTGATGGTGGTATGGGAACTTAATTCACAGTCAATTTGCTGAGATTCATTTCCATTGTAATTGAGTGGGATATTTGGTTGCTGCCTCTCATATTTCTGGGCATATCTGAATTTCGCAGCCATACATCAAATTTGAAAATATTTTTCTCATTTATTTTTTAAGCCAGCATTTATGCCGGTGGTCTTTAAGTTTAAATTTTACTTTAAATCAATAAGACAACACAAGGAGCTAGATGATTATGATAGTGTTTAAACAACTGTTTTCATATTTTCTTCCGTCTCTTAGTTGGAACATATACGGCATATACGGTTCATAACAAGAAAACAAGTTGGGTGTTTAATTACACCTATGTATACAAATTTCCTTTTCGCAGTTCGGTAGATTTTTACGTAGGGGCTGTAGTCTGTCCCAATACATGTGATAAACAACAACATATTGCGTTTCACGAGCATTCTCAATCGAGTAGAAGGTTAGGTTAGGTTTAAGTGGCAGACTGCCATCAGCCTTACATAGACGTTTTCGTCCTTTGTGATACCACAGGAACACAAGAAGGATGATGCCGTTGAACCATCCAGATCGCTTAAAAAACCCAATAACTTGCAAATTTTCACATCCGCTAAATCAGACAGGATCTCAAAGAAATGAGAACCTAAAGTGGAACTCCTTCTGACTGTTAGTGCGGGACACACACACAGAAGGCCGTCAATAGTCTCTTCTTCTTCGATGACCTCACAGCGTCTGCAAAAGTCATTGCTGGCAACCTTCAGTCTGTCAGCATGTTTTCCGATTAGACAGTGACCTGTCATGACCCACACAATGACTGAGACGTCTATTCTAGTCAATGACAGCAAAGCAAGATTAGGCCACATAATTTTGGAATGCTCACAGCCCCCTCTTGGTGACCTTCTATCATTTGTTGTCTTTCGGGCCTGGTCCTGAAAACTTAGCTTACATGTCGCTAGAGGCACACCCACAGATTCCAGTATCCCTGGAATGTGTAGAGTAGTTTAGTCTAGTCTCACAACCTCGTCCGCTTTACAATTCCCTGGGATATCTCTGTGGCCCGGCCCCCAGAACAGGTGAATTTTGAACTGTTCAGCCATCTCGTTAAGAGATCTGCGACAGTCGAGGGCGGTTTTTGTGTTCAGAAATACATTCTCCAGGGATTTAATAGCTGCCTGGCTGTTTGAGAAGATATTTATGCCAATCGTAGTAATGGCATTATATCTAAGCCATTCCACCACTTCCTTATTTGCAAGGATTTTTGCTTGATACACACTGCAGTATTCGGGTAACCTTCTCGAGATGACCAGTTCTAGATTTTTAGAGTACACCCCAAACCCCACCTAGTCGTTTAGTTTGGAACCATCCTTATAGAAGTCTATGTAACTTATGTTATCAGGGATATAGTAGTTCCAATCGGTACTATCTGGAATAGTGGTATAGTCCTTTTTATCAAAAAACGGTTCAGGTAGGATGTAATCCACACTGCCTGGAACATCGGATATTGTAACAAGGATAACACAGTGTCCGTAGCCGCCATATGACCAATGAGAAAGCTTCTTTAACCTCACGGCAGTGGTCGTTGCAATTTGGGTAGCCACAATGTCCAGATTCATAAGAAGTAGCATTAAATTCAGTGCATTAAAGGGTGTCGTCCTCAGTGCGGCTGTGATGCACAAACAAACCATCCTTTGGATCCGGTTGAGTATTGAATAGTAGGTGGACTTTTGAAGGGTCGTCCACCAGACCACAACACCATATAGCATTATAGGTCTGACAACTGCAGTATATACCCAATGCATGACACGCGGTCTAAAACCCCAACTTCTGCCAATGGCTCTCTTGCAGGGCAAGAGTTGTCTTTCTTGTCCTTTCCAAAATGTTGGATTTGAAGTTCAATTTCCTGCGTTTTCTGTAAATGGAACATTCTCTCCATCCAATGAGACAGGTTCCACTGTAGGCAACTTGTATCTCCTGGTGAAAAGAATTACTACGGGAGTATTATGCACCATTTGAGAAAATTTCAATCAAATCGGTTCAGCCGTTTTTGAGTCTATACGGAATAGACATGTTATGTGGGGGATATGTTGTGAAGGTTGTTCAATGGAATCTCTTTTCAAATCTCATGCCTTAAACGTTTTTTTTTCAAATTTCTTTCAGACAAACTAGACAATTTTCTGATTAGAGAAACAAATGCATCGTGGCAACCTATTAAAATAGTTTACATCACACGGTTTAATAGAACACACAAGGCCTCATTTTAAAACTTCTGAAAACTAAATTTTATTTGTGAATATTATAGCACATATAAGTTCTGTAATTGCTTTGTTACATTTATTTGATGTTGGCATGGTAAATAATGTAGAAATTACAAAAAATTTTTAACAAGGGTGGTCTAAAGTAGTCTCTGCTGCGGCGGAAGCCTAGAAATATTATTATTTTTTTTTGTTATTATTTTTATGCCTACCAATAGAAGGTTGACCTTCAGAAAAATACAATACATAGCTCCATCAACTGAAAACCAAACACATTTTTTCTGTCTGTCCCTATGGCGTGGTTATACATTTTTTTCAAGCCCTTTCAAACAAATGTTTGATAGCTTGAAGACGCTTAAAAATGTGAATCGAGCGTTGTTTATATTTTCTTACAATTCGTTCATTAATAACGCACTGTGTCAAGTCGTTTATGTGGGCACAGTGATGTCCCAAATTTCAGCGACAACGGAAAATAAATGCGCCTTTTATGGGCAGAAGATCTTAAATCGAGAAATCGGTCTATATGGCAGCTAAATCCAAAACTGCACCGATCTGGACAAAATTAAAGAAGGATGTCGAAGGGTCTAACATAACTCATTGTCCCAAATTTTGGCAAAATCGGACAATAAATGCGCCTTTTATGGGTGCAAGACATTAAATCGGCGGATCGGTCTATATGACAGCTATATCCAAATCTGAACCGATCTGGGCCAGATTGAAGAAATATGTCGAAGGACCTAAGACAACTCACTGTCCCAAATATTGGCAAAATCGTACAATAAATGCGCCTTTTATGGGCCTAAGACCCTAAATCGGCGGATCGGTCTATATGGCAGCTATATCCAAATCTGGACAGATCTGGGCCAAATTGAAGAAATATGTCGAAGGGCCTAACGCAACTCACTGTCCCAGATTTCAGCAAAATCGTATAATAAATGTGGCTTTTATGGGCCTAAGACCCTAAATCGGCGGATCGGTCTATATGGCAGCTATATCCAAAACTGCACCGATCTGGGCAAAATGGAAGAAATATGCCGAAGGGCCTAACACAACTCACTGACCCAGATTTCAGCAAAATCGGTTAATAAATGTGGCTTTTATCGGCTCAAGACCCTAAATCGGAGGATCGGCCTATATGGCAGCTATATCCAAATCTGGACCGATATAGGCCAAATTGAAGAAGGATATCGAAGGACCTAATGCAACTCACTGTCCCAAATTTCAGCAAAATCCTACAATAAATGTGCATTTTATGGGCCTAAGACCCGGATCGGTCTATAAGGCAGCTATATCCAAAACTGCGCCGATCTGGGCAATATTAAGGAAGGATGTCGAAGGGCCTTCATAACTCACTGTCCCAAATTTCAGCAAAATCGAATAATAAATGTGGCTTTTATGGACCTAAGGCCCTAAATTCGCGCATCGGTCTATATGGCAGCTATATCCAAATCTGGACCGATCTGGGCCAAATTTCAGCAAAATCGAATAATAAATGTGGCTTTTATGGGCCTAAGACCCTAAATCGGCAGATCGGTCTATATGGGGGCTATATCAAGCTCAATATCTCTATTAAAGACTGTAAGCGTGATGTAGCCACCGTGGTGCATAGGTTAGCATGCCCTCCTATCGTGGCCAAACGCCCGGGTTCAAATTCTGCCGGCGAGAACACCTTAAAACATTTTTCAGCGGTGATTATCCCCTCACCAAATGCTGGCAAAATTTGTGAGTATTTCCGCCATGTACAACTTCTCAACCAAGAGGTGCCACTTTTCAGTGACATGCCGTTCGGACTCGGCATAAAACCGGAGGTCACCTAATCATTGAGCTTGAAACGGGCAGCAGAAGTGAGAAGTTAATTTCCCCCTAATTTGTTCCGCAATGGGATGTTTGGGAAACACACACTAAAAAAAACGTGATTTCAACAGACAGACGGACGGACGTACACGTCTTAGATTTTTGCGCTGATCAAGAATATATATATACTTTATAGGGTCGGAAATGGATATTTCGATGTGTTGCAAACGGAATGACAAAAAGAATATACCCCCATCCTTCTGTGATGGGTATAAAAATCAAGTTTTATTGCTGAATGCCAAAGCATTTTCCAAATAATAGATAGCAAAATTTTGATTTTGCGTAAAAATCCGAATTCTAGATATCACTAACCGTTGCTAAATATAATATCAAAGATTATTATTTTACCCTTGTTTGTTCCTTTAAACCCGTCTCTGGATATCCTCTTAGTATTAAGAAACTCCGTGTGGAGTTTCCATGCTACTTCTTCCATCAGACGCCTCCCCAGATGGTGGATTGGGGAAAGCAGCGGACGCGCCAAAAGAAATGGCCAACGGTGGCTCTCGCAGATTTTCAAGAGATTTTTCATCAAGAAAACCCGGTTTAGAGGGTTGCTGACAGCACTAGATACCGAAGCCATGGCCCAAGCCGCCATCCATCTTAAAAATCATGATGGATGGCGAAGAAATAATGGAACTGACAACCCCCCGATGACAAACTATGGATTCAGAACACGGTTTATGATTGGAACATGTTTTGTCAGAACTTTCTCAGAAGTATCGAGACTTTAACAAGTCCAGAACGAGCTGTCAAACTACAACCTAGACATCCTCGTTTTAAGTGAAGTAAATGCAAATGCAAATTTTGCATTTGCTAAGGGAACGCCCGAAGAACACGAACAACGTTTTATACATTTGAGTACCGTTGTCGAATATATTCTTTCAAGGTACCAATTACACAACAATAAGTAGGTTTCTTTTACATGTCGTATTTTTGTCGAGTCTGAGATAATGTTTGTCAAATTGCTAAATTTAGCAGTCTTCGTTCGCTGTGGGCGAAGTTAACCCATTTCGTACTATTTTGCACGTTTTGGTACCACAATGTATGTATTTTGAATTGATTATTTAGTCACCCTATACACATTTACTTCTTGTACCTACATGCCAAATGTCAGACCTCAAGCTCCATCTGAAGAAAAGGTACCAAATGGTACCAATTTTGGTACCACAATGGTGATCATTTAGCCACCCATCTTATATTTCTTAGTGGTACCTACCTGCCAAATTTCAGGCCTCTAGCTCCATCTAAAGAGAAAGTACCAAATGTACGAATTTTGAATGGATCATTTAGTCAACCATTGTATATTTCCTTCTTGTATCACATGTCAAATTTCAGACCTCAAGCTCCATCTGAATGGAAGGTAAGAAATGGTACCAATTTTGGTATCAAAATTAACGAAATTGTTATAGATCATTTAGACATCCATCATTTATTTTCTAATTGTACCAATATGCCAAATTTCGGATCTCTAACTCCATCTATAAAGTTCCGAATAGTACCAATTTCAGTACAAAAATATTCGAATTATGAGAAAATTATTTAGTCGTGCTTTATATCATTCTAATTTTTATCTCTATGTCTAATTTCAGACCTTTAGCTCCATCAAAACAGAAAGTACTAAATGGTACCAAAATGTACGAATTTTGAATAGATCATTTAGTCACCCATTATATATTTTCTTCTTGTGCCTACATCTCCATTTTCAGACCTCAAGCTCCATCTGAATAAAAAGACCAAAATTGTACCAATTTTGGTACCAAAACATACGAAATTGGAATAGATCATTTAGTCATATATCATTTATTTCCTAGTTGTACCAACATGCCAAATTTCGGACGAAGATCTATAAAGAAAATTTTAAATAGTACCAATTTGGTACAAAAATGTTCGAATTATAAAAAAATGTATTTAGTCGCCCATCATATCTTTCTAAGTTTTACCTACATGCCTGATTTCAGACCTCTAGCTCCATCTAAAGAGAAAGTACCAAATGGTACCAAAATGTACGAATTTTAAATGGATCATTTAGTCACCCATTATATATTTCCTACTTTTACCTACATGTCATATTTCAGACCTCTAGCTCCATCTGAACAGCAAGTACCAAAAGGTACTAAAATGTACGACTTTTGAAAGTCACCCATTATATATTTCCTTCTTGTACCTACATGTCAAGCTTCATCTGAACAGAGGGTACAAAATGGTACCAAAATGTACGAATTTGGAATAGATCATTTAGTCATCCATCACTTGGCTCCATCTATAAAGAAATTTCCAAATAGTACCAATTTTGGTACCAAAATGTTGGAATTATGAAAAAAATATTCAGTTGCCCATTATATCTTTCTAAGTTTTACTTACATGCCTGATTTCCAATTGAAGAGAAAGTACCAAATGGTACGAATATTGGTACGAAAATGTACAAATTGTAAAGAGATCATATTCACGCACAATATTTTCTCTAATTGTACCTGCATACGAAATTACAGACCACTAGATTTGTACCAAATGGTACAAATTTTGGTACCAAAATGTACACCTTTTACATACACCATTTAGTCACTTAACATATATTTCCTAGTTTTACATACATGCCAAATTTCAGACCTCTAGCTCCATCTGTAAAGAAATTACCAAATTGTGCCAATTGCGCTACGAAATGTACGTTTCTTTCCGTTACCAGTACTATTTTTCCATTTTTCCTTTCACCCTCATTCTTTTGCACCAGATGTCTTTTAAGTAAAATTTCAAAATTCCACATCAATCTATCCGCCTTGTACAAAGTTCACCCATTTCGTATCTTTTTTGTACTTTTTTTAGTACCTAAATGTACAAATTTCCAAAAACTCTTATGGTAATCCACTTAAGGTTGTCACAGTGTACCTAAATTCCAAAATTCAGAGCTCTAGTTCAATTTACAAAGGAAGTACCAAATGGTACCAATTGCAATACTAAACGTACTATTTCCCCCACTTCCGTTACGGTTTTCCAACATTTTTTACCAAACCATATTTTTCGAAACGCTCTTTCATTTGAGCCCAAGAACATAATTCTAGCCCTTTCCGTTCGCGCTAGGCCAATATGTAGCATTTTGTACTTTTTGGTACCTAAACGTACGAATATCACCATATCCAGCTTTATACCATGCCTATGATTCAAGACCATCTTCTTGCAAAATTTCATGATTCTAGCTTAAGCCGTTTGGGATGGGCGATGATCATTCAGTCAGTCACGCTATTCTTTTATATATATTGATAATTAATATACTCCAATTGCAAATAAAGGACGTATATATACTTGTATCAATAATACTTTAGCTGCATCAATGTCTTTATTCCTTCTTCAACTCAAATATAATTTAACCACTGTATATACAACTACTGTAAGCATATTGTTCAAAGTGCGTCTTTTTCAACGTCACTATCACTATAAACGAAACGCAACGCAACGCACACAACAACAACAACAGTAGAAGCGGCAATATAATGACTTGACGAAAACTATCGACATTTGTATCGTATCGTTAACCTTGATAGACAGACTTGCACACAAAAAAAGCTATGTGCACACACACACACACACCCATGCACTCCAATTTGTAAGCAGCATTGTGGGTACCAAAAGCGTACAACAACAAAACTAACGGTGACAATTGGGGAGAATTTGATAATGAAATATTTGGTGGCAATGGAAAATATGAAACTATGCCCATTCCCTACAACTACTGTTTTGTTGTTGCATTTGTTTGAACACAAGTGTTTTAATTGTTGTTGGAGGCCCTTTGTTAGCTGTTGTCGCAATAATGGTTTTGGTGCTGTTGTAAAGAGTTTTGAGATACACTCTCGTACACACAAAAGTGCTATTATCTCGAGGGTGTACCACTCACGTGAATGCTCAGATGAGATGAGGGCACACTTCACAGTTACCACAGAGTCACCTGAGAATTTTGCATTTACAAAAGTGATGAGGTGTCGTTTTTAAGATTTTTACATTGCGTCTGGTGTTAGGGATGGAAGTGGAATTTCTCACTTTCTATAAACAATAAAGATCGCTATATCCTCCCCGACAGAAGGGACGAGAAGGGAGATCGGTCTGTACGACTCCCCCAAACTCGAATCTAATCCAGTAGCGGGATAACTCTGCCCATCTTCTAGACATCGGTAACTATACGAGTGTTCAACGACAGGTTGAGGACAGTAGTAAGGTACTCAACTCTAGGTAGATCCAGATTCTTTAGCATCAGAGTAGAGATTCCGTCGGGGCCCAACGCCTTGGATGTTTTGGCGCCACAGATGACATTCCTAACTTCGCCCACGGCAAATTGCGATGGCTGTCCATCGGCTCGGAGACCACGGATACGACGAATGGCTCTCCTCCTTGCCATGCCACTCTCTGGATGCACAATAAATTGATGGTTAAACAACCTGGCGCAACTCTTTGGATCTGGCACGGTTATGTCACCAAAAGTGACTGAGGTCCTTTCAGGGTTCGAGAGTGACTTAACAATAGACCACAGCTTGCCTTAACCGGTGCCTAAATTACATTGTTCCAATTGTTCCAGCCACAAATTCCACTTATGATCGTTGACTACCCCGTTTACTTCCAAATTCAGCTCGCTGATTCGGGGGTTAGGGCAGTCCGTACAACGAATCTCTCAAGCTCGTCTGCGAGTACCACTGCCTGCGCCGGGAAATTGGGCCGCACATTCGACCGACAGGCATAAAGTTAGCGGCTGCTGCGGTAATGATGTCTAAGAATTTCCTCTCGGCAAGCAGCGCATTCGAGGGAGGTGTCAATTCACTGAAGCCAGCCCAATCGGCCTTCTTCTGATTGATAAACGTCCGGCTCTCAGAGGTCATAAAGTCGGGTTGGGTTGGACGATGGTGAGAATTATGGGGAGGTGGTCTGATTCCAAAGAAATGACGGCTTGCCAGGATACGTCACTCTGGAGATCAGGGGATGCAATGGTAATTCTTGGCGAGCTGTTACACCTCCTCGTAATCCTAGTGGGGGCATCCTCATTCACCGTGTAAAACTTGGAGCCTTCAATCTGCTTTGCCCCGCAGGTCGTTACCTAGGGGAGAATGCCATGAAATGAGATGCGCAGACGATTATGGCCAGATAGTAGCCCACGGCCACCAACCGGCGTACGGTATGTACATATATTTCGACAGAACCGTACCAGACTGCTATCCCCATGCACTCCATGTAGGGGTCGGTAGCGCCAGGCGCCGGCGATATGGGTCTATACTGCACGGAATGGTGTATCACAAAGATGTTCTATAGTCTCTTCTTCCTTGTAGTCCTCACAGCTTCGGCTAAAGTCGTTACTGACGAATTTCAGTTTGTCAGCATGTTTTCCGATTAGACAGCGACCTATCATGTCGGGCACAATGACTGAGACGCCTGTTCTAGCCGGCGACAGCAAAGCGGTGGACCTCTATATAAGGCCACATAATTTTGGAATACTAACAGCCCCCTTTTTTGTGATCTATCATTCGTTGCCCTTCGGGCCTGATCCTGAAAACTTAGCTTACATGTCGCTTGAGACACACTCACAGATTCCAATTCCTCTAAAAGGTGGATCCTAGTTTCGCAAGTCCGTCCGCTTTGTAATTCCCTGTGATATATCTGTGGCCTGGCATCTAAAACAGGTGAATTTTAAACTGTTCAGCCATCTTGTTGAGAGATCTGCGACAGTCGAGGGGGGTTTTTGAATTCCGAGATACCTTCTCCAGACAATTAAATGGCTGCCTAGCTGTCTGAGAATATATTTATGCCAATTGCAGTTATAACATTGCAGTTATAACAGTGGTCGGGTAACCTTCTCAACATGACCTGTTATAGTTTTTCAGCGTACACCCCAAAGCCCACGTGGTCGTCTAGTTTGGAGTCATCAGTGCAGAAGTCTATATAAATTACATTACCAGAGATATCCTAGTTCCAATCGGTTCTATCAGGAATATTGGTATATTACCTATTTTAGGCAGGCTGTAATCCACACTGCCTGGAACATCGGATATTGCATAAGGATAACACAGTGTCCGTAGCTTCCACATGACCAAAGAGAAAGCTCCCTTAGCCTCACAGCAGTGGTCGCAGCAATTTACCTCGCCAGAGGAGTTAGATGTAGCATTGAATTCAGTGCATAAGATGATGTCGTCCTCAGTGCGGCTGTGATGCACAAACAAGCCATCCTTTGGATCCGATTGAGTATTGAACAGTAGGCGGACTTTTGAAGCGCCATCCACCAGACCACAACACCATATAGCATTATTAGTCTGACAACTGAAGTAATCAACCAGTGCATGGCACGTGGTTTAAACCCCAAATTTTGCCAATGGCTTTCTTGCAGGTGGGGCAGACCCATACCCCAAAACCACAACCCAAAATCAAAAGTTGGCCGATAGGCACAATATGGGTATCAAATGAAAGGTATTAGAGAAAACGAATATCGTATTCCCAAAACTCATCTAAACAGATATATTCGACGTTCATGTCAATATGGGACTAAACAAAAAGTATTCGGCAGTAGGTTATAAATATGACATAGAATATAAGATCCAAGTTATGGAAGGTCGCCCCACCTCCAAATACCCCCAAATGGGCACATTAGCCGACTCAACGGTATTTAGGAGTAAAGAACGAATTTGATAACTATTTTCAGGGTAAAGGGCCGGTGGACGCCCCATCCTCCAAACACCCTCCGAACAGTTCACGTTTACCAACCATGGCTGTGTGGGGCTCCGACTAAAGGCATTTGGGAGTAAAGCACAAATTTAATATCGATATTTGAGTCGAAATATCCTCCACCCCTCCCCTAAAAAGCACTTCGCATTATCCTATTTTTCAAAAAAAAGATATCGCAGATTTGTAATGCCATTCATTCGAAATTTTTTTGCACTCTTACAGTGACATTAAACAAAACATGGTTTATATTGTTGGGATAAGGTGCCACCCAACACCCGGCACTTGGATATATAGACCAATCACGACAATATACGGCTCAAACGAAAGGTGCTTGAGAGAAAAAACGAATTTTATATTCAACTCAGGAGCCATGTGTGTTGGGGGTTGCCCCACCCTAAAATACCTATTTACTGGCCATTGCAATATGTGACTTCTATAAAAGCTATTTGGGAGTAGAGTACAACATTGATATTTACTCCACTCTCAAACAGAACTTTTTTTCAGCATCATGGGCTACAGAGACACGATTTCGATATCCACATTCAAGGCGAAGTGTCCGCAACCTAAAAAGACACTAGAGAGTTAAAAAAGGCGCATCAGAGCAGGCCCGGTTTGGCTAGTAATGTATATACTTTATGGGATCTTAGACGAATATTTCGAGGAGTTACAAACAGAATGACGAAACTAGTATACCCCCATCCTATAATGGAGGGTACAAAAACTCTATACATATTTACTTATTTAAGTTTGTGAAGTGTAACTTAATTTCATTGCAATGTTTCAACAAGTAAAAAGGCGTTAAGTTCGGCCGGGCCGAACTTTGGATACTCGCCACCTCGGGTATATACTGGGTTGTCCAAAAAGTAATTGCGGATTTTTTAAAAGAAAGTAAATGAATTTTTAATAAAACTTAGAATGAACTTTAATCAAATATACTTTTTTTACACTTTTTTTCTAAAGCAAGCTAAAAGTAACAGCTGATAACTGACAGAAGAAAGAATGCAATTACAGAGTCACAAGCTGTGAAAAAATTTGTCAACGCCGACTATATGAAAAATCCGCAATTACTTATTGGGCAACCCAATATGTTAACCAACTTTCATAAAAATCCGGTGAAAATTGCATACCTTATGTCCCATAGCAGCAATATCGAAATATGTTCCGATTAGGACCCAATACAAATAGGTACAAGTCATTGTACAATTGTGTATAACAAAATATTGGTCTTTTTAATAGCTATATCTAAAAATAAACCGACCTGAACCATATACGACACGGATGTCGAAAAGCCTAACATAAGTCACTGTGTCAAATTTTAGGGCAATCGGAATACCAATGCGCCTTTTATGAGGCCAAGACTTTAAATCGATATATCGGTCTACATGACAGCTATATCCAAATCTGGGCCAATTTAGGCCAAGGTGCAGAAAAATATCGAAATGCCTAACACAAAGCACTGTCCCAAATCTCGGCGAACTCGGACAATAAATGCGCCTTTTATGGCCCCAAAACCTTAAATCGAGAGATCTGTCTATATGGCAGTTATATTCAAATCTGGACCGATCTTTGCCATATTGCAGAAGTATGTCAAGGGGCTCAACTTAACTCACCGCTCTAAATGTTGGCGACATCGGACAATAAATGCGCTCTTTATGGACCCAAAACCTTAAATCGTGGTATCGGTCTATATGGCAGCTATATCCAAATCTGGACCGATCTGGGCCAAAGTGAAGAAGGATGTCGAAGGGCCTAACACAACTCACTGTCCCAAATTTCAGCAAAATCGGACAATAAATGTGGCTTTTATGGGCCTAAGACACTAAATCGGCCGATCGGTCTATATGGCAGCTATATCGAAATCTGGACCGATCTGGACCAAATTAACGAAGGATGTCGGTGGGCCTAAGACAACTCACTGTACCAATTTCAGCAAAATCGGTTAATAAATGTGGCTTTTATGGGCCTAATATCCTAAATCGGAGGATCGGTCTATATGGCAGCTATATCCAAATCTGGACCGATCTGTGCCATAATGCAGAAGTATGTCAAGCGGCTTAACTTAACTCACTGTCCGCAATTTCAGCATAATCGGATAATAAATGTGGCTTTTATGGGCCTAAGACCCTAAATCGGCTGATCGGTCTATATGGCAGCTATATCCAAATCTGGACCGATCTGTGCCAAATTGAAGAAGGATGTCAAAGGGCCCAACACAACTCACTGTCCCAAATTTCAGCAACAATAAATTTGGCTTTTATGGGCCTAAGACCCCAAATCGTAGGATCGGTCTAAATGGCAGCTATATCCAAATCTGTACCGATCCGGGCCAAATTGACGAAGGATGTCGAAGGGCCCAACACAATTCACTGTCCCAAATTTCAGCAAAATCGGTTAATAAATGTGGCTTTTATGGGCCTAAGACCTTAAATCGGAGGATCGGTCTATATGGCAGCTATATCGAAATCTGGACCGATCTGGGCCAAAGTGAAGAGGGATGTCGAAAGGTGTAATACAACTCACTGTCCCAAATTTCAGCTAAATCAAATAATATATGTGCCTTTTATGGGCCTAAGATCCTAAATCGGAGGATCGGTCTATATGGCAGCTATATCCAAATCTGTACCGATCTAGGCCAAACTAACGAAGGATGTCGAAGGGCTTAACACAACTCACTGTCCCAAATTTCAGCAAAATCGGATAATAAATGTGGCTTTTAAGGGCCTAAGACCCTAAATCGGAGGATCGGGCTATATGGCATCTATATCCAAATCTGGGCCAAAGTGAAGAAGGATGTCGAAGGGCCTAACACAACTCACTGCCCCAAATTCCAGCAAAATCGGATAATAAATGTGGCTTTTAAGGGCCTAAGACCCTAAATCGGAGGATCGGGCTATATGGCAGCTATATCCAAATCTGGACCGATCTGGGCCAAAGTGGAGAAGGATGTTGAAGGGCCAAACACAACTCACTGTCCCAAAATTCAGCAAAATCGGATAATAAATGTGGCTTTTATGGGCCTAAGACCCTAAATCGGCTGATCGGTCTATATGACAGCTATATCCAAATCTAAACCGATCTGGTCCAAATTGAAGAAGGATGTCGAAGGGCCTAAAACAACTCACTGCCCCAAAATTCTGCAAAATCGGATAATAAATGTGGCTTTTATGGGCCTAAGACCCTAAATCGGAGAATCCGTCTATATGGCAGCTATATCCAAATCTGGACCGATCTGGGCCAAATTGAAGAAGGATGTCGAAGGGCCTAACACAACTCACTGTCCCAAACTTCAGCAAAATCGGTTAATAAATGTGGCTTTTATGGGCCTAAGACCCTAAATCGGAGGATCGGTCTATATGGCAGCTATATCCAAATCTGGACCGATCTGGGCCAAATTGAAGAAGGATGTCGAAGGGCCTAACAAAACTCACTGCCCCAAATTCCAGCAAAATCGGACAATAAATGTGGCTTTTAAGGGCCTAAGACCCTAAATCGGAGGATCGGGCTATATGGCAGCTATATCCAAATCTGGACCGATCTGGGCCAAAGTGAAGAAGGATGTCGAAGGGCCTAACACAACTCACTGTCCCAAATTTCGGCAAAATCGGATAATAAATGTGGCTGTTATGGGCCTAAAACCCTAAATCGAAGGATCGATCTATATGGCAGCTATATCCAAATCTGGACCGATATGGGCCAAAGTGAATAAGGATGTCGAAGAGCCTAACACAACTCACTGCCCCAAATTTCAGCAAAATCAGGTAATGAGTGTGGCTTTTATGGGCCTAAGACCCTAAATCGGCCGATCGGTCTATATGGAGGCTACATCAAGATATGGTCCGATATAGCCCATCTTCGAACTGAAACTGCTTATGGACAAAAAAAGAATCTGAGCAAAGTTTGAGCTCAATATTTTTATTTTTAGACTGCAGCGTGATTTCAACAGACAGACATGTCCAGATCGTCTTATATTTTTACCCTGATCAAGAATATATATACATTATAGGGTCGGAAATGGATATTTCGATGGGTTGCAAATGGAATGACAAAATGAATATACCCCCTTCCTACGGTGGTGGGTATACAAATATGCTTTTCGTTCGTACTGTACTTAAAGGTGTAACCAATTTTCAAAGTTTAAAAAATTGTTTAACTGTAAAGGCAAAAACAAAATATGTTGCTTTCAATTGCCATGTCATAGAAGCAGACGTCGTTAGCCCTTTTGCTAAGGCACAGGAAGGTGAAGACAAGCAGTCAGGCAGACAGACAGACAAATATGCGGTCTGGTTGTGTCTTCAAATAAACGCACGGCGACGGAAGCTTTTTTTTCTAATAAACCTGCATTTTAAACATTATAAAATTTAAAAAAAAAAAACAATAAAAATAGATTGAATTATATGTCGCTGTTGTCTAAAGCGGCAGTTGAACGCACCGACACACACACACATGGACTAATGACCGAGCCGTTTCGAAGCTAGTTTGGGGAGAATGCATAACTGATAGGGGGCCCAAACTCATATCACTCAATTCGTTTTTATTTCGGATTTTCAAGGTTAATTACATGGTGATACTCGTCTGTTGGTATTCTCATTGTCTACATGAATAGTTGGAGTGTTTGAATCTTATCATGCATACTTGAAGTGTGTGCGCATGTGAGTGCCGGTGTGTTGGTGTTTGTACATGTAACGCGTTATCAATCGATTAAGTTTTTTTTCACTGTAAATTGTTTATAGCTTGTTTCGAGTTTTTAATGCATATTTTGAAGGCATTTTTATGGTTCCGAGTCATGAATGCATCAATTTGTTTTTGCTCGGAGAGGTCAAATCTACGGCATAGGGGTAGGTTATGTCGGGTACGGTTATAAAGATGAATTATTTGCCTATTAATCATAGGTGTACAACAAATTGATTGAATTAAAGAAAATTATTGAGCACTTCGAATAATGATCATAAAATGCAAAGTTGAGCTTAAGTGGATAATGAAAACAAATTTGACAGTAAAAACATATTATGTGTCTATAGCTTCAATAAGACACACACTTTTCGTTTGCTGCAATGACCAAAGTAGACATGATAGTTGAATCACAACCATTCAGGCTTTAGTAAAAGACTGCAATGCTAATTTTCCCATGAACATTCAACTAAGGAACTGGGGCAAACTGCATACAAATCACTGAGTACTGTACGATTCAAATTTTAAGGGACCTCCTTATTGCGACACCTCTTTGGGGAGAAGTTTTAACAAGGCATAGTACCTCACAAATGTCGTTCGACCTGTATCGGTGGCCTTTAGACTCTTTGGCCTGACATGAAGATAGAGTTGGTCCCCATTGATTAGGATGAAGCCAGACTTAGGCTGATTAAAGGGCAGAATAAGCATCTGCTAGCGGAGAGCTGGACAATTGTAAGGGGACGAGCGAGGGATAAAGGTAATAGCAAGGATCTCTGGATCAGGGTTGGTTCAGAATCCTTGTCACTCCTGAAGTCCTCGATGGAAGAGGTCAAGTTCGGCTTAAACAAGGTGACAATGGCCCTGCCCGCCGATGATGATGACGCCACCCAGGGAACTAGAGGCATGGGCTGCCTGAAGCTAGTGCAGATTAACCTGCACCACTCAGAGGTAGCCACGGATGAGCTGCTGAGAGCTATGGGGAGAGATGGCACTGATGTGGCCCTCGATCAGGAAGCGTGGTTACGAGGTAACAAGGGTCGTGGACTCAGATCCCGAAATCTGAAACTGATCATTGATGTGGCCTTCGTTTAGGTTCGTGGACTCAGATCTCGAAATACGAATCTTAATCCAAGGGCCTGGAGGGAAGCCAAGGTGGTCTTTATCCCCAAGGCGGGAAAAATAAACCACAATACGACGAAGAATTATAGGCCTATTAGTCTGTTTTCCTTTTTGCTGAAAGCACTGGAAAGTCAGATTGACCTAAAGGTGAGGGGGGGGACTGACGCCGGAAAACTTCAGTGAGGCACAAAACGAATATCTCAAAGGCATGTCGGTGGAGACGGCCCTTCACGAGGTGGCACAGTAGGTCAAGCCATGTCTCCGACAGAAGTAGTACACTTTGGCGGTCTTCTTGGATATTGAGGTGGCCTTTAATAATGTGGAGATAGGATCGATAGTCGCCGCACTGGACCGCACGGAGATAAACTTCATAATCTCCCAGTGAACCAATAATATGATTTATGGCAGGATTATTAATGAGAACCTGAGAGATAGTGTGGTGAGGGGGTGTTCCCGCCAAACCTCTTGAATGATGAAATCCTGATGGATCTCGTTGGGGACGGCACGAACATTAACGCTTATGTGGACGACGTCCTGCTGCTTGTCCCAGGCAGGTTTCTGTCGATGATCAGCGAGATCTTGGAAGGGTTACTGAGGAGGTTCTTGCGATGGGCTACCAGAAATGGGCTGAGGACTAACCCAGGGAAGACAGAGCTGGTGCTCCTCACGCGTAGATATAAGATACCGGAGTTTAGTCTCCCGTCCTTGGGTGGAGTTACCCTGCGGCTGTCGAAGGAGACGAAGTACCTAGGCATAGTCCTCGATTCAAAACTGTGCTGTAAGAGGAACACCAAGGAAAGAAGCCGTAAGGCAGTGTGAGCTTTTTACTCCTGCAGGAGTATGTTCTGTTAGAAGTGGGGGTAAGCCCCAAGGTGATTTATTGGATATATACGGCCATTGTGACCCATGGAGCACCGGTATGGTGGAATTCCCTAGAGAAGAGGACGCGTGCGAGGGAGTTCGAGAAGGTTCAGAGACTGGCCTGCGTCGGGGTCACAGGGGCACTGAGATCCGCACCGCAGGCAGGCCAGGAGGCAATGCTGAATATGCAGCCAATTAAGGTCTACATTCAGAACTGTGCCGCCAAGGTCGCTGATGGAAGAGGGTTGCGGCCATAGATCGATTCTGGGTGTTATGGATGTGGAGGGTAGGCTAGCTTGCACCAGTGCCGACTGGAATGAGAGTATTCGCGATTCGTTTTACTGGAAGGGATGAATAGAGGGCGAATGTTGTACTTGAGGAGGATGAGGCCTCGATCTACACCGATGTCTCCAAGATGGAGTCAGGGACTGGATTGGGGATCTACTCTGATGCACTCAATATCGGTATGTCTCTGAAACTGGCGGGCGAGTGTACGGTCTTTCAGCCAGAGGTCTGTGCCATTGCGATGGCCGCAAGGGAAATTCTGGATTTACCGCTCTCAAAACTCAGAATTTATGTGGACAATATGGCGGCGCTCAAGGCCTTGGGGTCGAGGATGGTGAGGTCGAGATGCGTGGCGGATTGTTTGAAGTCTCTGGGCGGACGAGTGCACCAGGAAAGATTCGTCTGGGCCGGGCGGACCAGTCACCGGTCTTTGTATTGCTCTATCGTTATTTTCATGGCTTGTATTGCTCTATCGTTATTTTCATGGCATGTGTTCCAACGATATTCGTCTTCTTATTTATGTGGACAGTATGGCGGCGCTCAAGGCCTTGGGGTCGAGGATGGTGAGGTCGAGATGCGTGGCGGATTGTTTGAAGTCTCTGGGCGGACGAGTGCACCAGGAAAGATTCGTCTGGGCCGGGCGGACCAGTCACCGGTCTTTGTATTGCTCTATCGTTATTTTCATGGCTTGTATTGCTCTATCGTTATTTTCATGGCATGTGTTCCAACGATATTCGTCTTCTTATCCCTGACGTTAGGATGTTCACCAGGAATACAAGACTTGGCAAGAACTCACACTCACGTTTGCAATCGATTGGCCAGTCGACCGGACCATGCATTACCGAGAAAATTCATTTTTCTCCCGAACCATTCGTATGTGGAATCGACTTCCGGCTAATGTCTTTCCCACCGACATTGACGCTGGTATCAATAAACACTACTCCCTCTTTCTCCCCTCCAACCCTTAACTTTCCTAATTGTCAACGCAATGCACTGCATATATAGGGGACATCCCCAGCGTGTTGGTTACCTGAAAAAAAAACTCTTTGTACTCATGCACAGCGAACCCTGATATTAGGCTTAAGATGATCTAAATTGTCCTTAGTCCATTCTTTTCCATTTGAAACTATGCAATGCTGCATACAATTTCAAAAGAATCCATGGTGATGGTTATTCAAAGTTTAGTACGGCCGAATTCAACACTTGTTTTTATTTGGCTTCATTATCAATTCACCATTTCAGAACATTATCGTCCAAATTTAGACCATTATTTCGAAAATAGAAAACAAACTCTTTCCAAAAAAGGTGAGGCATATGTCTTGATTAGTTATCTCTGTCGCGTTAAAATCCTCCTTAGTATTCGCTAAATGTATTGACACATCCCTGGTGTTTAGAGCTATGTCCGGCCCCTTTTACTTTCAAGTTGTCATTTCCAGTGTTCAATAGTTCTAAATATTCAAAATACCATATCTGCCTGCTAACACAATTACGAATAATTGAAAACTTTTTGAGCACGTTCAGATAGTTCTTAGGCAAATCTTAGTTACCAACACTTAGTCAATGTTTGGGTTTTTTTTTCTCAAAGAAAAACAAAATGCAAAGTAATTTCAAACCAATAAAACCATCAACAATAAATGATTTTAATATCATCATTATCATTATCGCCGTAAACTCGTATCTACGAATTGTTGTTAATCTCTTCAAGCAAACAAATAAACAACAATAGCAATGCCTACTGCCAACTCTGACCCCGCTCCCCACTTGCAGGTCCAAGTAGAGAAACCGGATTGTACGATAGTGCGTAGACTACAGACATTTTCAACGCATTTTGCCTATTCTTATGGTTGCTACCACTGTCGAAATCAAGTATTCGGCCACAACTACATTCACGTGTGCCATTCTTCTCATGCACACACTTTGGCATGTTCGGCTAAATGTGTGAATTGTTTTTGTTGTGATTTAAAATCATACACACTCACATAAAAGATAAGATGACGTACAGTGCGAGTGTCTCTATAGAAAATTTTGCCACTGCGTGTATTCCACAAAGTTCACAGTCTTCGTTGTAGTCTTATTTTCGTTTTCTGGCTTCATTCACAACAAACAAACAGAAAACAAAATGCTAGAAGAGAGCTTTTTTTATGCAGAAAAGGCAGAGCTTTTTTTTCTTATTTATTTTCCCACCACACAAGCGATCGTCAAGAAATGGTTCAGCAAATCATAGAAGTTGTTGGACAATGTGGATGGAGGAGGTAGGCACAGTGAAACAAAATGGTGAGACCATAGCAGAAGTCATGTCAGTCAAATCGTATAGGTTAGGTTGAAAACAGGGTACGGATATTACTCCGGATCCATGCCACTATGGACATATACCTAAGCCAGTAAACGGCTTGCTGTGCTCTCTAAACACTAAAAAATTAACCTCAAAAAACTAAATCTAAGTTAGAAATTCCGTGCTACTTACAAAATCCTTAATTGTTTTCCATGCCACGCCCCTAAGTTGGCTCATGTTTGGCATTGTGTCCCCACCTAAGTGTCGGTATTTGTTAGACAGGAAAGCCAGGAAATGCTCCAACGTCTCATCTTACCCGCATGCCCAACAAATGCCATCACTTGCCGCACCGATTTTACATAAGTGAGCTCGAAGTCCTATATATCCCGTTATGATACCAAGAGCTATACTGAACTCCTTCTTACTTCCTTTCAGTAACAGACTCGTCTTTTCACAATCTGGATCACCCCATAGGATTTCCGCCGTCCCACCGACTGTTTTGCTGTTCCACAGGGTTACATGCGCATTCTTTGCCCCCGCGCTTAACCAGGACTGCGTAGTCCTATGTGTGCCGTTATGATACCGAGAGCTATTCTGAACACCTTCTTACTTCCTTTCAGTAACAGCCTCGTCTTCTCACGATTTAGATCCCCCCATAGGATTTTCGCCGTCCTACCGACTGTTTCGCTGTTCCACGGTGTTACATGCGCATGCGTCGCCCCGTAACCCGGACTGCGTCGACCCGAAAGGCTTCGAGCTAACCAACTAACCGACCAGGTGGGCTTTGGGGTGTACTCTAAAGATCTATAACTAGTCATATCGAAAAGGTTACCCAACCACAGCAGTGTGTATCAAGCGGAGATCCTTGCAAGGAAGTGATGGAAAGGCTAAGATATAATGTCATTGCCACGATTGACATAAATATCTTCCTAGACAGCCAGGCAGCCATTAAATCCCTGGAGAACGTATTTCTGTACACAAAAAACGCCCTCGACTCTCGCAGACCTCTCAACGAGATGGCCGAACAGTTCAAAATTCACCAATTCTGGGTGCCGGGCCACAGAGATATCACAGGGAATTGTAAAGCGGACAAGCTTGCGAGACTAGGAACTATTCACACAATCCAGGGATACTGGAATCTGTGGGTACGCTACAAGCGACATGTAAGTTTTCAGGACAATGCGCGAAGGACAACGAATGATAATTGACCACAAGGAGGGGGCTGTGAGCATTCCAAAGCTATGTGGTCTAATCTAGACTTGAAGAGATCTACAGGTTTGCTGTCACTGGCTAGAACAGTCGTCTCAGTCATTATGTCCGTCATGACAGGGCACTGTCTAATCAGAAAATATGCAGACAGACTGAAGGTTGCCAGCAACGACTTTTGCAGAAGCTATGAGGACATCGAAGAAGAAGAGACTAAAGAACACCTTCTGTGTGTTTGTCCCGCACTAACAGTCAAAAAGAGTTCCACTTTAGGTTCTCATATCTTTTAGAACCTGTCTGATTTAGCGGATGTGAACATTCGCAAATTATTGGGCTTTTTAAAGCGATCTAGACGGTATAACTGTAGGAACTGGAAGACATCTTCCCTCTTCTGTTCCTGTGGCATCACAATGGACGAAAACTTCTAAGTGAGTGTGATGGCAGACTGCCACTTAAACCTAACCTAAGCAAATTTATTGATGGCAGTTCTCTGGCATTCACTGTGAAATCGGGCCCGACACCCAAAGGACACGGATCGTGCCATCCTCAGAAAAGGCGTTGATATCCTTCTTACATTCCAACACTGTTCGTTTTCTTACCGCGCTGGTTGTTATTGCCTTTATGGCCTGTTGACTGTCCGTAAAGATGTTCATACTCGACGTCCTCGCGTTAACACCACACCACCTCACTCAATCTGTGATCACCCGGATCTCCGCCAGGAGGACCGTATTATGGTCAGACAGTCTTAAACAGATCTCAGTCCCTGAATTCTCAATGTAGACCCACAGGCCCACTCTGTCCTCTAGCTTTGATCCATCCGTGTTAATCCAAGACTGTGCCACTGGCGGCATTGCCTCGCATTCGACCTCAAGTGTCGTCTCAGGTATCCGATCGGAAACCTCTTCCATTCCTTCCAGGTTTCCTATCGTCGCCTCGATGATACCGCGATGGTATGATCTGCTCCCATCCTCTATCCACTCTCCCATCGCCTTAAGTCTGATAACCCCGATGGCTGCCTCACACTTAGTTTGTATATCTATGGGTCGGATATCTAGAATAGTTTCCATTGCCCCAGTACGAGTGATCCTCATCGCTCCGCCTGTGCCAAGACAACAAGTTCCATTGGCATAAGCGGAGGGATGAGGACCACTCTTACTAGGGCAATGGAAACTATTCTTGATATCCGACCCATAGATATACAAATCAAGTGTGAGGCAGCCATTGCGGTTATGAGACTTAAGGCGATGGGCTTGGGAGTAGGTGATGGTACCATCATCGGCTCCCTGTTCATTGGGTTGCATTGAGTCTCCTGTCGCTGCGCTGCCTAATGTTTCAATATTAGGATCTTTACCTATCCCAGTATTGCGAATCTTTAAGTCGGTGATGGGTCCGTCGTCGGGTTCCTCTTTGTTAGGCTGTGTTGGGTCTCTCGCCACTGCACTGCCTAATATT
The DNA here is from genome assembly GCF_963082655.1 of Stomoxys calcitrans. NCBI lineage: Eukaryota > Metazoa > Arthropoda > Insecta > Diptera > Muscidae > Stomoxys > Stomoxys calcitrans. Next base: position 77,209,844 of record NC_081554.1, read on the forward strand.
TTAGTATTATGATCATTGCTTATCCTGGTATTTCCAATATTGAGAGATGCCGTGATTGTCTCGTTGGCGGCTCCCTGTTTGTTGGACGGTTTTGAGTCACCTGCCACTGCACGGCCTGATGTCGCAGAACGAAAATTTCTGCCTATCCTAGCCTACCCAATCTTGAAAAAGACAGCTTTGCTCCCGTAGTGCGCCATGCCTTTAGTATTAGCCAAACTTGTCACGGAGACTTGATCAATGCCAATCACAAAGAGAGTTCCTTCTCCTCCCTGTGGAAGATCTCCCAGTTCTTTGCGAACAAACCTTCGTTTTGCTTGCCCAAGAATCCCAACATGCGTTCCGTTGCAAATTTACTGGCCCATCCCTTGATGAAGACCGTACCCTTTGTGAGCCGGGGGAAATCCATCTTTCTCACCAGGTCGAGGTATTCACGCCCTCCCAGGGAGCGTGAATACCTTTGACGAGCTGTTTGACGGTATCAATACATTCCGCCGAGGCAAAACGCAGCGTAAAGATGTCCCCTTTTAAACCATCTGCTCCTTCCGCGATGGCTGTGGCCTCCTTTGGGAAGTCACAGTCCTCCATGAAGACTCAGGAGCCGTGCGTGCTTCCATCGTTTCTGTTCGGACTTTGTCTACCTCCGTAGGACACTGTCTGGAGTTTCCATTGCGGGATGGCTGGCTTGGTTTTCCCAGAGTATTTGCAAGTGGGGAGCTCTTTTTCTTCTGCCACTCTGGCGTAAGAGGGCGGCTCCTTACCATTCTCAGCGACCATTTTCTCCTTCCGTGATGGCTGTGGCCTTCTTTTGGAAGTCACAGTCCTCCATGAAGACTCAGGGGCCGTCCGTGCTTCCTTCGTTTCTATTCGGGCTTTGTCTACCTCCGCAGGACACAGTCTGGAGTCTCCATTGCGGGATGGCTGGCTTGGTTTTCCCAAAGTCCTTTAAAGCGGGGAGTTTTTTTTCTTCTGCCACTCTGGCGTAAGAGGGCGGCTCCTTACCATTCTCAGCGACCATCTTCTCCTTCCGTGATGGCTGTGGCCTCCTTTTGGAAGCCATCGTTTCTGTTCGGACTTTGTCTACCTCCGCAGGACACTGTCTGGAGTCTTCATTGCCGGATGGCTTGCTTGGTTTTCTCAGAGTACTTGAAAGCGGGGAGCTGTTTTTCTTCTTCCATATTTTAGCAGTGTTATGCTCTTCGGCAGATCTGATTCTTTTTCAGCTTCCGTAAAAGTGCTTAGAATGTCAGTTCTATCCCTGCCAGCAACCTGCACTTTCGCCCGATTACGCTGCCGTTACATACTCCTCGGTCTCCTTCGTCGTGCACCGGATCGCTTTCTCTGCATGTGAGCTAAGCAAAGCCATCGCTCACTTTAGCTGTCATCCCGATGCCTTCATCTCTCGATTCGGCTGCGATGACTGTTTCATTGACACAGTCGCTGTCTGAAACCGAGTCAGAAACATCACCTTTACTTAAAGGCTGTGCATCCCTCTGGTTTATCCGTCTCTTCCTCATTAATTAGTCTAACGACTAGTTGTGCGCTTGAAGCATTACTCTCGACCACAGGTGCCAAGGCACCCACACCTGTGGGAGGGGAGGACAACACGCTACGGTCTGACGCCACCACCGCAGATGTTGAGTCTTTGGAGTCCATTTCTAGCCTACTCCAAATGGCTTGAAAATTTTTTCGTAATAGGTACTACCTATTCCGAGTTACGGATATATTTTTTTTTCTTTGAGAAGCGAAATAAAAACACGTCCGCTTCACTCAAAGGCTACAAATTTAGTCACTTTAGACTATGTAAGCAGTTTAGAAACAAGGCCACCTCTCGACAGACGAAGATTACACCATACAAGACACTGATACTGCCCGTGTTGTTATACGGTGCTGAGGCATGGGTACTTGTAAAAGCAGATGAGGCAGTACTTGGAGTATTTGAGAGAAAGATTCTTCGTAAAATATATGGATCAGTTTGCGTTAATGGAGCTGTATGACGATGATAGCATAGTTACACGCATCAAGATACATCGGCTGCGTTGGCTAGGACATGTTGTCAAAATGGATGAAGAGGATCCAGCAAAGAAGTCTTTTGAAGGCAAACACGGTGGTACACGCAAACCGGGAAGACAAAAAGCCCGACGGAAAGATCAAGTGGTGGGAGACACCTCGAAACTTGGTGTCAGAGATTTTAGAATGAGCGCAGAAGATCGAGGCGCTTGGAAGGCTAATGGGTCAAATGTTCCTTCATTGCCAATTAAAGAAAGAAGAATAACGAAATTTGTATACCCCCATCCTATGGGGGAGGGTATAAAAATTTAAGAGTTGGTTATCCTTCCATTAATGATGGCGATATATGCGAGGTATTCAACGGTGTAAAACTTTTCAATAAAAGTGTTGCTCCGCCATCAGACTCGACAATAAAAACGAGGACCCTTATCGCTGAGATTGAACATTGAACATTTGTATCTGCATTTGCCCTTTGTCAATTTTAGGCCCACTGTATTTTTTTTTATAGAAAACAACAACATTACGTTCTAATGCCAAAATTACGTTCTAATGCTCTCGCTGATCTTTCGTCAGCGGGCGAGACGATAGTACAAGTGTTTCATAGACAATGTTGTTGTTGTTGTTGTTAAACGAATTCACTTGCTTCATTGGAAGCAGAAGGGAACCAAAAGCTTTCTGCCTTCAGCGATTCATTTAAGATTTGTTTGACAATTCACGATCTATGCGTTAGTGATGGTGGCCATGTTGGTGTTCTCACCATCACACTATGCCCGTGTAGTGGTGAATTGTTTTCGATTCATTTTCACGCATTCTATTCTCTATGCGTTCGTTCTTCACACTCACATTCACATTCGTATTCAATTTTCTATTCTACTCTATGCCATTCATTTCGTTAGAATATGCTTTGGGTCTGTGTAAACAAGTAGGCAGACCAAAGAATCAAAGAATTTATACCTTCACCTTCCCGAAGCCATCCCTCATGAGAAGAACCCACTGCGGGCGTAGTTTTTTTTTATGTATTCCATATATTTTGGCATTCAATGTCATGTAGCCAGGCCCGCTGACAAAATGTGTTGATAACGAGCAATGTGTGACTTGTACGCTTGTGTTTGCCTCCCTCTCATTGTGTGGGCAGAATAGTTTTATATTTTTAGTTGATTACACCTTGAACTTCACCGAATTTCGCCAATTATATTTCTTTTTTTTTTTTTTTTTGCATTGGAAGATGAGGGAGAGAGAGAGGTTTTCGCGACCACCACTTCCTTCGTTAGAGGTAGTCACTCAGTTTTGTTTCTTTAAACAAATCAAACTATTTGTTTAACACTGTTATCTGCTCAAGTGGGAATTTCTCACAATAGTTTTCCTAAGAGTAGACCATTTGGCGTTTTTTTGATAACAATATGCAATAAATAAATGTTGGCATAAATATAAAAATAAATCCAAATTGTTAATACCCCCTTTAGAAATTATTAGTTTTCAATAGACCAACATGACAAGCAATAGTCAAAGTGTTAACCTAAATGGGTTCTTAAAGTGTATTTCGAATGACTGTTTATAAATGGACAATACTCTCTTATAGACCATTTATGGTCATTTATCGCGTGTGGATAGTTGGGCTAGGGTAGAGTTAAAAAATTGCACAACTCGGATCATATATGGTGCTGTCATCATCTCATTATGTACAACCACCTATAGTAGTGTCCATTAATACCAGTCAAAGGTAGAGATCTAAAACTTGGAATATTTAAACCCAGAATACAGGCTTCAGGTAAAGAGAATATGAATTAAAATGATCGCCCAATTAAACAATAAATTTCGTTGAGTGTATGAACCGGTTGGAATCGAACACGACGAAGCCTGAACTAGTGCTTTTCACTCGCATACATATTTGAATTCCATGGCAGCCGGTTGTACGCACCGGATTGACTCGATGGAACCCTCATCGGCAAGGGCTGCCGCCTCAGTGTACCTGCTCGTCTTTTTTCGTCATGGGAGAGGCAAATCCCGGAGTGCCTTCTCTGTACGCTTCTTTTCCGTGCCGGGATTGAAAAGAACCTCGGGCCCTGGTTTTGTTCAGTTTGCCAGAACCGCCTTCATCATCGGTCGGTGACGGTGAGTTGTAACCGTTGCATGGAGTGGGTACTTTTCCGATCTTGCTCTGGCCCCACTTCACTACGGGAGTATAGTCATACTGGCGATGTCGCAAGGTGTTGTGCGAACATAGCCAGCAGTGGGTCACAAGCGTCGTCGCTGTGACCCACTGCCCACCCACCCACTTCTCCCGTACTGCAATATACGGAACGGCAGCATCCCAGCCCAAATATTGCTAGGCCAGTGCCGCGAAATGTATCATTTTTGCAACTAAACTGCAACGGTCTCTGTGGCAAGATCGATGAGATTGTGGATTTCATGAGTCGGAAATCATTGAATTTTATTACCAAAATCAGTGTTCGGTTCGAAATGTGTTCAAATTTTGACAAATTTTGTTCAGCGATGAGGCTCATTTCTGGTTGAATGGCTACGTAAATAAGCAAAATTGCCGCATTTGGAGTGAAGAGCAACCAGAAGCCGTTCAAGAACTGCCCATGTATCCCGAAAAATGCACTGTTTGGTGTGGTTTGTACGCTGGTGGAATCATTGGACCGTATTTTTTCAAAGATGCTGTTGGACGCAACGTTACGGTGAATGAACACATTTCGAACCGAACACTGATTTTGGTAATAAAATTCAATGATTTGCAAGCGTTGCTCGTTAGTAAGTCTATTCATGATGAAATGTCAAAGCATACTGAGCATCTTTCTCTTTGACACCATGTCTGAAATCCCACGTGATCTGTCAAATACTAATGCATGAAAATCCTAACCTCAAAAAAATCACCATTTACGTACATACCGTACGCCGGTTGTTGGCTGTGTTCCAATTAATGGCCAGGCCTACAAGGCCGACATAAGTGGGCTACTATCTGGCCATAATCGTCTGCGCATCTCATTTCAAAGCATTCTCTCCCAGGTAACGCCCTACGGGGCATAGCAGATTGAAAACTCCACGTTTTGCACGGTGAATGAGGATGCCCCCACTAGGATTACGAGGAGGTGCAGCAGCTCGCTAGACATTTCCATTGCATCCCCTGATCTCCTGAGTGACGTATTGTGGCAAGCCGTCATCTCTTTGGGGTGAGAAGAATTCCCCATAATTATCACCATCGACCGACCACCTGACTTTATAACCTCTGAGCGCCGGACGTTTATCAATCAGAAAAAGGCCGATTGGGCTGGCTTCTGAGAGTATACCAATCGTCGTTTCAGTGAACTGCCATCCCCCCCCCCCCTCCTCGGATGTGCTAGTGGTCGAGAGGAAATTCCGAGACATCATTAACGCAGCAGCCGCTCGCTTTATACCAGCATGTCGAATACCCTAAGTGCGGCCCAATTTCTCGGCGCAGGCAGTGGTACTCACAGACGATCGTGATGGGATTCGTTGTATGGACCCTACAAACCCCAGAATCAGCGAGCTGAATCTGGAAATAAACTGGGAAGTTAACGAACATCAGCGGTATTTGTTGCTGGAACACTTGGAGCAATGTAACTTATGCACCAGTGTGAGCAAGCTGTGGTCTACTGTTAAAGCACTCTCGAATCCCGGTAGAAGGGATGACAGGATCTCAGTCACTTTTGGCGAAATAACCGTGACTGATCCGAAGAGATGCGCCAGGTTGTTCAACCGCCAATTTATTGTGCATCCTGAGAGTGACATGGCAAGGAGGAGAGCCATTCGCCGTATTCGTGGTCTCCGAACCGATGAACAGCCATCACAATTTGCAGTGGGCGAAGTTACGAATGTAATCCGTGGCGCCAAATCATCCAAGACGTTGGGCCCCGACGGAATCTCTACATTGATGTTGAAGAATCTGGAGTTGAGTACCTTACCACTGTCCTCAATCTGTCTTTGAACACTCTTATAGTTCCCGATGTCTGGAAAATGCGCAGAGTGATCTCGATATTGAAGCCTGGAAAGGACCCGAGTTTGGGAGAGTCGTACAGACCGATCTCCCTTCTCTCACCAATAGCAAAGACACTAGAGGCATTACTCCTCCCGAGCCTCGTAGGAGAATTTCCATTCGCCGAGCATCAACATGGATTTCGAAGACTGCATAGCACAACAACAGCTATGCATGCCATCACCGCTCACATTTGCCGTGGCGGCAATCAGCCCAGGAAATGTAATAGGACGGTTCTCGTGACACTGGACCTATCGAAGGCATTTGACACGGTCAGCTATGCCAAATTATTTGAGGATATCGCCAACACGTACTTCAACCAGGTCTGAATCGCTGGGTCGTGAATAATTTGTGCGGTCGCCAGTCGTTTGTGGAATTTAGGGATAAGAAGTCGAAGCACCGTAGAGTGCAACAGAGAGTCCCCCAAGGTATGGTGATATCTCCGGCACTGTTTAGCCTTTACATATCCTCCATTCCACCCCTCCAGACCCCATAGAGATCGTATCATATGCGGACGATTGTACGATCATGGCATCCTGCCATCCTCCCCACCTATTGTTGACATCTGCGATAGGTTGAACGTCTACCTCAACGAACTTGCCTCATATTTCGCTGCAAGAAATGTGAAGATATCTGCCACCAAATCTCCAGCCACATTGTTTACTACAAATACGCGTGAAGTGAAAACTGAGCTGACTGTGATGGTCGATGGAGAAATGATTCCGATCATCAAGTGTCCCAAAATACTCGGCGTCAAATTTGACAGCTCTTTCAAATTCTACTCAGATGTCATAGCAACATTCGATAAAGTCGAATGTAGTGACATGGTCCTCCAGTCATTTGCCGGCAGCACTTGGGGCGCAGACAACGAAACCTTGTTGACCACATACAAAGCAATTGGCCCGTCTGTGGTAAGTTATGCAGCGCCAGTGTGGTCTCGTCAGCTTTGTGCCACGCAGTGGAATAATATTCAGATCTGTCAGAATGCCGCCCTCCGAATTGCGACGGGCTGTCACCTCAGTTCACCAGCATTCATGCAGACACAGTAGCAGATGCGGTAAGTAGCTACCGGGTGAATGTTGTCCTTGGAGAACGACCGCCTCCCGTTGCACCGGCAAACTAGAGTAGTTCTTGCTCAATTATGTTCCGGCAGATGCAGCCGCCTCAACTCCAACAGATCAAGGATTGATGCTGACGCGCAAGATGTATGTCCCGATTGTAATCAAGAACCGCAACCTGTTTAACTGCCCAGCCAGACCCACTGCTCGACTCAGACCCAGATCCTTGAGGACGCACCCCATCTTAGTCGCAGAGTTCCTGGGCCTTGACACTCAACAGAATCAAGCAGACGATAGACGCAAAAGAAATTCTGGGAAGGGATTTACCAGTTGTTGTTGCTACCTCCACATGTCAAGCTCGATCGCCGCGGGAACGTTATGGCCATTGGTTAAAAAAAGATCGATCGCCTTGTCACATCGAATATCACAGCAAGAGCCGTTACCGCCCGGACTCTCACTGTCCCTTCGATACTGTTGATTGTCCGCGACTGCAATTGCAGCTGTGGACTCGCCCCGTAGCTCTCAGCTGAGCTTCTCGTAAACAAATTGGAGTTCAGAGTTTCAACTGATGTGGTGGTGCTTTTAATCATCGCGTGCTGGGTCGAAATCAGTATGTGTATATGGCGGCCCTCAAGGCCGTGGACTCTAGTACAGTGAGATCGAAATACTTGGAGGAGTGTGTGGAAACCTTGAATAGCCTCCAGTTTCACGACGCAGTGCTAACATGGATTAGCGGATACAACAGCGCCGTATTGGCGCTTACCCCTACTCTGTTGTAATTTCTTGTTATCACATATGTCTCACTTTTTTCCAAAACATTTACTTTTCACAACAGGTCAGACGGGCCACCTTTTCATGGTGGGCTACCCATTTAACCATTATTTTTAACAATAAATTATCAAATGCCACAAGAAAAAGATAAGGAGAATAGCAGTTTTCTAAACAGAAACTTTTAGTTTTGAAATTTCTTCAAATTTTATCCCCTGACAACGGAAGGTAAAATTTTGTTTTTACTGAATTCTACTTTCCGTTTATGGTCGACAAACGTTCGGTAATCGTTTGCATGCGTTTTCATAAAGCCAAAGAAAACAGCTGACACGTTTCCCCACATTTACGGTATATTTACGAGAACATAACCAAGCCTTTACTTGTATGGGTATACGTAACTAAAATAATTTACAGCACGTATACGTTCTGGTGTACACATTTGGATGGAAAGGATGAACATGAAATTTTTGAAGAAAGAAGACACATATAATTTGATCCATTTATAGCACAGTTGTTGGAAGTCATAACAAAACACCTCATGAAAAATTTCAGCCAAATCGGTTAAGAATTGCGCTCTCTAGTGGCCCAAGAAGTCAAGATTTAAGATCGGTTTATATGGCAGTTATATCAGGCTATGAACCGATTTGAACCATACTTAGCACAGTTGTTGAAAGCCATACCAAAACACCTAATTCAAAATTTCAGCCAAATCGGTTAAGAATTGCGCCCTCTAGAGGCTCAAGAAGTCAAGACCCTAGATCGGTTTATACAGCAGCTTTATCAGATTATACTCCGATTTCAACCATACTTAGCACAGTTGTTGAAAGCCACACCAAAACATCTCATGCGAAATGTCAGCCAAATCGATTAAGAATTGCGCCCTCTAGAGGCTCAAGAAGTCAAGACCCCAGATCGGTTTATACGGCAGCTATATCAGATTATGGCCAGATTTAAACCATACTTAGCACAAATGTTGAAAGTCATAACGAAGCACGTGGCGCAAAATTTCAATCAAATCGGATACCAATTGCGTCCTCTAAAGACCCACGAAGTCAAGATCCCAGATCGGTTTAAATTACAGCTTTATCAGATTATGGACCGATTTCAACCATACCAAAGCACAGTTGTTGAAAACCATACCAAAACGCCTCATGCGAAATGTCAGCCAAATCGGTTAAGAATTGCAACCTCTCGAGACTCAAGAAGTGAATATCCCAGATCGGTGTGAATGGCAGCTCTATCAGGCTATGAACCGATTTGAACCATATTTGGAACAATTGTTGAAAGCCATACCAAAACACCTAATTCAAAATTTCAGACAAATCGGATAACAATTGCGCACTCTAATGGCTGAAGAAGTCAAGATCCAAGATCGGTTTATATGGCAGCTATATCAAAACATGGACCGATATAGCCCATTTTGCAATCCCAACCGACCAATACTAATAAGAAGTATTTGTGCAAAATTTCAAGCGGCTAGCTTTACACCTTCGAAAGTTAGTGTGCTTTCGACAGACAGACAGACGGTTGGACCCACATGGCTAGATCGACATAAAATGTCATGATCGTCAAGAATATATTGGGTTGCCCAAAAAGTAATTGCGGATTTTTTAAAAGAAAGTAAATGCATTTTTAATAAAACTTAGAATGAACTTTAATCAAATATACTTTTTTTACACTTTTTTTCTAAAGCAAGCTAAAAGTAACAGCTGATAACTGACGGACTGTCTTTGTCAACGCCGACTATATGAAAAATCCGCAATTACTTTTTGGTCAACCCAATATATACTTTAATGGGGTCTTAGACGAATATTTTGAGGAGTTACAAACAGAATGACGAAATAAGTATACCCCTATCATATGGTGGGGGGTATAAAAAATAATTAAAAATTTCCAAGTAAAGGCAGGAAAATGATGCGCTTGTGTGACTTCTCATCAACGTTATAGTAAAGGGCTGGATATCGCCAAAGAAGACTATCTATGTAAGATCATCTTTATATATGCTTCAACCTTGGAGAAAAAATCGCATAAAGGAATTGACGCATATTCTGCACTATCCTGGACTTTTAGAAACTGCGATAAAACGGGTCGCAGTTTCAAAGGGGCAAGCGGCAACCAGCATAATGGACCCCAAAACCGGTTAGTCTACAAAAGGGTTGCAGATAACTCTTTAACAGGGCGATAACAACAACCGCACCACACAACTGAAACGTCTATAAAGATGAGCTATGAAAATACAAGGGCGAGAAGAGAAAGGCTCAGAACAAATCCAGCGTTGAATTCTGGAGGATATATCTGAAACATCTGGTCAGAGAATGCATGGACAATGTCTAGTGAGGTAACACTGGAACCACTCGTTAAATAACATTTCCCGGGAGACTCTCCAATGAATACCGTTGCGACAGAAGAGTTTGTCAATGATATGTATTCATCGCAGGTTATTGGCGAAATTGTGTCTGAGAGGAAAATCCTTTGGGCAATAAAAAAAAATTGTTGACTCCTTTAAATCGGTGATGTATTACTGCCTGAATTACAAGCTGTTTCCGATTATATGGCTTCTTGGGCTAGGGATATATACTTTGCTTGTATCAGAGGGATGGAGGAACACAAAGGTCATTTTCATTCCGAAAGCTGGAAAACACCACCACACGAAGGTGAAAAAGTTTCGTTATGTTATTCAGTCATTTTTTATGCTGATGAACATTGAAGGTTGGTTGCTGTTGTAGCAGTTTGTTGTACACTGAGGCGACAGGCCTTGCCGATGAAGGATCTCAACGGCTCAATCCGGGACGTACAACCGGCTGACGTGGGATTGTTAAGGTTTATTGTCTTTTGCTTCTGCTGCAAAATGATGTTTGAAGGTTGGTAGAAACATATCATAGGGCAAACATACCTGAAGATCGTATGCTTCGGCAACAGCGTACATAAAGTAAGGGCAAGTCCACTGAAATAGCCCTTCATGACCTTGTCGTCTACATAGAAGGTTTTCTTTCTATCAAGGAATACACAATGGTAGCATTTCTTGACATTGTAGGTGCTTTCAATAATGTAAAACCGACGTCAATAATGAAGGAGTTGGAGTTTTTAGGCATCAACTCTACCGTAAGAAAGTTTATTAGTAGCTAACTTTCTTAAGGATGCATTACGGAAGGTTTGGGATCTGTTGATCTAAAGAGATGGGTCAGCAGAGGAGCTCTTTAAGGAGGTGTTCTGCCTCATCTTTATTTTTATTTTTGCAGAGTAAAATGGCTATATTGCAAAGTAGAGGAGACAGTACACCTCCTTGAAGAGTTCCTCTGCTGATCCATCTTTCCAGATCTACAGATTCCATGCCTGTCGTAATGCATCTTTTTGTAAGTGAGTTATCACCAAAATTTTCTTATGGTGACATTGATGCCGAGAATCTCCAAATCCCTCATGATCGATATTGGCTTAACATTACTGAAATCACCTTCAATGTCGTGGCTGTTGCGTATAGAGGATGATTCCAAGCATTCATAGACATATTTTTGAAGAAGCTCTACGTGTAATAGCTAAGTGGGCTACCGAAAGTGGTCTACCCGCAAATCCATCTAAGACGGAAGTATTTTTTTTCAGCAGGAGATAAAGGGTTATTTTTTTAATTTTTTTAAGAGCTACAGGACAGATTTTCAAAAAAAAACACATGAAATTCAGAAAAATTCATGAACTTTTCCCGAATCGATAGTACGGTCCATATAATTTAATGTTTGAAGATTATTTCATGCAAATGGTAACAGTGATTGTGGCACAAATGGTCCATCCACTTAGTCCAATTTTGGCATACCCTTTCCAACATTTCGGTTGGTATCTCACAAATAAATGCTTGATTATTGTCTTCCAATGCGTCAATTGAAGAGGGCTAAACTGTATAGACATGAGCTTTAACATACCGGTCCCGAACGTGGAATAAACTGTTCACCGAACTCGGCCCTCAATAAGTCCATTGCTACGCGTGCTGTGTGGTACCGTCTTGTTGAAACCACATGTAATGCAAGTCAAGCTCTTGCATTTTGGGCAAAAAAAAGTTTGGATATAATCTCAATATCCAATACTGTTTATTTACGCATCCATCGAGCCAAAAATAAGCTTCGTCGCTCATTGGAAGAAGCGCGCGTTTGAGAGGCATTCAGATCGTGAGAAGACCAGAGTATTACTGAAAGGAAGCAAGCAGAAAGTCAGTAAAGCTTTCGGTATCATAACATAGGACCACGAGCTTACATATGCAAATCGGTGAGGCCAGCGATAGCGTGTGTGGGGCATGCGGGGAAGATGATGAGACATTGGAGCATTTCCGATGTCATTGCCCGGCTTTCTCGGCTAACAGACACCGGCACTAAGGTGGGGACACAATACCAGACATAAACCAACCAAGGGGCGTGGTATGAAAAACAATTAGGGATTTTGTAAGTAGCACGGAATTTCTGACATAAAATTTTCTTTTTCGAGGTTACCTTTTATACCCACCACCATAGGATAGGGGGTATATTCATTTTGTCAATCCGTTTGCAACACATCGAAATAACAATTTTCGACCCTACAAAGTATATATATTTCGGATCGTCTTAGAATTCTAAGACGATTTAACGATGTCCGTGTGTCTGTCCGTCCGTGTGTTGTAATCACTCCACAGCCTTCAGAAATTAATATATTGAGCTGAAAAATTGACACAGATACGTCTTTTTGGTGCACGCTGGTTAAGTTCTTGAACGGGCCAAATCGGACCATATGTGGATATAGCTGATATATAGACCGATCTACGGATATAGGGTCTAATGCCCATAAATGCTTTATTTTTTTATCCGATTTCGCTGAAATTTGTAACAGTGAGTAGTTTGAGGCCTTCCGACATCTGGTCCAAATATGGTTAAGATCGGACTATATTTAGATATAGCTGCCATGTAGACCGATCTTCCGATAAAGGGTCTGAAGTCCATAAAAGCTTAATTTTCTATCCGATTTCGCTGAAATTTGTAATAGTGAGTTGCCATAAGCCTTCCGTCATTCGACCTAAATATGGTTCAGATCCGACTATATTTAGATATAGCTGTCATATAGACCGATCTACCGATATAGGGTCTAATGCTCATAAATGCTTTATTTTTTATCCCATTTCGCTGAAATTTGGAACAGTGAGTTATTTTAAGCCTCCCGACATCAGACCCAAATATGGTTCAGATCGGACTATATTTGGATATAGCTGCCATATAGACCGATCTGCCGTTTAAGGTTCTAAAGTCCATAAATGTTTTATTTTCTATCCGATTTCGCTGAAATTTAAAACAGTGGGTTATTTTAAGCCTCCCGACATCCCCCATAAATATGTTTTAGATCGAACTATATTTGGATATAGTTGCCATATAGACCGATCTGCCGTTTAAGGCTTTGGAACGCATAAAAGCTGCATTTGTTGCCCAATTTCGCTGAAATTGTAATCTGTGAGTTGTTTTAAGCCACCCGCCATCTGACCTAAATATGGTAAAGATTGGTCTGTATTTAGATATACCAGTCATATAGACCGATATGCCGATTAAGGGTCTGAAGCTCATAACAGATTTATTTATTACCCGATTTCATTGAAATTTTAAATAGTGAGTTGTTTTAAGCCTCACGACATCCGACCCAAATATGAGTCAGATAAGACTTTATGGATATAGCTGTCATATAGACCGATCTTCCGATTTAGGGTCTTAGTACCATAAAAAGCAGATTTATTGTCTGAAAATGTGACTTGTATGAGTTCTCGGGACCTGAATTAAATATGATCGAGACCAGTCCTATTAAGATATATCTCCGGATATGGTAGTGGAGTTATAATAAAATAGGATGATTAATATATCCTTGTTTATTTTGGTCCACATCGGTCCAGATTTGGTTATAGGTGCCATATAGAACGTTCTTTCGATTTAAAATCTTGGCTCTATAAAAAGCGCATTTATTATCCGATTTCGTAGAAATTTGGCGCAGTGACTTATGGAAGGCTTTTCGACATACGTTTCATATATGGTTCAGATTGTTTTTTTTTTTTCTTGGGTAAAGCTACCAAAAAGGCCTTATATTTTGCTCTACAAAAATGAACTGTGACTTATGTTTATAAGACCACTCAATGTCCGTGCCGAATTTGAGTGCCTAAGTTATCCAGTTTTCACCGGTTTGTGACGAAAGGGGGTTAACAAATATACCCTAGATCCAAAGTTCGGCCCGTCCGAACTTAATGCCTTTTTACATGTTTTCCGTGATTTATGCCTTTCAAATCTTTCTACCGTAGCTTATGTATGTATGTTCAAAAAACTGGACGATACTATCGATAGTTTAGAGGAAAAATATCGAAACTATGGAATGCAGCGCATATCGATAGTTTGCCAGCCCTACTTCAAATGTCACAAAGGCCAAGTTTGCTCGTCTTATCAACATTTCAATGTGTGGAAAACAATATTAAACGATAAACATACCTTACTCTCTTGGGGGGTGTAAAAGTGCAGTTTTAGTTGTAGTTTTCGATAGGCCTTTTTTCAACAAAAAAAAAGGTTTTCTTCTATACCAGTTAACTAAAAATCTATTGAAAATTCAATGTTCACTTTTTTGCTCGTGATTTATGCCTTCTTTCAAATCATTCTACCGCAACTTGTGTATGTGTGTGGCGATTAATCATGCACATTGACACACGCATTCCCTCGCCAAAGAACTTTGTAGAACGTAGCAGAAGAAGCAAAAAGAAACGGGCAAAATTAAATAATAATTTTTGCTATTTGTTAGACAATTATAGCAGCAGCGGCGGTAACAACAACAATAATAATAATAACAACAACAATGCGTTGTAGCAGTCATTGCACTCTCTCCCGATGTTGATGATGATGTGAGTGCTTTTAATCTGTCTTTTTTTTCCTACACAATCTTGCCAATGTTCATAAATATGTTTTATTTTATTGTGTATTTTTTCGTGTATTAGTTTTGTTTTGTTTGTTTTTTTTTTTTGCGACGACTCGCAGAGGTTCAATGACCGAGTCAGCGAAAAAATACCACAGCGGCAATAGCAGCATAACAACAACTATACAGCAAATTGTTGCTGTGTTGGTGGTAGTGCTGCCATTGTCGCTGCCACTGACACTGCTCTTCATATCTATTCTTTTTGCAAAAAAAAAAAAGAATTCTATTTATTGTATAGTCACCGGTTGTCTTATGAAACAAAGCTCTTGCAAACATTCAAGCAAGCAAACAACCCGCGAGTCCGACAGCCGGCCGGCCGGCAGGCAGGCAGGCAGACCAACCAAGCCAACCCATCCCACTCAAACGCAACGCACCGATCGTTGAAGCAGTGTTGCCAGTATTGGGGATTTCTCCCCAAATTGGGCGATTTGTTTTCGCAAATGGGGACTAAATTTTTCACTGGGGGATTTGATGGGGATTCGGAGAAAGAATTGGCGATATTTTGGGAAAGATTTGGCGATCTTCAAGCTAGCCGCTTGAAATTTTGCACAAAAGTACTTCTTGTTAGTGTAGAACGGTTGTGATTGTAAATAGGCCATAAAGGTTCATGTTCTTATATAGCTGCCATATAAACCGATCTTGGATCTGGAGTTTTTGAGCCACTAGAGGGCGCAATTCTTATCCGATTTGACTGAAATTCTGTATGAAGTGTTTTGCTGTGACTTCCAAAAACTGTGCTGAGTATGGTGCAAATCGGCCCATAACCTGATATAGCTGTCATTTAAACCGATCTGGGGTCTTGACTTCTTGAGCCTCTAGAGGGCGCAATTCTTATTCGATTTTGCTGAAAATTTGCACGATGTATTAGTTTAGTTAGGACTTCCAACAACTGTGCTTAGTATAGTTCAAATCGGTCCATAACATAAAATAGCTGACATATAAGCCGATCTTGAATCTCGACTTCTTGAGCCTCCAGAGGGCGCAATTCTTATCCGATTTAGCTGAAAATTTGCAAGAGGTGTTTCGTTATGACTTCAAACAATTGTGCCTCTAGAGGGCGCAATTCTTATTCGATTTAGCTGAAAATTTGCATGAGGTGTTTCGTTATGACTTCCAACAACTGTGCCAAGTATCGTCCAAATCGGTCCATAACATAATATATCTGCTCTTTATACCGATCTGGGATCTTTACTTCTTGAGTCTCTAGAAGGGCGCAATTCCTATCCGATTTAACTGAAATTTTGCATGAGGTGTTTTGTTATTACATTCAGTTTATAACCTGATACGGCTGTCATATAAACCGATCTGGGATCTTGACTTCTTGAGCCTCTAGAGGGCGCAATTCTTATCCGATTTGGCTGAAATTCTGCATGAGGTGTTTTGTCGGTCCATAACCTGATATAGCAGCCATTTAAACCGAACCGAACCCATAAATGCGCTTTTAATAGGGCCATGACTTAACATCGAGAGATCGTTCTATATGACACCTTTAACCAAATCTGGACCGATCTTGACCAATACAAACAAGGATATATTAATCATCCTATTTAATTATAACTCCACTACTATATCCGGAGTTATATCTTAATAGGGCTGATCTCGATCATATTTTATTCAGGTCCCAAGAACTCATATACAAGTAACATTTTCAGACAGTAAATCTGCTTTTCATGGGATTAGGACCCCAAAATCGAAAGATCGGTCTATATGACAGCTATATCTTTATAGTCTGATCTAACTCATATTTGGTTCGGATGTCGGAAGGCTTAAAACAACTCATTATTTAAAATTTCAACGAAATCGGGCAATAAATAAAGCTGTTATGAGCATCAGACCCTTTATCGGTCTATATGGCAGCTTTATCCAAACATAGTCCGATCTGAGCCATATTTGGGGCAGATCTCGAGAGGCATAAAACAACTCACTGTTTTAAATTTCAGTGAAATCGGATAAAAAATACAGCTTGTGTGGGCTTCAGACCCTTTATCGGGAGATCGGTCTATATGTCAGCTATATCCAAATAAAGTCCGATCTGAACCATATTTGGGTCGGACGTTAAGAGGTCTACTACCCACTGTTTCAAATTTCAAAGAAATTGGATGAAAAATAAAGCTTTTATGGGCTTCAGACCCCTTTTCGGGAGATCGGTCTATATGGCAGCTATATCTAAATATATTCCGATCTGAACCATATTACGGTCGGATATTGGGAGACCTAAAACTGCTCACTTTTTCAACTTTCAAAGAAATCGGATAAAAAATAAAGTTTGTAAGTGTTATTCGACGCTTGCTCGTCCTACTACGCAACCTTTTCAACTTTGCTTACCGTGTAGGACTTTTCCCGGTGAGTTGGAAGGTTGCGAACGTTCAGCCCATCCCCAAAAAATGTGGGGCGAACAACCCTTCGAATTACCGGCCAATTGCGATATGCTCCGCGTTCTCCAAGGTTATGGAGAGCATGGTTGGCCATCATCTTGGATACTTACAGTCCAATGGCCCTCTTAGCGACAGACAATATAGGTTCCGCAGAAATCGCTCTACGGGAGACCTAGTGGCATTTTTGTCGGAACGATGGAGTCGCTCTATCCACCAGTTTGGTGAGAGTAAGGTCGTGGCTGTGCATATCTCCAAGGCATTTGATAGAGTCTGGCACGGTGCACTTTTACTTCGTTCGATTTATATCGAGCTTTCTCAGAGATCGCACTATATGAGTTGTTGTAGATGGTAGATGGGTTCTCATCAGATGAGTATACATTGACCGCAGGTGAGCCACAAGGCTCTGCCCTTTCCCCTTCCCTTTTTCTTATTTTCATTGACGATCTATTGGATCGGACTTCGAATCCAGTCTACTCATTTTCCGATGACAGTAGTCTGTGTCATTCATATTCATTCCTTCGTCCTCAAGAAATTGTGGACAGGAAGCGCATTATGGATGAGACGCTCTCCCAGGATTTGTTGGCCATTTCACGAGTGGGGTAGAATGAACAGAGAAGACTTTAACTTACAGAAGACACAGTGCTGTTTCTTGTCTCATAAGCTATTCACTGACCCACTTTAAACGTCGATATGGAGTCGCTCTATCCACCAGTTTGGTGAGAGTAAGGTCGTGGCTCTGGATATCCCCAAGGCATTTAATAGGTCACTTTTATCAAAGGTTCTTGCTTTTGGAGTCGCTAATAACTTTGTTCGATTTATATCGAGCTTTCTCAGAGATGGCAGTATACGAGATGTAGATGGGTTCTCATCAGATGAGTATACATTGACCGCAGTTGTGCCACAAGGCTCTGTCCTTTCCCCTTCCCTTTTTCTTATTTTCATTGACGATCTATTGGGTCAGATTTCGAATCCAGTCTACTCATTTGCCGATGACAGTAGTCTGTGTCATTCATATTCATTTGACCATAGGTCCAGTCCTCAAGAAATTGTGGACAAGAGGCGCATTATAGATGAAACGCTCTCCCAGGATTTGTTGGCAATTTCACGAGTGAGGTAGAATAAACAGAGTAGACTTTAACTTACAAAAGACACAGTGCTGTTTCTTGTCTCTCAAGCGATTCACTGACCCACTACAATCGTCGTTATCTATCGACGGTATAGATATTGAGCAGTCAGATGCTCTTGATATTCTGGGCATGAAGATACAATGTGAGGTCCCTTGGTCAAAACATGTATTCGAAATGTCGAAAGAAGCATTCAAGTGTTTGGGCTTTCTCAAGCGGTACAAGATATATTTTACCTCTTCTGATCTTCTCAATACCTATACTACCTACATCAGGCCGAGGATGGAATATAACTCTCATATGTGGGCAGGAGCTCCAAAATCATCCTTAGAGCTACTTGACCGGTTTCAACGGAGAGCGATGGTATTGATTGGCAACAGTGGGGTATCCAACTCTATTGATTCTTTTGAACATCGTCGGAATGTGGGTAGCGTTGTATTGCTCTATCGTTATTTTCATGGCGTGTGTTCCAGGGGTATTCGTCCTCTTATCCCTGACGTTCGGATGTTCACCAGGAATACAAGACTTGCCAGACTTGCCAACTCACACCCGACTTGCCAACTCACAAGAATTGCCAGGAACTCACACCCGTTTGTAATTGATTGGCCAGTCGACAGGACCATGCATTACCGAGAAAATTAATTTTTCCCCCGAACCATTCGTTTGTGGAATCGACTTCCGGCTAATGTCTTTCCCACCGACATTGACGTTCAGAAATTTAAGATGAATATCAATAAACATTACTCCCTCCTTCCCCCCTCAAACCCTTAACTTTTCTAATTGCCAATGCAATGCACTGCATATATAGGGGACTTCCCCTGCGTGTTGGTTACGTAAAACAAAATTTCAGCGAAATCGGGTAATAAATAAAGTTTTTATGGGCTTCAGACCCCTTATCGGCAGATCGGTCTATATGTAGTCCGATCTGAGCCATATTTGGGTCAGATGTCGGGAGGCCAACAGCAACTCACCCCTTTAAATTTCATCGAAATCGAATAAAAAATAAAGCATTAATGGGCTTTAGACCCTTTATCGGCAGATCGGTCTATATAGCAGCTATATCCCAATACGATCCGATTTGGCTCGTTCAAGAACTCAACAAGCGTGCATCAAAAAGACGTATTTGTGCCACATTTCAGTTCAATATCTCAATTTTTGAAGGTTGTAAAGTGAATACAACAGACGGACGGACGGGCAGATACACGGAGATGGTTAAATCGTCTTAGAATTTTACGACGATCCGAAATATATATACTTTGTGGGATCGAAAATTGATATTTCGATGAGTTGCACACGGAATGACTAAATGAATATACCCCCTATCCTATGGTGGTGCGTAGAATATGTTTGTCTACTTATTTTTTTAAAAAGCCTTACGAAGTTGTTTTGGGGATTTTTATTGGAGATATTCACTTAAAAGTTGAGATTTGTTGGTACAAAAGATTCGCAATTTGGGGACAAGGGACGGAAAAATGTTGGCAACCCTGCGTTGAAGTCCCAAAAGAGCAGCAAGTCATAAAACTATATGTAGGTATGAATGGAAGCGCGGACGGACAGGCGAACAGCGAAACGGATGGACTGATCTATGCACGAGTCATCCAATTATAAGAGCGCAAACTTTTTTTTTTTTTGCAAAAATAACAAGCGACTGAACTAAGCCAAAGCCGCGTAGATTTATTGCAAAATATCCAAGTTTGCAGACACGATGGGTGGCGGGTCACAAGACACATGGACTAACTAATTTTCTATGGAATTGAAAAAAAAGCACAACACAAAAACAAAACAAATAAACAACAATATATCATCCATAACTAATTCTTCTACGAGTATATCAGAAAGTCAAAACACTCATCACATAAACCAAATTAGGTTCTGTAATGTAAAACGCAAAATATATTTTGCATCAGGTATTTCCCACGAACATTTAAGTAAGGGTAAGGGGGTAGGCTTCTCTTTGATCCATGATCAATCAGGGCTGCCCGTATCAAGTGAAGCTGAATGGCAATTGAAAACGCACCAAGTCTGCTACTACTACTAAATTTCCATGAACATTCCACTAAGGAGCAGGGGATACTTCTCTCATATCAATGAGTTCGCTGTCCGATTAAAGTTAAAGCTCATGATAAGGGGCCTCCTTTTTTATGCCGAGTCCGAACGGCGAGCCGCATGGCGACACCACTTGGTAGAGAAGTAGAGAACATGGCAGGATACCTCACAAATGTAACCAGCATTAGTAAGGGATCCAAGGATAATCCATTAGTGTAGACCAGAGGACAGTCCACTGGCTCTACAGGAGTGTGATTAGACCAATACTCACTTACGCCTCAGTTTGAAACGTTAAGTTGAGCGGATGTTTTGTTATTTCGCCCGCAAAAATTTTTCTGTAACTCGTAATAGGTCATTATTTTTGGAAGAAAAATTTAAGTCACTCAAGAATAGCTGGGGTAGAGGTATCCATTAGGCGGTTGATGGTCTGCGTCTGCTTCGAATGGAGCGGCAGATCTTAAGCCCGGGAGTAGGCTTAGAATGGACTCCAAAGACCCAACAACTGCGGTAGTGGTATCAGGCCATAGCATGTTGTCTTCTAATGAAACCTCTAATCGTGGAGCGGCTGCTCCAGGCTCCACTAGCCGACAAACTACTGGTCAGCAGGGGCCTTTGACGAAGACACCTGGTTCGAGTCTTAAGGACAAGGCCGAACCTTTTTATCTTCGCGTGCCTATAATTTGCCTAGGCCATCGGCCTTCTCTGGCAACCCAATACGCTTTTTATGAGGTTGGAGTAATAAAAGGCGCATCTTTCTTAAGTTTATTGAGAGGCTTAGTACGAATGATCCTAAGACTAAGACTCCCACCTATAAGGAGAGAAGACTCCCTTAATTGGGCTCGGAGATTCGCTGCAGAGGCTACCACAAAGGCTATACGTCTAGATTCGGAAACGGCACCGAAGTCTGGCTGATTGCTGCAGCGGTCATCCGAAGGGCATCCCATGCCCAAAGGAACTAAGGCGAACAATAGTAATATGGATTCAATAACCTTTGCTAATTTGGCTCAGGACAGCTTGAAGATGTCAATTGTCGACAAGGGAGAAGAACAGGGCTGCATACCTAGGAGTAATTGGAATGGGATAGTCAATGGTCTGTCATCAGTATACACCGATTTCCTTGCGGAATTTCATAGGTCTCCTCCAGTTTGTGACCATAAAGGCTGGTATCGGGGCCGAAACAGGCTAATTGCCTTCGGCGATCAAAGCTCAATTAAAATGTATCGCTGTTTCAAAAAAAGATTGGTGAAATCTTGCCAAGTGCAGCAGTAGATTTAATCAAGAAGAAATAAATTCCTTTTTAACCAATGGCGCATGCTTGGCTACCAAGGATTCCCTCAGATCTTGAATTCACACTAGCAAGACTAAGGAAATGTAATCCCAATCTTTCAACCACCGACTGGAAGAATGGTAGATTGGTTGAGACTGATGGTGACCGGAGATATGCAGTATTCGTACAAAACTTCGGCTGTCTCGCAGACCTCAACAAGTCTGAAGGGGTTGTATCCTACGGATTCAACAAGTTGAAACTGAAGGTCTATAGAAGCGGTGAGGCAATCAGGAGACGACTCAGCAGTTGTTGCTGAACACTTGCCTGAGGAATTATTGACCACATCGCCAAAGTCTGGCGGATTGCCAGACAAGCCCACAAAAATTGCACTGAACTCAAAGTGTGCGTCAGCGGGGAAGCACGAAACTCAAAAAGTACTTCGACAGCATCAGCTTGTGAAGCATCTAAGGAGAAATCGTCCAAACCGCAAGTGTCCAGTGTCCTGAGGAAGAGTGGTTCCACAGCTTTCCCAATTGCCCCTGGAAGCTCATCATGACAAGATTTATCGAATCTTGTGAGGATGAACCCCGGTGGAATCAGAAGACGAGTCTACACAACAGTAGTGGAAGTTCTGAATCCTGACTGTGGTCCGGTTTCTACAGATAAATCTCCACTATTGTAGGTCCACTTCGGCGGCACTTAAGGTCTTCCTGATGGCAGGGGGATTTGACGTGGTTACCATGGGTGTGTGGAGGAATGGTTTGTGGACTAAGAATTACGGGATTCAAACTTCGTGGACAAAGAATTACGGGATTCAAACTTCGTGGACGAAGGCGAATGGGAGACACAGAGTCTGTATTCTTGCAAAGAATTGTCTTAATGTTTTTCTTCTTCCATCACTAAGCACTGAAGATTTAGTAGTAGCCAGCCTTGAACAAGTCTGAATATTGATTGGCTTCCCTAAATATGGCACGCGATTCAGAGATGCCGCCTTCAAACCTTAAGTCGCTGGCTAAGGCCGCTTCTGTACGGAAGAAAAGCCTCATTGTAGAAAGTGATGCTAACAAACATCACCAGATATGGAGGAGTTCGGATGTCAACGAAAGGGGTGAGCTGCTTATCTATTACATTATTAGTTGCAATCTGTCGACTTGTAATTAAGGAGATAAACCGACGGCGAGACCATCAGAAAAATAATGTCAGCGGTGGTTTTCCCCTCCTAATGCTGGCAACATTTTTGAGGTACTATTTCATGTAAAACTTCTCTCCAAAGAGGTGTCGTACTGCGGCACGCCGTTCGGACTCGGCCATAAAAGGAGGCCCCTTATCATTGATATGTGAGTTTGCCCCTGTGTCTTAGTGGAATGTTTGTGGGCAAAATTTGCATTTGCATCGGAAGATCTAAATGCAAGAATATGCGACTGGAATTTATTGACTGACCACAGATTCTCTGGTCATCGTTTTAAAAGTTTGTGCCTTGGAGAAAAAATTGCAGAAGTGGTCCCTCGCCTAAACAGAAGAAAGGAGGATTGGGATAAATTTCGGCACACATTATGCACGTCTATCCCATCTAGACCAGAAAAGGAAGTGAAAACTGCGGAGGATATAAACACAGTTATCAAGCGGGTCCCGAAGGCCATGAATGGCTCGTTTGTGTCAGCATGCCCTAGTGCCAAGCCAAGGGGCAAACAGCGACCACCATGGTGGATCCAAGAGCTGGTTGGTCTAAGAAAGGACTGCAAAAAACTCTTCAACAGAGCGAAAGCCACAAGAGCACCACACGATTGGGACATCTATTAGGCTGAGCTAAGAAAATATTAGGGCGAGAAAGGCTCAGAACAAATCCTGGGTAGAATTCTGCAGCTCCTTGGAGGATGCATCTGAGGCCTCTAGGCTAAGGAGGATTCTGTCCTCGAGACCTATTACGGTGGGCTATAAAAAGTTTCGACTCTTAAGTCGCCAGGCCCTGATGATGTATCACCGGTTGAATTACAAGCTGAGTCTGGTAGACTGTTCCCTGGGTTAGGGAGATATACTCTTCTTGTACCAGCATGCATATAGTAAAGGCAAATTCGCTGAATCGGCCTTTCACAAACTAATCGGCTATATAGAGGGATCTCTCGCTGTCAAGGAATATACAATGGTAGCATTTCTTGACATTGAAGATGCTTTCAATAAAGCAAAACCGATGTCAACTTACTAAAAGATCCATTACGGCAGTTTTGGGATCTGTGGACCTAATAAGATGGGTCAGCAGAGGAACACCTCAAGGAGATGTACTGTCTCCCCTACTTTGGAATATAGCCATTAACAATATTTGATTGTCTCTGGAAGAAAAAGGCGAAAAAGTGGTCGCGTATGCTGATGACGTGGCAAATACGGTAAAGGGAAAGTTTCCCAGCACTCTAAGAGATATACTTCAAGAATCTCTAAGAGCAACAGCGAAGTGGGCTACCGAAAGTGGTCTGGATATAGATCCGTGCGAGACAGAAGTAGTTCTTTTCAGCAGGAGATACAAGTTGCCAGCATTGGAACCTGTCTCCTTGGTTGGAGAGAATTTTTCATTTGCAGAAAGCGCAAAATACCTTGGTGTTTTGCTTAACAGCAAATTGAACTTCAAATCCAAAATTTTGGAAAGGCCAAGAAAGGCAACTCTTGCCCTATACACCTGCGAGAAAGCTATTGCCAAAAGTTGCGGGTTTAGACCGCGTGTCACGCATTGGGTATATATTGCAGCTGTTAGACCTATTATGCTATATGGTGTTATGGTCTGGTGGACGGCGCTTCAAAAATCCACCTACTGCTCAATACTTAACCGGATCCAAAGTATGGTTTGTTTGTGCATCACAGCCGCACTGATGACACCATCTGATGCACTGAATTTAATTCTCCATCTTATGCCTCTGGATATTGTAGCTACGCAAATTGCAGGGACCACTAGCGTGAGGTTAAGGGAGCTTTCTCATTGGTCATGTGGCGGCAACGGACAATGTGTTATCCTTGATACAATATCCGATGTTCCAGACAGTGGTCGTGATGGTCGGGTGGCTTACGAATTTATTCGTGAATTACGAATTTGGCTTCGGCCTTAGTCTGGGCTTCATACTGACGGGACATGGTTCCTTTAATGCATTTTTGCATCAGAGGCCTGGCACCTGCCTTGCTCATGTTGATGCAGCGGCGTTTGCCCATCGTTGGTTGACATCCTGTAATCTGGTACCACGGATGTCAGGAGCCCCTGGCACTTCGGTTCCAGCCTGACAATGGTGAGGCTCCAGTAGGGAGCAACGTGGTGGCTTTGGTTTGTACCCAAATCGCGGGTAAAGCATAAGCTCGGAGGGTTGCAAAGAAAACGGACAGATGTAACCGTCCGTTTTCAAATGGCATATTTTTAATTATTTTTTTTTTTATTCTATCCCACTGTTGAAACGTGGGAGTATAACCCTTTTTGCTAGTTAATAACCGCCATACCCAAGCTGTTTTTTAGCAAAGTTTCTTTACTCCACATTACTATCGTTTGCCTTTGTTCCATTACGGAAGGAATGTTCTGCAGCTGCCCGCAGTCTTTCGTATGACTTTGGACTACATTATACCGCTAAGGAATGAATACATGGACTATCGGAGATTGGCCAGCTACTATTCCCCAAGCCTAATCATGGGAAGCTCTGTCCTTATTGGTGAGAGCCTTGGGATCCATGACACCAAGTCTTTTAATAAACTTGAGAGCAAGGCACCTGTTTGCATCGCCTTCGGAGGGCCTTTGTTTACGCGAGGGGAGACCAAAAGCAAATGAAAAATGGCAGACATGCGAACACGATATTGGGTCGGCTTGTGGATCTTGAGGTAGCCACTCCAGTTTCAGTAGTAGACTTGATTCTTTTGAGGTCAGTTTAAGCCTGCTACCGGCCTTTAGATCTGCCGCTCCACTGGAAAGGGACGCAAATAATCAACCACCTAAAAAATTAAACTTATATTCATTTAGTCATTCCGTTTGCAACACATCAAAATATCAATTGCCGATCCTACAAAGTATAAATATTTCGGATCGTCGCAAAATTCTAAGACGTGTGTCTGTCCGTCCGTCTGTTGTAATCACTCTACAGCCTTCAAAAATTGAGATATTGAGCTGAAATTTGGCACAGATACGTCTTTTTGATGCACGCTGGTTAAGTTCTTGAACGGGCCAAATCGGACCATATTTGGATATAGCTGCTATATAGACCGATCTGACGATAAAGGGTCTTAAGCCCATAAAAGCTTCATTTTTTATGCGATTTTGCTGAAATTTGAAACAGCGAGTGATTTTAAGCCTCTCGACATCCGACCTGAATATGGTTCAGATCGGTCTATATTTAGATATAGCTGTCATATAGACCGATCTGCCGATAAAGGATCTGAAGACCATAAAAACTTTATTTATTGCCCGATTTTGCTGAAATTTGAAACAGTGAGTGGTTTTAAGCCTCCCAACATTGGACCCAAAAATGGTTCAGATCGGAATATATTTGGATATAGCTGCCATATAGACCGATCTCCCGATATAGGGTCTTAAGCTCATAAAAGCTTCATTTTTTAACCGATTTCGCTGAAATTTGGAACAGTGAGTTGTTTTAAGCCTCCCGACATCCGACCAGAATATGGTTTACATCGGACTTTATTTAGATATAGCTGTCATATAGACCGATCTGCCGATAAAGGGTCCGAAGCCCATAAAAGCTTTATTTATTGCCCGATTTTGCTGAAATTTGAAACAGTGAGTTATTTTAAACCTGCCGACATCCGACCTAAATATGGTTTATATTGAACTATATTTGGATATAGCTGCCATATAGACCGATCTCCTGATAAAGGGTCTTAAGCTCATAAATAGCAGATTTATTGTCTGAAAATGTGGCTTGTATATGAGTAAATATATACTCAAAATTGCAAATGAAGTCTGTAGTTCATTGAAGAATCACGCTTTCCATATGCAACATATAATTTTTCTCCGTGTATCCATGATTGTAGCCACATAGATTTAATCAATTTTTAATTAGTCTATTAATATTGCCGTCATATATCATCATTGAAAGTTCTGTGATGATATATCTGTCTGTTAAAAAATGAAAACATAAAAGAATTTGCCGTGTTTTGACCTTGCTCGAATTAAGTTTCAAATTATGTTTTCATAGCTTTTTACATAAAACTACCTAATTTGGGGTGGAATGATCGTGAATGTATGCTAATACTCTTTCTTGGCTAAGAACAACTCTAGGCTAAACATCATCATCAAAAATGGTTACTTTCATTATGGAACGATTTCCATTTCGATGAGGTTGTTTGATACTAGAAAACAAAAATAGAAGTGGAAAGAAAAAGGAAACGCAAAACTATTAAAAAAAATAAAATCACTAAGAACTTAGAGCTAAACATAACGAACACGATTTTAATTTAAAAAATCATATGCTGTATGATACTCTTCGCTATGGCCTGAGGCTAATTCAAATTTTGTCATTTCGCTTGAAACATGGATCCTCATTACTGCGAAAATTATTATGTTGTGGAACGAGAAAGACTGTTGAAAAGACGCATCCAAAACAGCAGTTTCCAATGTTACATCTTAACGAAACATTAGTTAGAAAAGTGACTCATTTTTCTATCTCAACATATGGTGGAATGTTTCTGCATCCCTAATCAATCGACTTTGTAGCGCAGAGGTTTGTATGTCCGTCTATGAGGCGGAACAACTGGTTTCCAATCCTGGCGAGACATCAGAAAAAAATTTTCAGCGGTGGATATCTCTAACTAATGCTGGCGACATTTATGGGGTACTATACCATATAGCGCAGAGGTTAACATGTCCGCCTATGACGCTGAACGCCTGGGTTTGAATCCTGGCGAGACCATCAGAAAAAATTTCCAGCGGTGGCTTTCTCCTCCTAATGCTGACGACATTTGTGAGGTACTAAGCCATGTAAAACTTCTCTTCAAAGAGGTATCGCACTGCGGCTCGCCGTTCGGACTCGGCTATAAAAAGGAGGCCCCTTATCATTGAGCTTAAACTTGAATCGGACTGCACTCATTGATATGTGAGAAGTTTGCCCCTTATCCTTAGTGGAATGTTCATGGTCAAAATTCGCAATTTGCAATACCATATAAAAACTCCTACCCAAAGAGGTGTCGCACTGCGTCACGATGTTCGGACTACAGCTGGCAAAATATCGATGGCACTATCGATATATTGTTTTTTACCCGATTGACGATTGATATTCTTCCCATACGATTCACAGATGCCGCCTTCAAACCTTAAGTTGCCGGTTGAAACCGCTTCTGCAGGGAAGAAAACCCCCATTGCCGGAAATGATGCTAATGCACATCACCAGATATGGGGAAGTTCAGATATAAACGAAAAGGGTGAGCTACTGGCGATTTGTAATAAAGGGGGTAAACCGAACTTTATTATTAAGTGGAAGAATATGCGACTGGGAAGTGTTGGATGACCACAGCTTCACTGATCAACGTTATATTAGTTTCAGCCTAGGAGAAAATACTGTGGAAGTGGTTCCTCGGCTGACCAGAAAAAAGGCGGATTGGAATAAATTTCGGCACAAATTCTCCACGTCTATCCATTCTAGACCAGAAAAGGAAGTGGAAACTGTGGAGGATATAGACATAGACGTCAAGCGGATCACGAAAGCCCTGAAAGACTCGTTTGTGTCAGCATCTCCTAGTTCCAAGCCAAGGGGCAAACAGCGACGCCATAGTGGAACTCAAAGCTGGTTGATCTAAGAAAGCACTGCAGAAAACTCTTCAGCAGGGCGTCAGAGGATATTAGGGAAAATGTTAATGCAAATTTTGCCCATGAACATTCCACTAAGGAACAGGGGCAAACTTCTCACATAGCAATGAGTGTTGTCCGATTCAAGTTTAAGCTCAATGATAAGGGGCCTCCATTTTATAGCCGAGTCCAAACGGGGTGCCGCAGTGCGATACCTCTTTGGAGAGAAGTTTTACATGGCATAGTACCTCACAAATGTTGCCAGCATAAGGAGGGAAAAACCACCGCTGAAGAATTTTTCTCATGGTCTCGCCAGGATTCGAACCCAGGCGTTCAGAGACATAGGCGGACATGCCAACCCCTGCGCTGCAGTGGCCTCCATTAGAGAAAATGTGTCTGAGCTGAAAATCCATTGGGCGATTAAAAGTTTCGACTCCTTTAAGTCGCCAGACCCTGATGGTGTATCACCGGTTGAGTTACAAGCTGTGCCTGATAAACTGGTTCCTTGGCTTAGAGATATACTCTGCTTGTATCACCATGTCATATATATCTGTGGAATGAAGGGATACGAAGTTCATTTTCATTCCAAAAGCAGGAAAATCTTACCACACGAAGATAAGGATTTTCGTCCTATTAGTCTGCCATTCATTATGCTGAAGACTTTTGAGAGGTTGAGGCCAATAGAGAGTATAGGCCAATTCACTGGAACAGCCCTTCGCAACCTAGTCGGCTACTTAGGAGGTTCTCTCAAAGAATATACAATGGTAGCATTTCTTGACATTGAAGGTGCTTTCAATAATGTCAAACCGACGTCAATCATGAAGGAGTTGGAGTTTCTAGGCATCAACTCTACCGTAAGAAAA
Organism: Stomoxys calcitrans; assembly: GCF_963082655.1. Taxonomy (NCBI): domain Eukaryota; kingdom Metazoa; phylum Arthropoda; class Insecta; order Diptera; family Muscidae; genus Stomoxys; species Stomoxys calcitrans. The sequence continues at coordinate 77,239,051 of NC_081554.1, forward strand.
TTCATTAATAACTTACGTACAAACAAGTAAAAAGGCGTTAAGTTCGGCTGGGCCGAACTTTGAATACCCACCAATTCGGGTATATATGAAAACCACCTTTCGTCAAAATCCGGTAAAAAATGCATACCTTATGCCCCATAGCATCTGTATCGAAATATGTTTCGATTTGGACCAAATGCAATTCATTGTTTAATTGTGTATAGCAAAATATTGGTCTTTTTAGTAGCTATATCTAAAAATAAACCGATCTGAACCATATACGACGCAGATGTCGAAAAGCCTAATATAAGTCACTGTGACAAATTTCAGTGAAATCGGATAATAAATCGAGAGATCGGTCTATATGGCAGCTATATCGAAATCTGGGCCGATTGAGTCAAGTTTCAGAAAAATGCCGAAGTGCCTAACACCGCTAACTGTCCCAAATTTCGGCGAAATCGGAAAATAAATGCGCTTTTTATGGGCCCAAAACCTTAAATCGAGAGATCGGTCTATATGGCAGCTATATCCAAATCTGGACCGATCTCAGTCAAATTGCAGAAGAATGTCGAAGAGCCGAACACAACTCACTGTCCCAAATTTCGGCGAAATCGGAAAATAAATGCGCCTTTTATGGGCCCCAAAACCTTAAAACCAGAGATCGGTCTATATGGCAGCTGTATCCAAATCTGGACCGATCTCAGCCAAATTGAAGAAGAATGTCGAAGAGCCGAACACAACTCACTGTCCCAAATTTCTGCGAAATCGGAAAATAAATGCGACTTTTATGGGCCCAAAACCTTAAATCAAGAGATCGGTCTATATGGCAGCTATATCCAAATCTGGACCGATCTGGGCCAAATTGAATAAGGATTTCGAAGGGCCTAACACAACGCACTGTTTCAACTTTCGGCGACATCAGACAGTAAATGCGCCTTATATGGCCCTAAAACTCAAATTGAGAAATCGGTCTATATGTGGCAGCTATATCCAAATCTGAACCGATCAGGGCCAAATTGATGAAAGATGTTGAAGGGCCTAACACAACTGACTGTCCCAAATTTCAGCATAATCGGGTAATAAATGTGGCTTGTTGGGCCAAAGACCCCAAATCGGCGGATCGGTCTATATAGGGGCTATATCAAGATATAGTCCGATATAGCTCATCTTCGAACTTAGCTTATGGACAAAAAAAAAAATCTGTGCAAAGTTTCAGCTCAATATCTCCACTTTTAGAGACTGTAGCGCGATTTCAACAGACAGACGGACGGACGGACATGGCTAGATCGTCTAGATTTTTACGCTGATCAAGAATACATATGCTTTATAGGGTCGGAAATGGATATATCCAAATCTGGACCGATTAGGGACCAAGTTGCAGAAAAATGTCGAAGAGCCTAACAAAACGCTTTGTCCCTAATTTCGGCGATATTGGACAATAAATGCGCCTTTTATGGGCCCAAAACCTTAAATCGAGAAATCGGTCTATATGGCAGCTATATTCAAATTTGGACCGATCTGGGCCAAATTGAAGAAGGATGTCGAAGAGCCTAACACAACTCACTGTTCCAAATTTCAGCATAATCGGATAATAAATGTGGCTTTTATGGGCCTAAGACCCTAAATCGGCGGATCGGTCTATATAGGGGCTATATCAAGATAAAGCCCGATATAGCCCATCTTCGAGCCAGCTTATGGACCAAAAAAGAATCAGTGAAAAGTTTCAGCTCAATATCTCCACTTTTAAAGACTGTACCGCGATTTCAACAGGCAGACGGACGGACATGGCTAGATCGTCTTAGATTTCTACGCTGGCCATTGGCAAAAGTTGTCAGACCTATAATGCTATATATGGTGTTGTGTTCTGGTGTACGGTGCTTCAAAACTCCAACTACTGTTCATTTCTCAACCAGATCCAAAGGATTTCTGGTTGATGCACCACAGCCGGACGGAGGATGACACTGAATTTAATGCTACATTTGTGGCTAGACATATTGCAGCCATCACTGCCATGAGGCCAAGGGAGCTTTCTCTTTGGTCTTGTGGCGGCTACGGACACTGTGTTACTCTTGATACAATGTCCAATGTTCCAGTCAGTGTGGATTACACCCTACCTGAGCCGCTTTTTGATAAAAATTACTGTAGCACTATTCCTGATAGAACCGATTGGAACTACGATATCGCTGGTAACAGAAGTTACATAGACTTCTATACAAATGGTTGCAAACTAAACGACCAGTTGGGCTTTGGGGTGTCCTCTGAAGATCTAGAACTGGTCATATCGAAAAGGTCACCCGACCACTGCAGTGTGCATCAAGCAGAGATCCTTGCAATTAAAGAAGTGGTGGAATGGCTAATGGCGTTCTAAGACAGCCAGGCAGCCATTAAATCCCTGCATAACTTATTTCTGAACACAAAAACCTTCCTCGACTGTCGCAGATCCCTCAACGAGATGGCTGAACAGATAAAAATCCACATGTTCTGGGAGCCGGGCCACAGAGATATCCCAGGGAATTGTAAAGCGGATGAACTTGCGAGGCAAGGAACTACCCTACACATTCCAGGGATACCGGAATCTGTAGGTATGCCCCTAACGACATGTAAGCTAAGCTTTCAGAACCAAATGATAGATGGTCACAAAGAGGGGACTGTGAGCATTTCAAAACTATATGGCCTAGTCTAGACTTGAAGAGGTCTACCGCTTTGCTGTCACCGGCTAGAACAGGCGTCTCGTAGCAAGTCACTGTCTAATCGGAAAACATGCTGACAGACTGAAGGTTGCCTGTAACAACTTTTGCAGAAGCTGTGAGAACACCGAAGAAGAAGAGACTATAGAACACCTTCTGTATGTGTGTCGCGCACTGGCAGTCAGAAGGAGTTCTACTTTAGGTTCTCATTTCCTTGAGAACCTATCTGATCTAGCGGATGTGAACATTCACAAGTTATTGGGCTTTTTAAAGCGATATGGATGGTTCAACGTAAGAAACTGGAAGGCATCTTCCTTCTTCTGTTCCTATGGTATCACAATGGACGAAAACGTCTAAATGAGTGTGATGGCAGACTGCCACTTAAATCTAACCTAACCTAACCTATAACATCTCAGCTCTAAGGGCTGCATCCCAAAAACACGAAATTGATATAAAATTTTTGGGATCAAATAATCTGGGGGGACGCCCCATCCCAATGGGACAATATGGGTATCAAAGGAAATGTATCTATAAGTAGAGTACGAATTTCACCTTAAGTGTTCGGGGGGTCTTCCACCCAAAACCCCCCCCCCCCCCCCCAACAGGACACTTTCACCGCTTTGGGCAATATGGGTATCAAATGAATGGTATTTAAAAGTAGAGTACAAATGTGACATACCAAATTATTCCTTGGTGACTGAGGGGCCTCCCCACCAACAAACCCCTAGTAGGGCATATTTACCAACTGGGACAATATGGATATCAAATGAAAGGTATTTCAAAGTGGACCAAGAACCCCTCAACAAGATATTTTTACCGATTGGGACAATATGGGTATCAAATGAAGTGTTGTGGGAAGTTTAGTACACATCTGTTATAATAATTTGGTCCAAGGTATCTACGAGCCTCCCCAACCTTATAAACCCCCAACACGGGCAGAGGCTAGCATATCCGCCGATGACGTTGAACGCCTGTGTTCGAATTCTGGCGAGACTATCGGAAAAAATTTTCAGCAGTGATTTTCCCCCTCCTAATGCTGGCAACATTTGTGAGGTACTATGCCATGTAAAACTTCTCTCCAAAGAGGAGTCGCACTGCGGCATGCCGTTCTGACTCGGCTATTAAAAAGAGGACCCTTATCATTGAGCTCAAACTTGAATCGAACTGCACTCATTGATATGTGAGAAATTTGCCCCCTGTTCCTTAGTGGAATGTTCATGGGCAAAATTTGCATTTGAACATTCGCAAGTTATTGGGCATTGTAAAGCGATCTGGAGGTAGGAACTAGAAGGCATCTTCCTTCTCCTGTTCCTGTGGTATCACAATGGACGAAAACGTCTAAATGAGTCTGATGGCAGACTGCCACCTTAACCTAACCTATCGGTAAAGTTAAATTTTGTGCCTTTATGATACACTGCGCCAATAGAGGGCGCAATTTTCATTCGATTAGTAACATTTTGTAGAATGATTTCTCCCATGTCTTTCAGATGACCTTATTAAATTTGGTTTTTCTTTATCGATCTGTGCATTGATATTGCTTCTGGATAAGACGAATCCCGGATTTTTACTTCTCATTTTCGTTGAAAATATAGGTAATTGGAAATTAACGATGGTATCGATACTATCGATATTTATTATTAGAAATATCGAAAATTACGAACTTTGCGATTAAGGATAGCTTACCAGCTCTAGTTCCAACTCGGCTTTATAAAGCAGGTCCGTTTTCATTAAGATTTAAACTTGAATGGGACAGCTCTCATTGATAGAAGTTTCCCCTGTTCCTTGATGGAATGTTTATGGGAAAATTTGCAATCAATTGACTTTATGTGATAAGTCAAGATTTGGCGAAAAATCTGTTCATGTTTTAAGGCGTTTATTGTTCGTTCCGACTTATTTGCCTTATATTAAGTAGTTTCTTTGGCAAATGAGCGAAAAAACATGCATATCTGGGCCAAAACATTAAAATTTGTTGTTTTTTTTTTTTTTTTTGCTAAATCATAAAACATTTAATGTGCTACATAAATTATGTGTTGACACAGTTTTCTGCCGATTTTGTGATTTTGTTTTGGAAAACGTTTTGCATGCGCTTTTCTTTATAACATTCTACAACAATACTTGGGAAAAAAGCAATAAAATTGTTAATTTGTGTTTATGGGCGATGATGACTGTTCGCGGATGAAAGATCTGGCGGACCAACAACAGTATTGGACTGACTGACATATTGTATATCGTCTCAACTGGGAGTGTAATGAGAGGCCCAATAACATTTTCATGAAATATTTCGATAGTTTTCATTTGTGAAAACAAAAATAGCACTACATATTTTGTTTTTCTAGACGACTACCGCAATGACATTCAAATGTAGGTGATGTTATTTTATGAGGCATTATATTTACAACTTAAATGGCATCATTTTTATTTTGCGTTGATGTTTTTAATTAAAAAAAAAACCAAAGTGTATTTTGGATATGAGTAAATTTTGTGCTAAATACGAAGCATAAAAGCCATTCTGGATCAAAAGGCTTTGCCATTCTCCAGCCGACATTTTCGAAAGGCATTTTTATATAAACTCTAGCGTAGATGAAAGTTTCACAATATTTTAAGCTAAAGTTACCATCCTTGTTTGAACCGTTGAGTGGAGCGGACGTTTTGATATCTGGCCCCGTAAGAACATTCTATAACTCGTAATTGGTAGTTATTTCCGGAAAAAATGTTAGGGCAAGGATAGCTACGATAGTATTAACCATTAGGCGGTTGATGATCTGTTTCCAGCGGAACGACATATATAGAAACCGGAAGTAGGCTTAGAATGGACTCCAACGACCAAATGATGATGGTGGCATCAGGCCTTAGCATGTTGTTTAGTGCTGGGGCCTCGACTGGTGGAGCGGCTGCCCCAGGCTCCACTACCCGATATACGGCCAGCCGACATACGGCTAATCGGCAGGGGCTATTGACGAAGTCACCTGCTTCGAGTCTTAAGGACAAGGCCTAAACTATTCTATCTTTGCATGTCTATAACTTGCCTAGGCCATCGGCCTTCTCTGGCGAACCGATAAGAGATTGGAATAAAAAAGGCCTATCGTTCTAAGGCTAATTGAGAGGCTTAGTACGAATGATCCTAAGACTCCCACCTATAAGGAGAGAAGACTCCCTTAATTGGGAGATTCGCTGCACAGGCTCCATTAAAGGTTATACGTCTAGAAACGGAAACGGCACCGCAGCCAGCCAAAAAAAAGCTGTGGTCACTTAGAAGGCATCCCATGTCCAAAGGAACTAAGGCGAAAAATAGTTATACGGGTTCATGAACCATTGATAATGTCGCTAAGGACAGCTTGGTGATGGTAGTTGTCGACAAGAGGGAAGAACAAGTTGTAGGCCGATTCGGACCATTAATGAATTGAAGGCTAAACATTGCAGAAGCTATAGATCGATTCAGACCATATTTAACATGTATGTTGAAGGTCATGGGTCATGGATTTTGAAGCCGATGTTCAAAAATTCAGCCAAATCGGATAAGAATTGCGCCCTCTAGAGGCTCAAGAAGTCAAGATCCCAGATGGGTTTATATGGCAGCTATATCCGGTTATGTATTGATTTGCATCATACTTAGCGCAGTTGTTGAAAGTCATAGCAAAACACCCCATGCAAAATTTCAGCCAAATCGGACGAGAATTGCGCCCTCTAGAGACTCAAGAAGTCAAAACCCAAGATCGGTTTATATGGCAGCTATATCAGGTTATTATCCGATTTAAACCGTACTTGGCACAGTGGTTGGAACTGATACCAAAACACCACGTGCAGTATTACAGCCAAATCGGATAAGAATGGCACCCTCTGAAAGCTCAAGAAGTCAAGACCCAAGATGGGTTTATATGGCAGCTATATCAGGTTATGAACCGATTTAGCACAGTTTTTGAAAGTAATACCAAAACACCAAGTGCAAAATTTTAGTAAAAACGGACGAGAATTGTGGCCCTCTAGAGGCTCAAGAAGTCAAGACCCAAGATCGGTTTATATGACAGCTATATCAAAACATGGACCGATTTGGCCCATTTGCAATCCCAACCGACCTACACCAATAACAAGTATTTGTGCAAAATTTCAAGCGTCTAGCTTAACTCCTTCGAAAGTTAGCGTGCTTTCGACAGACAGAAGGACGGATGTGTTACAAACAGAATGACGAAATTAGTATACCCCCACCCTATGGTAGAGGGTATAATAAGTCTGCACACCTATTAACAAATGGAGTGGGATAGTCAAGGGACTGCCGTCTGTTTACTCCGATGTATTTTCGGAATTGACAGGGGCTCCTCCAGTTTGTTGCGATGCAGGCTGGAATCTAGGCCGACCGCGACCGGAGACTTGCAATATGCGTACTAAAATCTGGCTGTCAAAGGAAGTTGTATCCTACGAATTCAACAAGTTGAAACTGAAGGTCTATAGAAGTGGGGTTGAGTAATCAGAAGACGGCTCAGCAGTTATTGCTGAAAATTTGTCCGAGGAACTTTCGACCACATCTCTAAAGTCTGGCGGATTGGAAAGGAAATACCCCTACCAAGGTCAATACAGTAGGGGAAAGCATCGAAAAGGCACTCGACAAGCCCTATGTGCGTGGGTCTTCTGGTTGAATTGGGCTCAAGGTGTGTGTCAGAGGGGAAGGACGGAACTCAAAAGGTACTTCTACAGTAGCAGCTAATGAAGCATCTATGGAAAAATCCTCCCCACTACAAGTGTCCAATTTCCTGAGGAACAGTGTCTCCAATGCTTTCTCAATTGCCCCTGGATGCGTGAGGATGCTAGGTAATCATGACAAGTACTTACGAATTTTGTTAGGATGAACTCATGGCGGAATCAGAAGACGAGGCTAACGCAACAGTGGTGGAAGTTCTGAAACCTGACTGTGGTTCAATTGTTGCAGATAAATCTCCACCACTGTAAGGCTGCTTCGACGGCACTAAAGGCATTTCTGATGCCTGGAAGAATTGACATGATTCTTATGCAGTAGCCATGGGTGTGTGGAGGAATGGTTCGTGGACTAAAAATTCCTGGATTTAAACTACCCAAGGGTACGGGGAATGGGAGATACAGAGACTGTATATTTCTTCTTCCGTCGCTCAGGACTGAAGATTCAGTAGTAGCCGACTTAAAAAAATAAATTTCATTACTGGTCGGCTTCCCTATATATGGCACACGATTCAGAGATGTCATCTTCAAGCTATGAGTTGCTGGTTGAATCCGCTTCGGCAGGGAAAAAGAGACTCATTGTAGGAAGTGATGCTAATGCACATAACCAGATTCGGGGAAGTTCGGATATAAACGAAAGGGATAATCATTGCAACCTGACGATTTGTAATAAAGGGAATAAACCGATCTTTATTACCAAGAACAGGCAGGAGGTACTAGATATTACCTTTATATCGGAAGATCTAAGCGGAATAATATGCGACTGGAAAAAGTTAGATGACCACAACTTCTCTGACCAACTGTATATTAGTTTCAACCTTGGGTAAAATACTGCAGAAGTGGTTACTCGGCTTAACAGAAGAAAGACGGATTGGGATAAATTTCGACACACATTCTGCACGATTATCCCTTCTCGGCCAGAAAAGGAAGTGGCAACTGCGCAGGATATAAACATAATGGTCACGAAGGCCCTGAATGACTCGCTTGTGTCACCATGTCCTAGTGCCAAGCCAAGGGGCAAACAGCAACCGCCATGGTGGGCCCACAACTGGTTGGTCTTAAGGACTGCAAAAAACTCTTCAACAGAGCAAAAGCCTTAAGGGCACCACACGATTGGGACATCTATAAGACTGAGCTAAGAAAATATAAGGGCGAGCTGAGAAAGGCTCAGAACAAATACTGGGTGGAATTCTGCAACTCCTTGGAGGATACATCTGAGGCCTTTAGGCTAAGGAAGATTCTGTCCTCGAGAGCTATTACGGTGGGATATATACAAAAGTCTTAGAATGCATGGACAAATTCTAGTAAGGAAACACTAGAACTACTCGTTGATACAGATTTCGCGGGAAATTCTCCAACGGACAATGTATGGACAATGCGAAAGATTTTCGTCCTATTAGTCTTTCATCCTTTATGCTGAAGACTCTTGAGAGGTTGATAGAAACATTAGAAACTTATTCAGAAACATATTCAGGATAGAAACATATTCAGGAGCCAGAGAATGTAGGACAATGTCTAGTGGGAAAACACTAGAACAACTCGTTGTCACACATTTCCCGGGAAATTCTCCAGCGAAAAACGTGGGTCTAGAAGAGGTTGTAACTGTTATGCATTCGTCGGAGGTTATTGGGGAAATTGTGTCTGAGCCGAAAAACCTTTGGGCGATAAAAGTTCCGACTCCTTTAAGTCGCTAGGCCCTGATGATGTATCACTGATTGTATTACAAGCTGTATCCGACAGACTGATTTCTTGGCTTTGCTTGTATAAGCATGTCGAGGGACACAAATGTCGGAGGGACACAAAGGGACGGAGGGACACAAAGATCATTTCAATCCAAAAGCAGGACAACCGTACTATACGAAAGCGAATGATTTTCGCCCTATTAGTCTGTCATCCTTTATGCTGAAGACTCTTGAAAGGTTGATAGAAACATATCTTAGGGCAAAGATCCCTGGAGATTGCCAGTCTCAACAACAGCAAGCCCATAGTAAGGGCAAGTCCACTGAAACAGCCCTTCACGACATAGAGGGCTCTATCACTGTGAAAGAATATATAATGGTGCATTTCTAGACATTGAAGGTATTTTCAATAATGTATGGAGTTTCTAGGCATCAACACTACTGCAAGAAAGTTTATTAACAACTTACTTACTAAAAGATGCATTGCGGCAGACTTCCGATCTGTAGATCTAGGTTAACAGAGGAACACCTCAAGTAGGTGTACTGTCTCCCCTACTTTGGAATATAGCCATTAAAAATATATTATTATCTCTGGAAGAAAAAGGCGTAAAAGTGGGCGGGTATGCTAATGACGTGGCAAATGCGGTTAGAGGAAAGATTCCCGGTACTCTAAGAGATATACTTCAGGAAGCTCTACGTGCAACAGCAAAGTGGGCTCTTGAAAGTGGTCTAGGTATAAATCCGTGCAAGACAGAAGTAGTTTTTTTCAGCAGGAGATAGAAGTTGCCTACAGTGGAACCTGTCTCCTTGGATGGAGAGAATGTTCCATTTACGGAAAGCGCAAAATACCTGGGTGATTTGCTGGACAGGAAACTGAACTTCAAATCCAACATTTCGGAAAGGGCAAGAAAGGCAACTCTTGCTCTACACACTTGCAAGAGAGCCATTGGCTAAAGTTGGGGGTTAAGACCGCGTGTCATGCATTGGGTATATGCTGCAGTTGTCAGACCTATAATGCTATATGGTGTTGTGGTCTGGTGAACGGCGCTTCAAAAGTCCACTACTGCTCAATACTTAACCGGATCCAAAGGATGGCTTGATTGTGCATCACAACCGCACTGAGGATGACAACATCTGACGAATTGTATTTAATGTTAAACCTCATTACTATGGACATTGTGGCTACGCAAATTGCAGCGACCACTACCATGAGGTTAAGGGAGCTTTTTCATTTATCATGTGGCGGCTACGGACACTGTGTTATCCTTGATACAATATCCGATGTTCCAGGTAATGTGGAATACACCTCGCCTGAACGGGTTTTTGAAAAAAAGTACTGTACAACTATTCCTGATAGAACCGATTGGTACTACGATATTCCTGGTAATAGAAGTTCCATAGACTTCTACACGGATGGATCCACACTATATCACCAGGTGGGCCTTGGGGTGTACTCTGAAAAACTTGGTCACAACGAGAGGGTTATTCGACAGCCAGGCAGCCATTAAATCACTGGAGAACGCATTTCTGAACTCAAAGACGACCTTCAACTGTAGCAGATCTATCAACGAGATGGCTGAACAATTAAGAATTCAAATGTTCCAGTTGCCGAGCCACAGAGATATCCAAGGGAATTGTAGAGCGGACTAGCTCGCGAGTGAGACTAGGAACTACCTTAAAAATTCCAGGGAAACTGGAATCTGTGGGTGTGCCTCTGGCGACATGTAAGCTAAGTTTTCAGGACCAGGCCCGAAGGGCAACGAATGATAGATGGTCACAAAGAGGGGGCTGTGAGCATTCCAACACCATGTGGCCTCATCTAGACTAGAAGAGGTCTACTGCTTTGCTGTCATTGGCTAGAACAGACATCACAGTTATTCTGTCCGTCATGACAGGTCACTGTCGGAAAATATGCTGACAGACTGATGGTTGCCAGCAACGACTTTTGCGGAAGCTGTGAGAATCGAAGAAGAGGAGACTATGGAACACCTTCTGTGTATGTGTCTCGCGCTAACAGTCAGAAGGAGCCCACTTTAGGTTCTCATTTCTTTGAGAACCTGTCTGATTTAGCGGATGCGAACATTCGCAAGTCTGGATGGTTCAACGGTAGGAACTAGAAGGCATCTTCCTTCTTCTGTTCCTGTGGTATCACAATGGACGAAAACGCCTAAGAGAGTCTGATGGCAGACTGCCACTTAAACCCAACCTAACCAAACCTACCATCGCAGTACAATCGGGGGTAGGAAACCTGGAAAGAATGGAAGAGGTTTCCCATTGGACACCTGACACAACACTTGAGGTCGAGTTGGAGGCAGTGCTGCCAGCGGCACAGTCTTGGATTGATGGAACCCTAGTATTGCCATCTAGAAGATCAGGTTACACGGATAGATCAAAGCTAGAGAACAGAGTGGGCCTGGGTGTCTACAATAAGAACCCAAGGACTGAGATCTATTTCAGACTGCTTGACCATAATACGGTCCTATAGGCGGAGATCCGGGCGATCTCGGAATGCGTGGGGTGGTGTGGTGCTAACGAGAGGATTTCTAGTGTGAACATCTTTACGGACAGCAAACTGGAATTAAGGGCAATAACAACCAGGATGGTAAAGTCACGAACAGTCTTGGAGTGTAAGAAGGAGAGTAACGTCTTCTTGGAGGATGACACGATCCGCATCGATTGGGTGCGGAGTAACTGGGAATGAAAAAGCAGACGATTTCGCAGTGAAGGCCAGAGGACTGCCGTCAACAATTTGGTAAATCTGAAGCCTTTCGTATCGACGCAATCTTATGATATAGCTCCCATATATATCTTTCATCTGATATGGCCTTTTGAGGCTATCGTCAGAAAGTGTCACAATGTTGTATTCGATATTTCATCAAGTAAAAAGGTATTAGGTTCGCCCGGGCCGAACTTTGGATACCCAATACCTCGGGTATACATGTAAACCGACCGATCTGGTCCATATACGACACGGATGTCCAAAAGCCTAACATAAGTCACTGTGTCAAATTTCAGGGAAATGGGATAATAACTGCGCCTTTTATGGTACCAAGACCTTAAATAGAGAGATCGGCCAATATCCAAATCTAGACTGATCTGGGCCAAATTGAAGAAGGATATCGTAGGGCCTAACACAACTCACTGTCTCAAATTTCTGCAAAATCGGACAGTAAATACGCCTTTTACGGGCCGAAAATCTTAAATCGAAAGATCTGTCTATATGGCAGCTATATCCAAATCTGGACCGATCTGGGCCAAATCGAAGCAGGATATCGAAGGGTTTAACTCAACTCACTGTCCTAGGTAGCAGAGTTGGTAGCGTGCTTAGATTACCAGTGCGCTTGCAGTGCGTCTAGGAGTGAAAATCAGGCGATATATATATATATATATATATATATATATATATATATATATATATATATATATATATATATATATATATATATATATATATATATATATATATATATCTGAACAGATTTCTATGAAATTCACCAGTAATATCGACAGTCATAAGAAAATCCTTCCTGTCGAATTTCGAGAGAATCGGTTAACAAATGACCATTTTACATCTGTATTACTGCAAATCGGACGAACAAATATATGGGAGCTATATTCAAATCTGAACCGATTTCTATGAAATTCACCATTAATATTGAGAGTTATAAGAAAATCTTTCCTGCCAAATTTCGAGAGAATCGGTTGACAAATAACCATTTTATTGCTGTATTACTCAAAATCGGACGAAAATATATATGGGAGCTATATTCAAGAACCGATTTTTGTCAAATTCTCCAGTAACATTGAGAGTCAGAATAAAACCTTCCCAACAAATTTCAAGAGAATCGGTCAAAAAATGACAACTTTACTGCTGTATTACTGGAAATCGGACGAACATATATATGGGAGCTATATCCAAATCTGAACAGATTTATATGAAATTTACCAGTAATATCGAGAGTTATAAGAAAAGCTTTCCTTCCAAATTTCCAGGGAATCGGTTATTAAATGACTATTTTATTGCATTATTACTGCAAATCGGGCGAACATATATATGGCAGCTATATCCAAATCTGAACCGATTTTTTCTAAGTTCAATAGGCTTCGTCTGTAGGCCGAAAAACATGCCCATACCAAATTTGAAGACGATCGGATGAAAATTGCGACCTGTATTTCGTACACAAATTAACTCACTGTCCTAGGTAGCAGAGTTGGTAGCGTGCTTAGATTACCAGTGCGCTTGCAGTGCGTCTAGGAGTGAAAATCAGGCGATATATATATATATATATATATATATATATATATATATATATATATATATATATATATATATATATATATATATATATATATATATATCTGAACAGATTTCTATGAAATTCACCAGTAATATCGACAGTCATAAGAAAATCCTTCCTGTCGAATTTCGAGAGAATCGGTTAACAAATGACCATTTTACATCTGTATTACTGCAAATCGGACGAACAAATATATGGGAGCTATATTCAAATCTGAACCGATTTCTATGAAATTCACCATTAATATTGAGAGTTATAAGAAAATCTTTCCTGCCAAATTTCGAGAGAATCGGTTGACAAATAACCATTTTATTGCTGTATTACTCAAAATCGGACGAAAATATATATGGGAGCTATATTCAAGAACCGATTTTTGTCAAATTCTCCAGTAACATTGAGAGTCAGAATAAAACCTTCCCAACAAATTTCAAGAGAATCGGTCAAAAAATGACAACTTTACTGCTGTATTACTGGAAATCGGACGAACATATATATGGGAGCTATATCCAAATCTGAACAGATTTATATGAAATTTACCAGTAATATCGAGAGTTATAAGAAAAGCTTTCCTTCCAAATTTCCAGGGAATCGGTTATTAAATGACTATTTTATTGCATTATTACTGCAAATCGGGCGAACATATATATGGCAGCTATATCCAAATCTGAACCGATTTTTTCTAAGTTCAATAGGCTTCGTCTGTAGGCCGAAAAACATGCCCATACCAAATTTGAAGACGATCGGATGAAAATTGCGACCTGTATTTCGTACACAAATTAACATGGAAAACCGGACAGACAGACGGACGGACAGACAAACAGACATAGGTAAATCGAACCAGAAAGTGATTCTGAGACTATTGGTATACTTATCAATGGGTCCATCTCTCTTCTTTTTGGGTGTTACAAACTAATTCATTAAGTTATTAAGTATTGCAAACGGAATGACAAAATAGATATGCCTCCATCCTTCGGTGTTGGGTATGAAATAGTACGTAGACTCCTTGGTGTAGAGTATTATATAGTCGGCTTCGCCATACTTTAGCCTTTTCTTTCTACTCCCGCGTTACCAAAAATCTTCTCCAGCAGAATATAAAAGAGATCACAAGTTAAGCACTTTCTAAAACCTCGTGTGAAAGGACGTTTTGAAGGAACGTGTGTTAACTACCGTTTTCCTACAAATTAATATAAATTCTGCAGTGATAACAAACACAGAAATGGCTTGAAGTATTGTATGGGGCTGTCGAAAGTGAATTTGGAAGTCGATGAAAATATGGTAGTTGTCGATATTTTTTCTTTGGTCTCTACCAGGATTTGGCGATATGTGCATAACAATTTTATATGAGAAACAATCGCACAACAGAAACTAACGACCACTTGTTAGAAAGACGCACATCTCACCTTTCCGAGACGTGTAATATAATAACGACAAACCATTACAATTCTATAGATAGAAAGCAGAGTGTACTTTTGCTTTGCCATATGGCAACACTTAGTTCATCTGGGTTAAAACTAATATTTTGACAAAAAAAAAAACTGTACCTAAATTTCGACTAACGCCATTATAGTCTGCAATGCATTTATTAGTATGTTCATGCCTAAAATCAAGACCCTACTAAAGAATTAACACATGTATTTGAGCTCTTATCAAAAGCTTTCTTCCCGGAATTTAGCAAACAAAATTGCAATTAATTTTGGCTTATCACTGTAGTCGCTTGGTATTGACATGCAGCATTTGTACATGCTGGCTGGGGGTATTTCCCCTGTTAGGTTATGTTGTTGAGTATACGCTCCGGTATTATTGTTATTATGGTCTTTTGCCATCTATTCTGACCGTTGCTGTTGCTGATGCCATCTATGTGTTGTTGTCGTTGTTTTTCCTATTCCCGATGATGTAGCTGTAGCTGTAGCTGTGTTGTTGTATGCGAATGTATGAATGTACATTTACTTTATTTTTGTGCTTTTTTTTAATTTCACCTTGAAAAGTTCATTCACGTCAAGACGTAACGAAAAAAACGCAACGCTTGTATGTATAGGTGAATGTTAGAAAACAACAAGTATGCCAGCACCCCCGCTAGCCCCACAATAACCCGCACACATCCATAAAAGCACAATGGCAACATATTAACGCACTACAACGCACACGCTGCTCGGTGCCATCCGCCGCCTCCCTGCTCCCCCCCATACGTCAACATCTCTGGCCTAGTGAATGCGAATGCGAACACCAGCATATGAATGGCAGTGTGGTACCAGTTCTAACTTCGTGCAGAATGTATTTGTCATAGGGCAACAATGGCATGAAGCAGTCATAGAAAAGCAACGGCAGCACCAAATGACAGTAATCGCCACCACAATGGTCGGCGCAGCAATAAGCGCAGCAGCAGCAGCGGCAGCAACGCTACCACCATCGAAGAGCAACAACAACCGCAGCAGCATTAGCAATTTGGAGGGCACTTGAGAAACAACATCAACAACCCAGAGCTGAGAATGTAACCACAAATGACAGACGGACGGACGGACGAACAGACGGACAGATATGATTTCAGAGGTACTATGTATGTGGTGAGCTTGCCTGATATATCTTAGATCTGTTTTTTTTTCATACTCAAGACAAGCAATTGACTTTGCGATCGAATGAATGAAGACAGAAGAAAACAAGAAAACTTCATTTCTATTCCCATGCGCAGCAGATTTATTGGAAGCGGAGATTCTTGTACAAAAACAACAATGTATTGAAAGCTGATTATATCCCACAAAAGGGTATAGAGAAGCGAGCATAATGATTTATTTGCAGATCCTCAATTATATACCATGTACACCTTAGCTATTACTAGCGAGTAATATAAGTTAAAAGTATGGAATCGGTATAAATTTTAATTGAAAACTATATGGGGACCATGGTCCGAGGGAAAGAAAATTTCAAGTTAAAGACAGTTGGGTAGTGACGTAACCACTCAAATGGTTTGGCGATCTCATGTCACTGCATACTTTACATTCTTGCAACACTGGAAATCTGGGCAATGAAAATATAGGCCATATAGCCTCTACATGAAGGTCAAGCCTGATTTAAGATAGTTTAAACTCTAGCCAAATTCTACCTGTGTTAGGCAAGATTTCAGTGGCATTCTGCAATCAGACTCACATAGACGTGTGGGAACAGGAGAAGGAAGATGCCTTCTAGTTCCTACCGTTGAACCATGTAGATCGTTTAAAAATCCCAACAACTCCGCTAAATCAGACAAGTTCTCAAAGCAATGAGAATTTCTTCTGACTGCCAGTGTGGGACACACACACAGCAGATGCTTTATAGTTAGAGATGGGTTTCTACCGGGTAAATATCACAGTGATTTCTGGTAGACTCCTACCCATTTTTGTGAAGTGTGGTTCAGATCGGACTATATTTGGATATAGCTGCTCTTAGACCGACCGCCCGATTTCCCGATATATGGTATTGAGGACATAAAAGATCCACTTATTACCCGAATTCGATGAAATTTGGCAAAGTGTGTTCTGTGCCAAATTCGGTGCCCATCCCTGTCAAATGTGGTTCAAATCGGACCATATTTAGATATAGCTGCCATATAGACTGATCTCCGGATATAGTGTAATGAGCCTATAAAAGGAGCACTTTCCATCCGATTTGGATGAAATTTTGCACAGCGAGTTATGGTACCCCTCTTAACATTTTTGTTGAATATCGTCAAGTTCATACCATATTTGGATATAGCTGCCATATAGACCGATCTCCCGATATGGAGTATTGAGCTCATAAAAGGAGATTTTTTCGATGAAATTTGGCATATTGTGTTCTGGTAGACCCCTAACCATTCCTTTCACATGTGGTTCCAATCGGACCATATTTGGATATAGCTGCCATATAGACTGATCTCCGGATATAGTGTAATGAGCCTATAAAAGGACCGATTTGGATGAAATTTTGCACAGCGAGTTCTGGTACCCCTCTTAATTCTTTTGTTGAATATCGTCCAGATCGGACCATATTTGAATATAGCTGCCATATAGACCGATCACCCGCTATGGAGTATTGATCTCATAAAAGGAGCATTTTTCGCCGATGTTGATGAAATTTTAAACAGTGCGTTTTAATACCCTTCTTTTAGTTGAATATCAAAGCCCACTATTTCAAATTTCATCAAAATCGGCGAAAAATGCTACTTTTATCAGATCAATACTCCATAGCGGGTGATCGGTCTATATGGCAGCTATATTCAAATATGGTCCGATCTGGACGATATTCAACAAAAGAGTTAAGAGGGGTACCAGAACTCGCTGTGCTAAAGTTCATCCAAATCGGATGAAAAATGCTCATTACACTATATCGGGAGATCGGTCTATATGGCAGCTATATCCAAATATGATCCGATTGGAACCACATTTCACAGGAATGGGTAGGGGTCTACCAGAACACAATGTGCCGCCAAATTTCATCGAATTCGGGTAGAAAATTGATCTTTTGTGGCCTCAATACCATATGTCGGGAGATCGAGCGATCGGCCTAAGGGCAGCTATATCCAATATAGTGTGATCTGAACCACTCTTCACAGAAATGGGTAGGTGTCTACCAGATCTTATGTGCCAAATTTCATCGAAATCAGATGAAAAATTACCAATTTATTGTCTCAAGTCTGGGAATCGGTCTATATGGCGGCTAAAATCCGATTTTATAAGATCAGAAGATCAGGTTTATATACAAAAAAATACGAAATCATCAAAACTTGTTCGGAAAATATTTTTACATCCAAAATATCTGCGAAATTATAATTACCCAGCTTTTGGGTATAAATGGCTAAATACCCCTGTATTTACCCAATTTACCTGGTAGATAGCTTTTGGGTATTTACCCATCGCCCATCTCTATCTAAAGTCTCTTCTTTCACGACGTCCTCACTGCTTCTGCAAAAGTCGTTACTGGCAACCTTCAGTCTGTCAGCATTATTTCCGATTAGACAGTGACCTGACATGGCGGACACAATGACTGAGACGTCTGTTCTAGCCAATGACAGCAAAGCGGTAGACCTCTTCAAGTTTAGAATCGGCCACATAGTTTTGGAATGCTCACAGCCCCCTCTTTGTTATCAACTATCATTCGTTGTCCTTCGGGCCTGGTACTGAAAACTTAGCTTATATGTCACTAAAGGCATACCCACAGATTCCGGTTTGGAATATGTGGGGTAGTTCCTAGTCTCGCAAGCTCGTCCGCTTTACAATTTCCTGGGATATCTCTCCCGCCACCCAGAACAGGTGCATTTTGAACTGTTCAGCCATCTCGTTGAGAGATCTGCGACAGTCGAGGGCGGTTTTCGTGTTCAGAAATACGTTTCTCAGGGATTTAATGGCTGCCTGAGAAGATATTTATGGCAGTTGTCGTTAAGACATTGCTAGGATCTCCTCTTGACACACACTGTAGTGGTCAGGTAACTTTTTCGATATGATCAGTTCTAATCGGCATTGGCGGCTAACAGACACCTGCCCTTAGGTGGAGACACAATACCAGACATGAACCGACATAGAGGTATTAAAGGTGGTATATCTGAATATGAACCGATTTCTATGAAATTCAACAGCAATGTCGGCAGTCATAAGGGAATCCTTTGTGTCAAATTTTATGTGAATCCTTATTGTAATATTAGTCCAAATCGGACGAATTTACGTATATACGAGAGCTATAACAAAATCTGATCAGATTTTAACTAAAATTCGCACGTTTTGTGCTTAATCGTAGAAGAAAGCGTAGTGCAAATGCTCTAGAAATCGGGCGATAGATATATATGGGAGCTATATCTGTATCTGAACTGATTTCTATGAAATTCATGAAACTCATAAGAGACTCCCTTCTGACAAATTTCGCGAGAGTCGGTTCACAAATGACGATACTATTTTAGCAAAAGTCGGACAAATATATATATGGGAGCTATTTTCATGTCTGAACCGATTTTTTCTAATTTCAATAGGCTTTGTCTCTAACCCAAAAAAAAAGATGAAGACGATCGGATGAAAATTGCGAACTTTACTTTGTACAGAAATCAACATGGACAGACAGACGGACATAGCTTAATCGAATCAGAAAATGATTCGAAGTCGGTCGGTATACTCACCAGTGGGTCTAGCTCTCTTTCTTCTGGGTGTTACAAACAAATTCACTAAGTTATAATACCCTGTGCCACAATAGTGGTTTGGGGCATAAATATATGTACTGACAAAAATTCTGGGCGGGCTACAGATTTCTTGAAGTGACAAGGCCAACACCCCCTCTGGACCCCTTCGCTACGCCAATGTGTATGTCCATAGTGACATGGGACGCATTAGTGTCGGCACCCATTTTCAATCAAACCTAACCTAATCCGTCTATAGCCTGATAAAGCTTCCATTCCATGATTTTAAATTCCCAGGATTCGGCTTGGCCAAACTTTGCCGTCTTTTCTTGTTTTAGATAATAGATTTTGTGGTTCTTCAAAAAAGTAATGGTGTAAAACATGGGATTTCCATTGTAAGTTACGAACATAGTACTGACCTCAAGAAGTGATATCGATTATGCTTTAACATTGATCGCGTATCTTGCTACACTTATTTGTATCTATGGCTCTCTTCACTGCCTTGTTTATTTCTGCATTCTTGTGATTCACTTAAGCAGTCCCCCTCAATAAAATGAACTGGGGGTTCATGCAAGCGTTCTCCTCAAAACTCAGGCGGCACATTTATGAACAAAAACAAGAGCAGAACACCAAGCGTCGTCGTCAAATGTTGCCGAATTAGTTTTGTTGATTACAAACCAGGCATCCACCAGGGAGGGGGAAGTACAGGAAACACACACAAGCAAAAGAAAAATGGAAACAAAAACTGTAAACAACCTGCCTGCTGCTGATGTTGCTGTTGCTGTTGCCCGACTGCCAACGCATTCGGATATCAGCACAACATGAATGAACCCTAAAATGAATTCTTTACCGTGGCAAAACAGAACAAAAGCAAAACAAAAACTTAAAAAGCGCAAAAGAACAAAAACAACAGCAACAACAAGAACGTTGAGAACAGAAATGGAGCACACATTGAAACGCCATAATCGCATGAGCATTTCGCATTCAGCAAACATTCCCTCGGAGAGCCGGTCGCCTATGTTGTTGGCGGCGCTGCTTAGTAAGCGTGCAAATTGGCGATAGCTTGGAACTGCCGACTGTGTTGTGCGTTCTACATAAATGTTCGCCATAGCGATGACGGGCGGCGCCGATAGTAATGGCGATGGAGACAACAATGGCGATGATGCAATACAATTTCTTACATATGACCATCATGGCTGTGAAGTTCTTTCAAGCCTATGCCTTATGTAGGATAAATGTATTCCACAAGACGTTTCAAATATGGACTAACCATATGAAAGGGGACAAATAATGACGCGCAAAGTTTGGCCAGGGCCAAACAATGGATTCTGCTCAAAATGTATAAACATTGCACAGTAAAAACACAACGGTGGCACTTCGTCTTAGGGAAATTCATTATTTTATCATGTTTTTCAACCCTTTTGAGGTTACGCTGAGCTATGCAGTGCTGAACTAGTACCTACGCCTCAAATTAGAATTTCCCATTCCCCAAACCAAATTATTTACATGGATGGGTCAAAGCTAGAGAATAGAGTGGGCCTGGGGGTCTACATTGAGAATCCAGGCACCGATCACGGAATGCGTTAGGTGGTGTGGTACTAACGCGAGAATGTCGAGTGTGAACATCTTTACCGACAGTAAAATTGCCATAAGGGCAATAACAACCAGGACGGTAAGATCACGAACCTTCTTGCAGTGTAAGAAGGAGATTAAAGCCTTCTCTGAGGATGGCAAAATCCGCATCGTTTGGGTACCGGGCCATAATGGAGTGAGGGGGAATGTAAGTGCAGACGATTTGGCGGTGAAGGCCAAAGGACTGCGTCAATAATCTTGGCTAACCCAAAGCCGAATGCGCATGCAACAATGTGAAACAGTGAAACGGTCGGTAGGATGGCGAATATCCAATGGGGGATCCAGATCGTGAGAAGACGAGGCTATCACTGATAGCTATTGGTATCATAACGTGACACATAGGATTACGAGCTCACTTATGTGTGGCAAGTGATAGCATGTGTAGGGCACGCGGCATGGAAAACAATTAAGGATTCTGTAAGTAGCACGGAAATCCTAACTTAGACTTTCTTTTTCGAGAAAGAAAGGTCATTCTTGATCTATCCACCTGCAAGAGAGCCATTGGCAAAAGTTGGGGGTTGAGACTACGTGTCATGCATTGGTTATATACTGCAGTTGTCAGACCTATAATGCTATATGGTGTTGTGGACTGGTGGACGGCGCTTCAAAAGTCCGCCTACTACTCAATACTTAACCGAATGCAAAGGATGGCTTGTTTGTGCATCACATCCGCACTGAGGACGACACCATCTGATGCACTGAATTCAGTGCTACATCTTATACCTCAGGACATTGTGGCTATCCAAATTGCAGCGACCACTGCCCGGATTGGTCATGTGGACACTATGTTATGCTTGATACAATATCCAAGGTTCCAGGCAGTGTAATCCCCCTAACTGAGCCGCTTTTTGACAAAAAGTACTGTACCACTATTTCTGATAGAACCGATTGGAACTACGATATCCCTGGTAATAAAAAATACATAGACTTCTATACGGTTCCAACCTACAATAGAACATACGGGCGGGCTTTGGGGTGTACTCTAATGATTTAGAATTGGTCATATCGAAGAGGTTACCCGACCACTGCAGTGCGTATCAAGCGGATATTCTTGCTATTAAGAAAGTGGTGGAATGGCTAAAATATAATGTCTTAACGACTGAGAGCCAGGCAGCCATTAAATCCCTGAAGAACGTATTTCTGAATTCCAAAAGCAACATTCAAAAACTATGTGGCCTAATCTAGACTTGAAGAGGTGTACCGCTTTGATGTCACTGGCTAGAACAGACGTCTCAGCCAGTGTGTCCGTCATGACAGGTCTGATCGGAAAACATGCTGACAGACTGAAGGTTGTTGGTAACAATTTTTGCCGAAGCTGTGAGGGCGTCGAGGAAGAAGAGAAAGAGACTATAGAACATCTGCTGTGTGTGTGTCCCGCACTGGCAGTCAGAAGAAGGCCCACTTTAGGTTCTCATTTGTTTGAGAACTTGTCTGATCTAGCGGATGTCAACATTCGCAAGTTGTTGGACTTTTTAAAGCCATCTGGGACTGAATTACCGCATACGTAATCGAGTGTGCTTTCGTATCGATTGAAACTTCATACGAAATGGATGTAATACCACTTTTATAGAAATTTTACGAGGGTTGCCTTTTACAGTACGGGATTGGACAACTCTTGTGTTGCAATCTGTCAACTAACAGCTCTGTCGTAAAGTTTGACATTTTTGGGGTTATACATACTCAGAACATTTTGACATACGAGCGCTATTTGTTTTGTTTACAGTAACTTAAGAGATTCATCTCGCCCAAAGTATGGAAATAAATCGTGAACTTTTTCGTGCGATTATTTTTGGAAACTTTTGATGTGGATTAACTCAACCACAGTGCATCCATGAGTTTAATTCAATTTGTGGCGATGAGGCTCCATCAAGGACCAGTGTTTATCGTCGATGGTATGGTGAATTCAACCGAGGTCGTAGTTCATTCCAAGACGATTATCGTGAAAGTCGTCCAAAATCAGTTGTTGTTTCAAAATCAATAGATGCTGTGCGCATACTGATATTGCAAGATCGCCATGTGACCTATTGTGAGATTGAGATAACCTTAGGCATTAGTGGGACCAGCATGCATTCAATATTGCATGAACATTTGACTGTCAAACAAATTTGTTCGCGTTGAGTTCTGAGTGGTGCACAACCATTTGTTTGCCAGTTGTCTTCCAAGAACTCAAGAAAGCCAACCGTCGTAAACGGAACACTCTTCACCACGACAATGCGAGCTCTCACACATCGGTTCAAACAACTGGATTTTTGAGCACTCAAAACTTCGATTTTATGAGTCATCCGCCGCATAGTCTAGACTTGGCACCCAACAACTTAACTTAAAAATAAAATGAGAGGTGAACGTTTTCTGAACCTGATGAAGTGGTTGGTTGCGTTCAGAATGCATGTTTTGAAGATACCTCAATCAGAGTCGCAGAAGAGCTTCGACAATTGGTTCAAACGCATGCAAAAGTGTATAGATTTTAACGGAGAATATTGACTGATGATGAATATTTGTTTTTGTTCTCTAATCCCAAAATAAAAAAGGCAACCCTCGTAATGTAAAAATTTTTACGAATTATAATCGATTTGAACATTTGCGATCTTAAATTTCAAAAATCTTCGTTCATTAAAGAAATTCATAATTCACAATAGAGATTTTGAACGATTTTACTCGTGTATGCGGTAATTTGGCCCCTGGATGGTTCAACGGTAGGAAATAAAAGGCATCTTTCTTCTCCTGTTCCTATGGTATCACAATGGACAATGGAATGGCAGGCTGCCACTCTAATTTAACCAAACCTAGTAAGGGGATAACAACTGCTGAAAATTATTCAGATGTTCACGCCGGGATTTAAATTCCGGCCTTCGGCGTCACAGGCCCGACGGCCTCCATTTTATGAATTCCAATAAAAATTTTAAATACATGATGCATATTAAATTGAGTATATTTAGAAAAAAGCTACGTTTAAAAATCACCCTTTTTAACCTCGTGTATCCTATACTCACCATCCAATTCTAGACTCGCCTTTGCACTTGCACAGTAATGTAACCTTTCTTAAATTTCAATTGCTTTTGTTTACTTCTAAGTTAACCCAATTATTTTAACCTAAATTTGGTAGATATTTCTAATTTCGTAATTATTTTGATTTTTATAAGCTCTTTGCCCTAAAATAATTTCTTTTGTGACAAATGATTGTTTAGGTAAGCACATGAAAAGTTATGATGAATGTTTATAAATATTTTCGCTGTCTCTGAAGAATTGGGCCCACGCAAATTAACGCATAATTATAGCCATGTATGTACGTGAACATTGAATTCATATTCAAACAGTTTTTGTGCTGTTCTCCTTTCCGCAGAATTACACATGTATTTATTTGTCACTTGAAGCTTAGTACTATGGGACGTGAGTTTTCATCATGGAGTTAAATAAAGTTAAAAAATTTTGGAGCAAGTTTTAAAAAAATGTTGACTATTAGAGTGTTCTTAGACACAAAACGTTTTTTCACCTCCTCTTTTCCCTTTGCAAAATATTATTGGAACGTCCAATGTTCGATAGGATCTTGTTGGGGATTTTAGGATCTAGAAGATAAATAAAGTACGAGTGGGTAACAGAAGCGATCTCCACATTCTTTATAAAAAGCAAGTAAGAGCATGCAAAGTTCGACCGGGCTCTTATATACCCTCCACCATGGATCGCATTTGTCGAGTTCTGGGCGCGGTATCTGTTTTTAGGCAAACAAAGAATATTGAATAAGAACTGTTATGCTATTGGAGCTATATCAAGTTATAGTCCGATTCGGATCATAAATGAATGCTGAACATTGTAGAAGTCATTGTGTAATATTTCAGCCCATTCCGATAAGAATTGCGCCTCGCAGGGGCTTAAGAAGCAAAATCGGGAGTTCGGAATATATGGGAGCTGCATCAAGTTATAGATCGATTCAGACCATATAGCACACGTATGTTGAAGGCCATGGGAGAAGCCGTTGTACAAAATTTCTGCCAAATCGGACGAGAAATGCGCTCTCTAGAGGCTCAAGAAGTCAAGGCCCAAGATCAGTTTATATGGCAGCTATATCAGGTTATGGACCGATTTGGACCATACCTAACACAGTTGTTGGAAATGATATCAAAAGACTATGTGCAAAATTTCAGTCAAATCGGAAGAGAATTGAGCGCTCTACTGGCTCAAGAAGTCAAGACCCAAGATCGTTCTATATGGCAGCTATATCAGATTATGGACCGATTTGTACCATACCTAACACAGTTGTTGGAAGTAATATCAAAACACTATGTGCAAAATTTCAGTCAAATCGGACGAGAATTTCGCTCTCTAGAATCTCAAGAAGTCAAGATCCAAGATCGTTTTATATGGCAGCTATATTAAAACATGGACCGATTTGAACCATACATAGCGCAGTTGTTGGAAGTGATACCAAAATACCACGGGCAAAATTTCAGTCAAATTGGACGAGAATTTCGCCCTCTAGAGGCTCAAGAAGTCAAGACCCAAGATCGGTTTATATGGCAGCTATATCAAAACATGGACCGATTTGAACCATACATAGCGCAGTTGTTGGAAGTGATACCAAAACACTATGTGCAAAATTTCAGTCAAATTGGACGAGAATTTCGCCCTCTAGAGGCTCAAGAAGTCAAGACCCAAGATCGGTTTATATGGCAGCTATATCAAAACATGGACCGATTTGAACCATACATAGCGCAGTTGTTGGAAGTGATATCAAAACACTATGTGCAAAATTTCAGTCAAATCGGACGAGAATTTCGCCCTCTAGAGGCTCAAGAAGTCAAGATCCCAGATCAGTTTATATGACAGTTATAGCAGGTTATGGACCGATTTGGACCATACCTAACACAGTTGTTGGAAGTGATATCAAAACACTATGTGCAAAATTTCAGTCAAATCGGACGAGAATTTCGCTCTCTAGAATCTCAAGAAGTCAAGATCCCAGATCAGTTTATATGACAGCTATAGCAGGTTATGTACGCCATACTTAGCAAATTTATTGGAAGTCATAACAAAACACTTCATGCAAAATTTCTGTCAAATCGGATGAGAATTGCGCGCTCTATTGGCTCAAGAAGTCAAGATCCAAGATCGGTTTATATGACAGCTATACCAGGTTATGAACCGATTTGAATTATGGGTTGCCCAAAAAGTAATTGCGGGTTTTTTAAAAGAAAGTAAATGCATTTTTAATAAAACTTAGAATGAACTTTAATCAAATATACTTCTTTACACTTACAAAGCAAGCTAAAAGTAACAGCTGATAACTGACAGAAGAAAGAATGCAATAACAGAATCACAAGCTGTGAAAAAATTTGTCAACGTCGACTATATGAAAAATCCGCAATTACTTTTTGGGCAACCAATATATTACTTAACACAGTTGTTGAAAGTAATACCAAAACACTACGTGCCCTCTATATGCTCAAGAAGATCCTGTCTCCCTGTCTGAAACCACTTTTCATATTGAACAGTTCGAAGGTTCTTTCCTATTTTATCTGAGGAGAGTGGATCATCGAGGGTCAACATGCAAAGTCTTATCAGTTTTGCAGAGATACCAAACTCAGACATTCCTTGATATACCTTTGAGCGTATAGAGCTGTCGAAGGCTTTGTAGTCAACGAAAAGATGATTTGTACTTCTCCGATTTTTCCAGGATATGGCGTAGTGCAAATATCTGGTCTATAGTGAATTTACCAGGTCTAAAGCCGCACTGAGAGGGTCCAATTATTTCGTTGCCTAAGAATTTTAATCTTTCACACAGTACGAACGATAATATCTTGTATGCAATAGGGAGGAGACTCATTCCTCTGTAGTTGGCACATACAGTCTTGTCTCCTTTCTTGTGTACGGTACATGGTATGCTGTGGTTCCAATCATCGGGTATATGTTCTTCTAGCCTAACTGCGCAAACAAGCTAATGCATATGCCTTACCAGTGTTGCCTACGGTTTTACAGTTCGTTCGGCAACCCATCTGCTCCCGCTGCCTTGTTGTTTTTGCACCCGTTTTACTGCTACGTGAACCTCGTTTTGATTAAGTTATCCACATTCGATACAATCTCAGGAATTTCTTCTGCGGTAAACTGCTGTAAAGTGTTCTTTCCATATCTTCAGCACACTATCTGTATTAGCTACCAGGATTCCTTCTTTGTCTCTGCAGGAAGATGTGCCTGTACCAAAGCCATCGATTTGATGATTAATTCTTTTGTAGAATTTTCTGAATTCATTTGGGCTCCTAAACATCTCGTTTCACTCACACTACTTTCCATTTCTCTGTTATTCCTGCGGAATAGATGTTTCTCATCTCTTCTTTTCTTCCGATACCTCTCCTTCACCGGGCGCATCTGCTACTGACTGTAATGTTGTCCTGTAAGACGCATTCTTGGTTTCAATAGCTTTTTGACACTCCGGGTGGTACATGGGTTCCTTGGAGGAGGCTTTTGGTACCCAAGTACGGATATTGCGGCCATTTTCGTGGAGTGGGCAATGGTTTGCCATTCCGTTGCTATAGTATCGGAACAGAGTGTGCTTTCTTCAAGCAATTGGGTTAGTCGAGTGGAGTATGCCGTTGCCATCTGTTGTGTTTGCAGCTTTCCGGTGTCCAACTACCGTGCAGTCAGATCGTAAGTTTCTCGCAACACTAAAACGAGTGTGAACCTTTGCTTTAAGAAGGTAATTATCCGAAACGACGTTCGTCCCTCGAATCGATCGTTTATCTAACACACTGGTTGATTACCTTCCATTTATCACAACATGATCTATTTGGTTCTTCGGGTTTGGATCGGGTGACAACCGTGTGACCGTGTGATTCCTTCGATGTTGGAATCTGGTGCTGCTAACCACAATGTTCTTTGCCGCGGCGAAGTCTATAAGCCTCAGTCCATTATCGGAAGTATATTCGTGAAGGCTAAATTTTGCTACCATTGGGCCAAATATATTTTCTTTCCCTATTATCGCATTAAAATCTCTCATAAGGATTTAAATATCATGGGCGGGACAGTGGTCATATTCTCTTTCTAGGCGCTGGTAGAAAATATCCTTGCTTTGTTCGTCTTTGATTTTCGTTTAGTTATGGTTACAAATAAGGCTGAATTTAAAGAATTTGGCTTTTATGAGGATTGTAGCTAGCCTCTCGTCCACAGTAGTAAACCTAGGGACAAGATATTTCAGTCTTCTACCTACCACAAATCCACAGCCAAATTCATGCGCACTTCCTTTATGCCAATAATGTCTGACCTGTATTTCTCCAATACATTCGCCAGTGTGTACACTGCGCCCTCTCTATAAAGAGTGCGGACATTCCAGGTGCAGACACGCAAATCATGGTCCTTTAAACGTTTGCAGGGGTCGTCAACACAGGGGAGATCCATTTTCAATTTTCCTCCTTATTTTCATAGTAATTTCTTCAAGTTTTCTGGGTGATGGGCTACTAACCCGATGCCCCAACCCTCTTTTTATACCCTCTACAATAGGATGGGGGTATACTACAATAATTTCGTCATTCTGTTTGTAACTACTCGAAATATTCGTCTGAGACCCCGTAAAGTATATATATTCTTGATCGTTGCGACATTTTATGTCGATCTAGCCATGTCCGTCGGTCTGTTCGTCCGTCTGTCCGTCTGTCGAAAGCACGCTAACTTCCGAAGGAGTAAAGTTAGCTGCTTGAAATACAAATGCACAAATACTTCTTTTTAGTGTAGGTCGGTTGGGATTGTAAATGGGCCATATCGGTCCATGTTTTGATATAGCTGCCATATAAACCGATCTTGGGTCTTGACTTCTTAAGACTCTAGAGGGCGCAATTCTTATCCGATTTGAATGAAATTTTGTACGAAGTACTTTGTTATGATATCAAACAAATGTGCCAAGTATGATTCAAATCGGTCCATAACCTGATATAGCTGTCATATAAACCGATCTTGGGTCTTGACTTCTTGAGCCTCTAGAGGGCGCAATTCTTATCCAATGTGAATGAAATTTTGTACAAAGTATTTTGTTATGATATCAAACACCTGTGCCAAGTATGGTTCAAATCGATCCATAACCTGATATAGCTGTCATACAAAACCGATCTTGGGTCTTGACTTCTGGAGCCTCTAGAGGGCGCAATTTTTATCCAATTAAAATGAAATTTTGCACGACGTGTTTTGTTATGATATCAAACACCTGTGCTAAGTATGGTTCAAATCGATCCATAACCTGATATAGCTGTCATACAAAACCGATCTTGGGTCTTGACTTCTGGAGCCTCTAGAGGGCGCAATTCTTATCCAATGTGAATGAAATTTTGTACAAAGTATTTTGCTATGATATGAAACACCTGTGCCAATTATGGTTCAAATCGATCCATAACCTGATATAGCTGTCATATAAACCGATCTTGGGTCTTGACTTCTGGAGCCTCTAGAGGTCGCAATTATAATCCTATTTGCCTGAAATTTTGTACGACGGATCCTCTCATGACCATCAACATATGTGTTTTTTATGGTCTGAATCGGTCTATGGCTTGATACAGCTCCCATATAAATCGATCTCTCTATTTTAATTCCTGAGCCCCAAAGGGCGCAATTCTTATTATGTGAATTGACTGAGATTTTACATAGGTCGCCAACATATCATTTAATTGTGGTCCAAACCGGACCATATCTTGATATCGCTCTAATAGCAGAGCAAATCTTTCCTTTTATCCCTTTTTGCCTAAGGAGAGATGTCGGGAAAAGAACTCGACAAATGCGATCCATGGCGGAGGGTACATAAGATTCGGCCCGGACGAAGTTAGCACGATTTTACTTGTTATCGTTTTACTTGTTATGACGCTGAGCGACTGGGTTCGAATCCTGGCAGGAACATCAGAAAAATTTTAGGGGGCGACATTTGTGGGGAACTTTGGCCATGTAAAAACTTTTGTTCAAAGGGGTGTCGCTCTGCGGCACGCTGTTCAAATTCGGCTATAAAAAGGAGGTTCTTACCATTGAGCTTAAATGTGAATCGGACAGCTCTCACTGATTTGTGAGTTGGAGTGTATAAGAATTTATTCAAAAGACTTTTGGCTCGTTTTTGCATCTGAATATGCGGAAATAGGAGTTAAAACTGCAGGGAAGTTGTCATTGAAATACGAACCAGCAACATTATGTAGAAGAAATCATCTCGAAACTTAGTGTAACAGCTTGAACAAACAGACCAACATCATTGCATTCGATTAGTGAAGCAATGTTGTTTAGCAGTGAGATTTAAAAACCTGCTTTAAAGTCACCACAGTTGTCTTAAAAATTAGTACACCTAAAAAAATCATCATCCACATACAACCTCCTCTTTAAGGCAAACTTTAAACCGCATACAATTGATGTTGTGATTTATGATTTTGAAATTCTTGGATGTCGTTCGTGTTTTGACCATTAAATTAATTGCAATTTATCGATTTTGGAATTGCACAACAAGGACAAGCACATTCAACGAACTCCGTATGTGAATGGAGGATATATAAGGACATGCCCCCTTTCCACATAAAAAAGGACTTCTCATACAATTTCATAAAGATGATGGCGGCGGTGGCGGCTAGCTAACTCACCAGAATGACTATGCTGATGTGGATGACGGTGATGAGGGTCATAAATGTTGTTAGAAATGCATAAAAATCGCCCACACACACACACACATTTGCCCACCTACACCATCATATGCATGCTCATTGGGGTACATGAAGTGCAGAAGGATTTATTTGGTTTGGTGAGCGCAACAACCAAAAACGAAAATAAAAATCAACGCCATCATCATGACGCGGTATGATGGCAGCATTCATACATGAATGAAATCTACATTTGGCCTTCCACATGTCTGCTTGCGAGCATCCATCCCATCTGGCACATGCTAAGAATGAGTTGAGACCGTGGCAGGTGGTGGTGGCTGACGGACAGACATGGGGCAAGCGAAAATTTCGCCATTCGCGAATCATTCGAATCAAAAATACACATTTTACATGCCGCGTCACGAATCACGATAATTCAAACTTTCACATCTGATGTGGAGGACATGAATTTCGGTTGTTTAGTTTGTTTGCCATCGACATATCACAAAATTTCAGCATACTACGAGACATTTGAATAGAATCAGAAATACAAAAATAAGAAACTTGGTATTCATTGAGGCCACCGTAGCGCAGAGGTTAGCATGTCCGCCTATGACGCTGAACGCCTGGGTTCGAATCCTGACAGAAACATCAGAAAAACTTCGGTGTTTATCCCCTCCTAATGCTGGCGACATTTGTGAGGTACTTTGCCATGTCATGCCATGGTGTCGCTCTGCGGAACGCCGTTAGGACTCGGCTATAAAAAGGAGTTCCCTTATCATTGAGCTTGAAGAACTCATTGATTTGTAAAAAGTTTGCCCCAGTTCCTTAATGGAATTTTCATGGGCAAATTTGCATTTGCATTCATCATATGACAATGTGGTTATAAGGGGTGGCCATATATTTTGGCAAGCAACTTTCTCATATCATTGAGGGCTTATCGAGAAAAAATTTCAACTCAATGATAAAGAACTTCTTTTTTTAGAAATGTACGAACAACATGCCGACACCACTTTGAAGAGAATTGTACATGGATAAAGGCCTCACCAGCATTAATAAGGGCAACCTGATGTGTTTCGATTATCATCTTCTATTCAGATTATATGTATTTCCACCTCAATAATACTGTTTAGTACCAAGGATTCAGAAATCCCAATAATATACCATGAACAGGTTAGCATATCATGTGCACCGGTGGATCCGCCTTTTTGTCGAAACCCAGGAAAATTTACCTTTGGCCCCAAAAGGTATAGTAGTTGTCTTTGGTTATCACACTACCCGCATGAACTGTTTCCCTATCTAAACAATCCACAGTGTATTGATACATTTTCTATTTAAATCTCCATCCACAAACTTTATGCTTTTGTCTAAATGGCTTGCAGTCAGTTGGCGGTCGATGTATTTCTTGTACCACATACCTACTTGCAAAGGATGTTCAATGCACAAACATTGATGTGTACGCGTACACTGAAAAAAAAAAGTTGGTCTAAAATTTAAGATTTGTCTTTATTCGTAGGCCCGGCCGATACGGGATAACTATGAGCACCACACACGCTGGAACTTTGAGCTCAGACTTGTCTGGTGTCCATTGTTATCACGGGAAGCTTGGCTGAGAGCTACCAGGCGCGTCCACATGTTGTGGATGGTGGAAAGCTCCGTTTTTATGCGGAGTAGCTGCAAATGCGGCAAATGCAATCAGCGATTTTCGAGAGGAGATTCTCAGTGAGGAGTCAGGTGGCACTGGCACTTGATTGAATACTGAGTGCCAATGATACTCGAGATGACAAAACGAGTCATTGGCGCCTTCAAATAACCAATGGCCAACATCAGCGTCTGTTCCCAGGTTAGGGGCGGCTGGAGGCGAGCGTAGGATCTTGTAGCAAGCGGCTCGCCACAAAGAGGGATACATGTGCAATCCCACAAAACCCATGCGGTTGGGGCGCTGGGCCAGTAACCCACCGCCGGAAAACTATGAGAACTACTATGAACTACCAATGTTGACGACCCACGCAAACGAAAAAAGGACCATGATTTGCGGATCTGCACCTGGAATGTCCGCACTCTTTATAGAGAAGGTGCAGTAGACGTGCTGGCGGATGTATTAGAGAAGTACAAGGCAGATATTACGGCCTTACAGGAAGTTCGATGGACTGGGAATGGCGTCACTACAACACCAAACGATGACAAACTATACTATAGCTGCCATAGCACGAGACATGACATTGGCTGTGGAATTGTGTTAGTCGGAGACTGATACACTTTTTGTCCAGCTTTACTTCGGTGGATGAGGGGCTAGCCCCAATCCGCATAAAAGCCAAATTCTTCAACATCAGCCTTATTTGTGGCCATGCCTTCGACGGAAGACAAAGACGAGCAGACCAAGGATATTTTCTACGAGCGCCTAGAGCGAGAAAATGAACGCTGGCCCGCCCATGATATTAAAATCGTTCTGGGAGATTTTATTGCGAAGATAGAGAAGGAAGATATTTTTGGTCCAACAGTCGGGAAGTTTAGCCTCCACGAACGTCCAGTAATGGGTTGAGGCTGATAGATTTCGCCGCTGCAAAAAATATGGTAGTTAGTAGCACCAGATTTCAACATAAATATATTCACAAAGCCATATGGATGTGACCCGATCAAAACACGAGAAACCAAAATGATCACTTTGTGATAGATGGAAGGCATTCATCTAGCGTGTTAGATGTACGATTGAACCGTGGAGCGAATATCGATTCGGATCATTGCCTTCTTGCAGCAAAGGTTCGCACCCGTTCGAACATGGCGAAGAAAGTACGATCTGACACTGCACGGAAGCTGGACATTGAAAAGCTGCAGACACAACAAATGGGAGCGGCATACTCCACTCGACTGACCCAACTGCTTGATGAAAGCACTCCTTGTTCCGATGATATAATGGTGCAGTGGCAAACTATTGCCCACTCCATGGCAAATGCCGCGAAATCCGTACTTGGGTACCGAAAGCCTCCTCCAAAAAACCCATGGTACGACCAAGAGTGTCGAGATGCTACTGAAGCCAAGAAAGCGGCATATAGAGCAACCCTGCATTCAGTAGGAACGCGCCAGATGAAGGAGAGGTATCGGGAGAAAAGGAGAGAGGAGAAACGTCTATTCCGCAGAAAGAAAAAGGAAATGGAAAGACGTGAGTGCGAGCGAATTGAGATGTACAGGAGTCAGAATGAAGTCCGGAAATTCTACCAGAGAATTAAACACCAAACCGATGGCTTTGGTGCAGGCACATCCTCCTGCAGAGGCAAAGAAGGAAATGTGGTAACTGAAACAGATAACATGCTGAGGATATGGAAAGAAAATTTTACCCAGCTGCTAGTGTCCGAGGTTGGCGGCGAAGAGGATACCGCAGAACCAATCCCTGATGATGGTATAGAAAGTCTACCTTCTAGTCAGTATGAGGTCCAAGTAGCAGTGACCCGATTAAAGAATAACAAGGCAGCAGGAGCCGACGGGTTACCCGCTGAACTATTTAAGACCGGAGGCGACACGCTGATAAGGCGTATGCATCAGCTTATCTGCGCAATCTGGCTAGAAGAACGCATACGCGATGATTGGAACCTCAGCATACTATGTCCCATACACAAGAAAGGAGACAAGACGGAATGTGCCAACTACAGAAGAATAGGTCTGCTCCCCATCGCATACAATATACTCTCGAGCGTACTGTGTGAAGGATTAAAACCTAAAGTCAATGAGATAATTGGGCCCTATCAATGCGGTTTTAGAACTGGGAAATCCACCCTAGACCAGATATTCACACTGCGCCAAATCCTGGAAAAGATCCGAGAAGGACAAATCAACACCTACCATCTCTTTGTTGAATACAAAACCGCCTTCGATACTCCTTTAGGTGCAAAGGTATTTCATGCCATGTCAGAATTTGGTATCCCTGCAAAATTAATAAGACTCTGCAAGATGACTCTTGCTGATACGCGTTCCTCAGTAAGAATAGCAAAGAATCTCTCTGAACCATTTAATACCAAACGAGGTTTCATACAAGGAGACAGCCTATAGAGTGATCTCTTTAATATCCTGTTGGAGAAGATTATACGAGATGCAGAAGTGAATAGATATGGCACACTAATCACAACAGAGCACATGCTACTCGCCTATGACGACGATATCGATATCATAGGTCGGTCAACGGAAGTAGTAACTGCACCCGTTGAAAGAATCGAAAGAGAGTCGGTGAAAATGGGTCTGGCAGTAATTGGAGATAAGACGAAATGGATGGTTTCAACTCCCAAAAAGCCTTGCACAACCGAGCAGATAAAGAAAATGAAGAAAGTTGGGAACCACAACTTTGAGATAGTCAGTAACTTTATCTACCCCGGCACCGCCGTAATCGAAACGAATGACACCAGTTTTGAGATTATGCAAAGAATAATATTGGCAAACAGATGCTACTTTGGACTAAGTAAGCAGTTTAGAAACATGGACACCTCTCGACAGACGAAGATTAGACTATACAAGACACTGATACTACCCGTGCTGTTATATGGTTCTGAACCATGGGCACTTGTGTAAGCAGATGAGGCAGTGCTTGGAGTATTTGAGAGAAAGATTCTTCGTAAAATATATGGACCAGTTTGCGTTAACGGAGAATATAGGCAACGTATGAACCACGAGCTGTAT
This sequence comes from Stomoxys calcitrans, assembly GCF_963082655.1. NCBI lineage: Eukaryota > Metazoa > Arthropoda > Insecta > Diptera > Muscidae > Stomoxys > Stomoxys calcitrans. The sequence goes on from NC_081554.1 coordinate 77,274,370, forward strand.
GAGCTGTATGACGATACGATAGGATAGGTACATGCATCAAAATACAACGGCTGCGTTGGCTAGGTCATGTTGTCAGAATGGATGAAGAATCTCCAGCAAAGAAGTCTTTTGAAGGCAAACACGGTGGTACACGCAAACCGGGAAGACCAAAAGCCCGATGGAAAGATCAAGTGGTGGGAGACACCTCGAAACTAGGTGTCAGAGATTTTAGAATGAGCTCAGAAGATCGAGGCGCTTCGAACGGCATTCTACATTCGGCTAGTGGGAAAAATATTCCGTCATAGCCAATTAAAGTAAGTAAGTTTTTTTGTACGATTTTAGGAATGAATACGAGTCAAAGATGCTATCTTAAAGTTAAATTTCCTAATTACTAACGGACATGAATATCGTTTTAAAATTTTGATTGCCGATTGATTCTTATTTATAGATGACCTTCCAATTATTATTTTTTGAAAAATTCTTTTTTTAAACTTAGCATCTTAACCCAAAACAAGTAAGACCATGCTAAGTTCGGTCGGGCCGAATCTTATATACCCTCCACCATGGATCGCATTTGTCGAGTTCTTTGCGCCGTCTCTCTTTTTAGGCAAACAAAGAAAAATGAATAAGAGCTGTTATGCTATTAGAGCTATATCAAGTCATAGCCCGATTCGGACCATTAATGAATTGAGTGATGAATATTGTAGAAGTCATTGTGTAATATTTCAGTCCATTCATTCAGATGGTGAACACTTAAAATTCAACATTTTGGAAAGGGCAAGAAAGGCAACTCTTGCCACATACAAATGCAAGGGAGACATTGGAAAGACCGCGTGTCATGCATTGGGTATATATTGCAGTTGTCCGACCTAGTATGCTATATGGTGTTGTTGTCTGGTGGACGGCGTTTCAAAAATCCACCAACTGCTCAGAACTTAACCGGATCCGAAGGATGGCTTGTTTGTGCATCACAGCCGCACTGAGGAAGACACCATCTGATGCACTGAATTTAATGCTGCATCTTACGCCTCTGGACCTTGTGGCTACCCAAATTACAGCGACCACTGCCGTGAGGTTAAGGAAACTTTCTCATTGGTCATGTGGCGGCCACGGACACTGTGTTATACTTGGTACAATATCCAATGTTCCAGGCAGTGTGGATTACACCCTACCTGATCAGTTTTTTGATAAAATTTACTGTACCACTGATAGAACCGATTGGAACTACGATATCACTGGTAACAGAAGTTACATAGACTTCTATAAGGATGGTTCCAAACTAAACGCCCTGGTGGGCTTTGGGGTGTACTCTAAAGAACTAGAACTGGTCATATCGAAGAGGTTACCCGACCACTGCAGTGTGTATCAAGCGGAAATCTTTGCAAATAAGGAAGTGGTGGAATGGCTAAGATATAATGTCATTACGACGATTGGCATAAATATCTTCTCAGACAGTCAGGCAGCCATTAAATCCCTGGAGAACGTATTTCTGAACACAAAAACCGCCCTCGACTGTCGCAGATATCTCAACTAGATGGCTGAACAGTTCAAAATTCATCTGTTCTGGGTGCCGGGCCACAGAGATATCCCAGGGAATTCTAAAGCAGACGAGCTTGCGAGACTAGGAACTACCTTACACATTCCAGGGACACTGGAATCTGTGGGTAGGCCTCTAGCGACATGTAAGCTAAGTTTTCAGGACCAGGCCCAAAGGGCAACACATGATAGATGGTCACAAAGAGGGGGCTGTGAGCATTCCAAAACTATGTGGCTTCATCTACAATAGACTTGAAGAGGTCTACTGATTTGCTGTCATTGGCTAGAACAGATGTCTCAATCATTTTGTCCGTCACAACAGGTCACTATCTAATCGGAAAACATGCTGACAGACTGAAGGTTACCAGCAACGACTTTTGCAGAAGCTGTAGGGACATCGAAGACGAAGAGACTATAGAACACCTTCTGTGTGTGTGTCCCGCACTAGCAGTTAGAAGGAGTTCCTCTTTAGGTTCTCATTTCTTTGAGAACCTGTCTGATTTAGCGAATGTGAACATTCGCAAGTTACTGGGCTTTTTAAAGCGATTTAGATGGTTTAACGGTAGGAACTAGAAGCCATCTTCCTTCTTCTGTTCCTGTGGTATCACAATGGACGAAAACGTCTAAGTAAGTCTGATGACAAAGTGTCACTTAAATCTAACCTAAGCACAGTTGTTAGAACACCTCATGCAAAATTTCAGCCAAATCGTATGAGAATTGCGCCCTCCAGCGGCTCAAGAAGTCAAGATCCAAGATCGGTTTATATGGTAGCCATACCAGGTTATGAACCGATTTACATCATAATTAGCACAGTTGTTGGAAGTAATACCAGTAATTATATGGCAGCTATATCGGGATATATACCGATTTGAACCATACTAAGCATAGTTGTTGGAAGTGACACCACGTGCAAATTTCACTCAAATCGGAAGGGAATTACACCGTTAAGAGGCTCAAGAAGTAAAGACCCAAGATCGGTTTATATAGAATCTATATCAAAACATGGACCGATTTGGCCCATTTGCAATCCCAACCGACCTACACTAATAAAAAGTATTCGTGCAAGCGCCTAGCTTTACTCCTTGGACAGACGGACGGACACACATGGCTAGATCGACTTAAAATGTCATGACGATCAAGAATATATATACCTTATGGGGTCTTAGATACATCTTTCGAGGTGTTATAAACAGAATAACGAAATTAGGATATCCCCATCCTAGGGAGGTATAAAAAAAACTAAACATTTAAAGACGATCCAAATTGTAAGACTATGTGATGACTCTAACTACGGCTCGCTGTTGTCTTGTCCCAAGGTCAATTTCCCAATTTTCAATGATAGTTTGACCTTCATTTTAGACTTTTGTCTTTAATAATAAGACGCAAAGTTAAGTTAACCTACCATTTTTTACCAAAAGGAATGTCTTCTTAAAATGTTGGAAATTTTGCCCGTGAACAGGAACAGGGGCTAATTTCTCACATATCAATGAGTGCAGTCCGCTTTAAGCTTAATGATAAGGGGCCTCCTTTTTATAGCCGAGTCCGAACGGCGTGCCGTAGTGCGACACCTATTTGGATAGAGGTTTTTACATGGCATAGTACCTCGCAAATGTTGTCAGCATTAGGAGGGGAAAACCACCGCTGAAAATTTTTTTCTGATGGTCTCTCAAGGATTCGAACCCAGACGTTCAGCGTCAAAGGCGGACATGCTTCCTCTGCGCTACGGTGGCCTCATCTTTAAATTTGGCTCGAATCTTTAAAATTGGGACACAATTTTTTCAGTGTACTATGTACTACTCTACCAGTGGGTACTAACCTGTACTACGTCAATGGGTACCACCCTTTGGCCCCCATTTGTGTGATGCGATTGTTGGTGTACATTCATAGATCTTTTACAATGTTTGCCATTTAACTTTTGGTCGTTTTTAAACATATGGTGGAATGGTTTGGGTCAACAAAATCGTTATGTTATACACTCAAGCATTCAGACCGAAATTTATTTGTTGGCCCTCCCGAAAAAACACTAACGTTGTAAAGATGAAGAAAAAAAAAGGAAGCCGGACGAGGCCTGTTGGCAATAATGAAATATACTATATCAATGCAAGCACAAACACACGCAGCGACATAAGGAACGGTATAATCGGTTAAGACATAGCTTGGCAGATGAGTTAAGGTTAGGTTGGAGAGCACGTGACTAGCAACCTCAGTTGATAGTCGCGTTACGCGGAAACCTAAGGACCATTATAATCACCATAACAAAGGTAAGATAAAAACGAAGATGGAGAAATGCAGATACAGATAGAGTGGTAGGAGAACCGGGAAGAAACTCTAACCGGTGAGAGAATGGTCCAAATTAGGCCTCTACAGAATTTCAGAGTGACAAGAGGACTAAGTGCCTGAAAAGAGAGAGGTGTTCATGCATAATCCTGTGCCTTCCCCACGCAGTTGTGAAGTTGTGGCAAAGATTTTCGAGCGTACGGATTTCCTTGCAATAGCGGACCTTGTAAAAGTCTGCCTCTTCCTGCTCACAGGCGCCATCAAGGAACTGACGTTGCAATCATCAGTAAGGACTCCTATCAGCAGTTCGAAGTCATGCTTCTTAAGTTCCAGTTCCACGCAATTGTGCGGCTGTGACAAGAGGTGTACGAGCGTCTCCAATTTTTCCTTGACCTCACAGACCTTGTAAAAGTCTGCCTCTCCCTGCGCACAGGGCGCAATTAAGGACCTGACGTTGCAATAATCAGTCAGGACTCCTATCAGCAGTTCGAAGTCATGCTTCTTCAGTTCCAGGATAAGCGAAATCATGTTAAATGGCACCAGACCATATTAAACGGTATTCGTAGAAGGCGTGCACTCAACCAGGAAGCACACAAAGGATAGTGATCACTGATTCTTTAGCGCGATCTGTACGATCAGCTCGTCGACAGCTTCTTTGCCCTATTTATTTTGTGTGCCTGGTAGCAGGTCAATGGATTTATTATTTTTTCCCAAATGAAGAAAGAGTCGAGCTAATTTGACCAAGGGAATGAAAATCACAAGAAATTAAGGATTTTTATTGATTATTAAAAAGAAATTGCCAGACAACAGATAGGATTTGACCACATACACGCCAATTGTATACGTTTCTTAGGTGGCTAGTCTTATCATCAGTGCAATAGTGCTGCCCTCTATCCTCCCATCTGTCGGACCTACAGTTCATGGCATGTCAATTTGTAGCCTTGAAATTAGATCTACATCCCAATTTGGAATATGGAGACTTTATTTTTGCTAATCCCTTCAGCCGTTGTACAACATTGGCTGGCTTTTTTCCAGCATCAACCCTTGATGACCCGATAACCTTCAGAGCCTGACAGCCTTCCCCATGATTTGATGAAACTTGTTGCATTTTCAAACTGGTCTCGACCTCACATGGGCGCACCCAGAACCTTCAGAACCACCTGAATGTCAGCGTATATCGTGACAGTCCCATCGGGCCACCGCTCCCACATCAATATTGACTTCAGAGTATTCATAGAAAAGGTGCAACCAACCAAGAAGCACACACAGGGTAGGGCTCACTGGTTGCTTAGTATGATCAGCACGATTACCTCGTTGACGGCTTCTTTGATCGTCAACCTTTAATAGCCTGGTAGCCATCTGAACCTGACAGCCTTCTCCATGGTTTGACGAAGCTTCTTGCATCTTCTAACAGGTCTCGGCCTCAGGTGCCACTGTTGGAACTTTGAGAGTCGTGACAATCCAAGCGGGCCACCGCTCCCGCATTGACATAGTCACCTGAGCCCGCAGGACCGCGAACCCTCCACCAGATAGACACTGCACTGGTCGTGAAGCCTAAGTGATTCCCTATTTCCACTGAATTCAATGAAGACTCCTGGCCCCATCCAGTTTAAACTCATTTGTGTGCATAGTAAGTTCCGAGAAGGGTGGAGTACCCTCAGCTTAATGGTTACTATCCGAGAAAACTTCGTACAACACAATGAAGAAGGAATCCCCTGATAAATAACCCGACGTGCTACATACAGCATGCCGCCATGCCGCAACTCCATGCTTCAGAAAAACGGAAAAGAGCCCAATATTTGAGGCCTGCCTCAGTCTAAGGTTAATCTTCAGTGCCCCATACCCAACATCATGAGTACGATTGAGTATACCATTCAGTCCATGTCTCGGGGCACTTCTTTTTGCCCCAATGATTAACACCCTCGCGGTACCCTTCACACTGTTGAGGGCATCATTGCCAAAGGCCGTTGCCACACCGACCATCCATAGGTGAGAATCGGCTGCCGTAAACATACAGTGTTACGTCCCTGCCCTAAGACCCCAAACCCTTTCTTTGGATTTGCGCCAGAAGTAGGCCGCATTCAGTCACCTTTTGACCCTTTCCTCGAAGTTTCTTGTACAGCCAAGTCTCTGGTCAATAATCAAGCTCAGGTACTTGGCCTTTGGATCAGGTTGCATCTCCACCCCATCCAGATCAGGTAACCTGAAAACACCCGGCTCTATCTCCTGGTTGTTGTTTTTGTTGTTGTAGCAGTGAGGCGGCAGCCCCTCCCGATGAAGAACTTCATGGGATTGTCTACTGGTGAAAAGCACCAGCTCAGTCTTTTTGGGGTTTTTTGTCAACCCATTGGCCCGCGATCATTTAGACAGCCTTCTCAAAGTCCCAGGACGAGATCCGTAAGAGAGGAATCAGTCACCCATCATGATGACAACTTCTTCCGCGTAAGCAACAACCTTCATCCTCCCCTCTTTTAAAGACCTCAGAATTCCATTCTTAACCAGAATCCACAAAAGGGGGGATTAAACCCCTCATTGCAGAGTTCTTCAAGTCACAATTTTCCTACTCTAGTTCGCTGCCAGAAATACGTTGATTAACCGATTCTTGAGCATCTTTCAAAACAAATTCAACCAATTCACCGTGTTGTTGTTGTAGCAGTGTAGCAGGAACTCTGCGACTAAGATAGGGTTCGTCCAGAGGGATCTGGGTCTGAGACGAGTGGGTCTGGCAGGACAGTTAAACAGGTGACGTGTATCGTCCCTTGTCATGCACGTTGGCATAAATCCTTGCTCTGGTTTGCCGGGGAGGTCAATTTCTTCAGGTGCAATGGGAGGCGATCGTTCTCCAAGGACCACATCCACCCGGTAGCTATTCACCGCATCTGCTACCGTGTCTGCATCATTCATGCAGACACGGTAGCAGACCCGTTTGATATGCCGCTAAATCTAGAGGTTCTTCCTTGTAACGCTGAACCTCTCGCTCTAGATCAGCTAGATCAACATTAAGGCTTCTGGGCGGTGGAATGGCGGATAAGTTGCGGTTAAACAGTGCTTGAGTGGGGAACTCCCTGTTTCACTCTTCGGTGTTTCGATATCCTATCCCTAAATAAATATCCCACAAATGACTGGCGGCCATACAAATAATTCGCGACCCAGCATTTCAGATCTGGGTGGAGGGACGTATTGGCGATGTCTTCAAATTGTTTGGCATGACAGACCTTGTCGAATTCCATCGATAGATCCAGTGCCAAGAATACCGTCCTATCACATAGCCTCGACTGATTGAAGCCACGGCAATGTGGGCGGTGATGGCTTGCAAAGTAGTTGCTGTAGTATTCAGTCTTTGAAATCCATGGCGAATGGATTCTCCAACGAGGCTCGGGAGGAGTAGTCCCACAAGTATCTTGTCTACTGGTGAGAGAAGGGTCGGTCTATACGACTCCCCCCTACTGGAGTTCTTTCCAGACTTCAGTAGTGGGATCACTTAGCCCAATTCACCGTGTTCATGGTGCTCAACTTGTTTTACGAAGACTTGTTCTTTCTTCGTCTTTAGGTGAGCGATGTGTCTTTCTTCGTTTATTCTATCTTTATTCTATTCAAGAATGCAAATAGATTGGTTGCCGTAGTGGAAACCCTAAACGGTGTTCTTTTCAAGACTTGGCCTGGTTCTAAACGGTTATCTACACTGTTCACTTCGGAAGATAACCTGTTCTCTTCCTGGCATTGTTAATCCTTTCTTCACTGGACCTTTACTAACGGCCGTTATCTCAGATCGATGTGCAACTACGTAACTACGAATTATGAGTTTACGCAGAAACCTTATGGGAATCAGCATTCAAAGCTAGAATTGAATAAATCAGGATAAAGTCAACTGAAACAACACCACCAGCTAAATGGCGACAAAACCGAAAGTGTTCTCCAAGACTTCCCAAGTCTTTATAAATAGGAAGGAGGCAGGTGCAGCATTAGCCTAGAAGTCTTTTGGATAAGATTTCGCTTCGCATACTCATGTTCTCGAATACTACATCTGTCAGGACAATTCAATTCTGTGTGCAAGTATGTCATATTTAGGACCTTACTGATCTCCCATCGCTGCAGCCCCTCCTCCCACTATTGGCCAAATGCTACTGAATTTATGTTGTTAAGCCCGTTATCTCTCCTTAGATACCCTTGCAGTCCAACTTTAAGTTACTTAAAGCCCTTTCCATGTCCAAGAAGGCTGGTAAGTTGAAGTCACCCACACCCAAATACCCTTCGATGCAGCCAACTTCATCATGAACAGCACTGTCAACGGATCGACCTTTAGTGCAAGCTGATAGCCGCATACCAGTAAAGGTCAATACGGTCTCTCCAGCACACTTAACACGTCTTGAGCGTCTTGGTTTCGGAGTATCCATTGTATCCGGGCCGATCACAAAACAATAAATTTGATACCGTCAGCTATATCTTGATTTCGTCAATATATCCCTCCAGCCAAAACTGGAATATTGGATCACCGATATCCAGTGAGACATTTGTTCTATTGGAAAAATTCGAATAAAACCGCTAGTTGTTCAATGGGCCAGACGCTGCTGAATTAATTAACAGCATCCCGTCTACTGTCAAAACTAGGGTTCGCGCTGTTCTTATGACCGTTATCTCTCCTGACATACCCTTGCGTTATTTAAAGTCCCTTCTACGTCCAAGAAAGCCACCAAAGTTAAGCCAAAGTACCTATCAAACTCAGAATCTCAAATCAAATTGCATCCTTCATCTCTCTAGAAGGATGTGTACCAAAAACCATAGATCGCATTTTTCCAAACATTCCCTAAATTTATGAAACCCTCCTCGTTCATTGAGGTTCTATATGTTTGCCTTACCATTTTCTATGAGAACCATTATAAAAATACATCACTGATAGCCAGTGAGACATTTGTGCCATTGCAAAAATTCGAATAAAACCGCTAGCAGTTCAATGGGTACCCTTATCCTGAATTATTAGCGAGTGTGAGGTCATTTCCAACTCCCAAATATATGGAAAGCAACACCCACACGCACTCGTATCTCGCTATGCCATTCCAGAATATGTTCATAAATGTATTTTTGTCCTTTAATTGCAAAGGACTGCGACTCAACATTTGAATATTTTTGTTAGGATATGGAAATGGATCCGTACATATGTAGAGGCAGAATGCATAGCCATACACTCATCTAGTTAACCAAACATTCATGCGTTCATATGTAATAGTTGCCTTTTTTTCTTCCTACTTCCAAAGGGAAGAATCTACGTACATACATGGTTTGGTGCGTTATCTTTAGTGTCACAGCATTTGTCGTTTTGGACGCACAACTCTCTTCAGTGGCTCAACATTGATGAGGTACGCAAAACCAATTCATTTGGGAAATGTTGCTTTTGTCTAACTTCGAGATGGGGGTTTAATTGGGATGAGGTGGTCAAAAGCCACGGACAGACATACAGGTGTATTGGGAAAAAAGAAACTCCTTTGGAATTGATTTATGTATTGGCAACTACAAATGCTTAAAATTTAAATCTGCGGCTTGCTGTTATGATATTTTGAAGAAATTAAAATTTTTGCATATATTTTAGCATATCATTGGACAGGATGAACTATTTTTAGGCCACCAAGCGGTTGCTATTGAATAGTTTTACTTAAGGGGGAGATGTTAAGAATGAATGATACCCGGACTTTCCAGAGAAGATTCATGACTTGAAATACTTAACTGTATTACCGCCATTGCAGTTATGGAGGGCCATATAATCATAATTTGTTTTAAAATTGGGTCGATAGAATGGACTATTGCAAGCCCCGCTATACGTATAAAGCTATGTCCCATCAATTGCCGAAATGATAAAGTAGAGTCCAATTTACCCACAAACATTCCATTGAGGAACCGGAACAAACTTCTCACATATCAATCGAACGATTTAAGTTTAAGCTCAATGAGCTTTTCATAGCCAAGTCCAAATATCGCACAGTGGGATGGAAAAATAAATTAGTGAAAATAAGTCAGCTATTGGTGAACGAATAAAGATACCCTCACAAAATTTTATATGAGTACATCTGAGGTGTCATCCAGACTGTGTGCAAAACTCAGCGCACTCGATGACCCGGAGTATCTATTGTGGGTATTAAAATTTTGTGACCTCAGTCCTACAAAGTTTTGTTCACGCTGCTAAAAGCGCATTTGCGGACCGATTTTCAAAATTATTACTTGCTGGAAAGTGCAAAAATGAATTTTTTATAGTGCCCAAGATTTTCGACAAACTAAAAAAAAAACAAGTTCGGCCGGGCCGAATCTTTTATACCCTCCACCATGGATCGCATTTGTCGAGTTCTTTTCCCGGCATCTCATCTTAGGCAAAAAAGGATATAAGAAAAGATTTGCTCTGCTATTAGAGCGATATCAAGATATGATCCGGTTTAGACCACAATTAAATTATATGTTGCAGACCTGTGTAAAATGTCAGCCAATTCGAATAAGAATTGCGCCCTTTGGGGGCTCAAGAAGTAAAATAGAGAGATCGATTTATATGGGAGCTGTATCGGGCTATAGGCCGATTCAGACCATAATAAACACGTATGTTGATGGTCATGAGAGGATCCGTCGTACAAAATTTCAGGCAAATCGGATAATTATTGCGATCTCTAGAGGCTCAAGAAGTCAAGATCCCAGATCGGTTTATATGGCAGCTATATCAGGTTATGAACCGATTTGAACCATACTTGGCACAGTTGTTGGATATCATAACAAAATACTACGTGCAAAAATTCATTCCAATCGGATAAGAATTGCGCCCTCTAGAGGCTCAAGAAATCAAGACCAAAGATCGGTTTATGTGGCAGCTATATCAGGTTATGGACCGATTTGAATCATACTTGGCACAGTTGTTGTATATTATAACGAAACACTTCGTCAAAAATTTCAGTCAAATCGGATAAGAATTGCGCACTCTAGAGGCTCAAGAAGTCAAGACCCAAGATCGGTTTATATGGCAGCTATATCAGGTTATGGACCGATTTGAACCATGCTTGGTACAGTTATTGGATATCATAACAAAATACTACGTACAAAATTTCAGTCAAATCGGATAAGAATTGCGCCCTCTGGAGACTCAAGAAATCAAGACCCAAGATCGGTTCATATGACAGCTATAGCAGGTTATGGACCGATTTGAATCATACTTGAAACAGTTGTCAGATATCATAACAAAACACGTCGTGCCCAGTTTCATTCCAATCGGATAATAATTGCGCCCTCTAGAGGCTCAAGAAGTCAAAACCGAAGATCGGTTTATATGGCAGCTATATTAAAACATGGACCGATATGGTCCATTTACAATCCCAACTGACCTACACTAATAAGAAGTATTTGTACAAAATTTCATGCGGCTAGCTTTACTCCTTCGAAAGTTAGCGTGCTTTCGACAGACGGAAGGACGGAGGGACAGACGGACGGACATGGGTAGATCGACATAAAATGTCACGACGATCAAGAATATATTGGGTTGTCCAAAAAGTAATTGCGGATTTTTTAAAAGAAAGTAAATGCATTTTTAATAAAACTTCGAATGAACTTTAATCAAATATACTTTTTTACACTTTTTTTCTAAAGCAAGCGAAAAGTAACAGCTGATAACTGACAGAAGAAAGAATGCAATTACAGAGTCACAAGCTGTGAAAAAATTTGTCAACGCCGACTATATGAAAAATCCGCAATTATTTTTTGGGTAACGCAATATATACTTTATGGGGTCTCAAACGAATATTTCGAGTAGTTACAAACAGAATGACGAAATAAGTATACCCCCCATCCTATGGTGGAGGGTATAAAAAGAAAATATTGTGAAATTAAATGATCTTCGCCCTAACAGACAAAAAAAAATTAAAAAAAAAAAAATCGGCAAAGCCCAGCCGGTATTCGAACCTGGGCAAAAGATGCACACAAATGACATGTGTATGCCTTGGATGCTTTTGAAGTAGACGTATAGAGAAAAAGTCCACAGAAAATACATGCTGTGGAAAAGAACAGCTAGTGTGAAAGGTGTCAGACTTGTGTTAGTGCAGTGCTTACATCGTACAAAACGTTTTCGCGGTATATTCCAATTAAGTTCGACCTACTAATGTATGGCCCTTGAAGCCTTCACTCCATATATGGTAGATGAGTTATTCTAACCAAATGACGAAACGCGTCCCATAGTGGTTGATTTGGGTTGTGATCTCTGGCTTTCCATTTCAAAAATCTCCACTCATTGAGCACGTCTCGAAAGAGAAACAAACGAACAAAATTGTTTTTTTTTTTTTAGTTTTCGCTGAGTTTGGTCTTTTAATTTATTGCTTGTGAAGAAATTTCCTAACCGATTTTCAATTTTCAACCGATTTGTATAGCTGATAAAATTTGCAATATTTTTGCTGCATAACATGCTAAAGTTTGATGCTTCAATCAAAAGTTATGCGAGTTACAAATAAAAAAATGTGAAAAGTCAATTTTTGGAATTGATTTGTCAAAAAAGTTAATTTCATAAAACTTTCAAATAAGCTTATTTTACTGTAATGAACACTTAACGTAGATGCGTTCTAAATTAAATTTTTACAATTTGTGTTAACTCTAGTAGCAGAAATGAGGAGTACAATATTTGAATTTTTTACGAAAAAAAACTGGAAAAAAACCCTTTAAGTCCTCAAAACGCAAACTGAAACCCCCCATTTTAATAAAATATTATTTTACCCCAGACGGTATCTAAATACATTCACAAAATTTTTTGCGCCATTCAAGGATTGAGGTCTCTACGGTAATTTTACTGAAAAATGCAGATTTGGCAAACATCTTCCTGATATATGCACGTTTTCGGTATTTTCTTCAAGAAATTTGGACGCTTCTTCTCTAATAGCTGAGACCCAGTTTCGAGATGTTGCTCTCCACTTGGTCACTCCATCGGAGTTTTGGTGTTCCCCCTTTGCGTGTTCTATTATGGTCGCATTCAAAAGACTTCTTTGGTGGAGCTTTTTTCATACATTCTGACAAAGCGTTCTCTTGTGAATAGTGGGCCATGCCTTTGCACACCAGCTTCTCGTATAATCTTCTCCAGCAGGATATTAAAGAGATCACACGATAGGCTGTCTCCTTGTCAGAAACTTTATCGTTTGGTATTGAACGGTTCGCAGAGGTTATTTTTTATTTTAATTGAGGAGCATGTATCAGCAAGTGTCATCTTGCAAAGTTGTATCAGTTTTGGGAGGAATACCAAACTCAGATATTACTTGAAATACTTTTGAACTCATAGGGTTTTCGAAAGCGCCTTTGTATTCAACAAAAATATGGCAGGAGTTGAACTGTCCTTCTCGGGCCTTTTTCAGAATTTGGCGCAGTGTAAATATACCAGGTCTAAATGGTATACCAGGTCTAAAGCCGCATTGATAGGGTCCAGTTATCTCATTGACTTTAGGTTTTAATCTTTCACACAGTAATCTGGAGATTATCTTGTATGCGATAGGGAGAATATTTATTCCTCTGTATTTAGGACATATCGTCATGTCCCCTTTCTTGTTTTTGGGACATAGTATGCTGAGATTCCAATCATCGAGCATACGTTCATCTATCCAGAATGCGCAGACCATCTGATGGCACAAATTCTTTACCATCATCAGGGATCCGTTCTGTGGTATATTGATGTTCACTATCATCGAATACCAGCAGCTGAGAAAAGTCCTATTTCCATATCCACAGTACACTTCTTCTTTATTCCGCAAGAGGATGTGCCCGTACCAAAGCAATCGGTTAGATGTTTAATTCTTTGGTGGAATTTTCTGACTTCTGGCTTTTGAACATCTCGATTACCTCACACTCACGTCTTTCCATTTTCTTCTTCTTCTTGCGAAAGAGACATTTTTCCTCACATTTTCTCCCGATACCACTCCTTCATCTTGGGCGTTGTTACTGACTGTAAGGTTGCCCTGTATGCCGCATTCTTGACTTAAGTAGCATATTGGCATTCCTGGACGTACCGTGGATTCATTGGGGGAGGCTTTTGGTACACAAGTTCGAATGTTGCGGTTCTTTTCATGGAGTGAGCAATGGTTTGGCATTTGGGACAGGGAGTGCTCTCTTTAAGCAATTGAATACTCCGATGTCCAAATTCCGTGCAGAGTCAGATCGTATATATCTCGCCACACTAAGACGTATGTGAACGATTTTAATATATTGTAGAAATTCAGCCAAATCGGATAAAAACTGCGGCTTTTGAGAGCTCAAGAAGTCTAATCGGGAGATCGGTTTATATGGGAGCTATTGGGTTGCCCAAAAAGTAATTGCGGATTTTTCATATAGTCGGCGTTGACAAATTTTAAGCAAATTTTAAGCATTAATCGAATTGGATCGTCATGTAACTGAGCGTGAGATAGGAGAGAAGTTAAATATACCAAAATCAACCGTTCATTATCACATAAAAAGTCTTGGACTGGTGAAAAAGCTTGATATTTGGGTACCACATGTATTGAAAGAAATTCATTTAACAACCCGAATCAACGCTTGTGATATGCACCTTAAACGCAATGAATTCGATCCGTTTTTAAAACGAATCATAACTGGAGATGAAAAGTGGATTGTTTACAACAACGTTAGTCGAAAACGATCATGGTCCAAGCATGGTGAACCAGCTCAAACCACTTCAAAGGCTGATATCCACCAAAAGAAGGTTATGCTGTCTGTTTGGTGGGATTGGAAGGGTGTGGTATATTTTGAGCTGCTTCCAAGGCACCAAACGATTAATTCGGATGTTTACTGTCAACAATTGGACAAATTGAATACAGCCATCAAGGAGAAGCGACCAGAATTGGTCAATCGTAAAGGTGTCATATTCCACCAGGACAACACTAGACCGCACACATCTTTGGTCACTCGCCAAAAACTGAGTGAGCTTGGCTGGGAACTTTTGATGCATCCACCATATAGCCCTGACCTTGCACCATCAAACTACCATTTATTTCGATCTTTGCAGAACTCCTTAAATGGTAAAACTTTCGGCAATGATGAGGCTATAAAATCGCACTTGGTTCAGTTTTTTGCAGATAAAGGCCAAAAGTTCTATGAGCGTGGAATACTAAATTTGCCAGGAAGATGGCAAAAGGTTATCGAACAAAATTGCAATTATATATTTGATTAAAGTTCATTCTTAGTTTTATTAAAAATGCATTTACTTTCTTTTAAAAAATCCGCAATTACTTTTTGGGCAACCCAATATATCTTAATCTGAGCGCATATGGCCCATTTGCAATTCCCAATGACCTATATCCATATTAAGTATCTGTGCAAAATTATGCGCTCGACCGATATCGTGATTTCGACAGACGGACGGACGGACATGGCTAGATCGGATCAGAACGATCAAGAATATATATATTTATGGGGTCTTAGACTAATATTTCAAGGTGTTACAAACGGAATGACTAGGTAAGCATACCCCCATCCTAGAGTTTTGGGGGCAAAAATCGTGTATCCCCGAAACCAGTGGAGAAATCATATATCTCATGCAGACTTTTTGTAGGGATTTTTGACTACTATCCAGCAAAAAAAGAAAGAATGTGGAAAATTGGCCTAAGAATGAAGATTTGGCAGCCCGAAAAATTTTTCGTAGAACACCCATCCTAGGGCGGTGGGTATAAAAATTGTGTATCCCCGAAACCAGTGGATATATCATATACAGACTTTTATGTAGAGATTTTGACCACTATCCAGCAAAAAAAGAATTTTGAAAATCGGATTAAAAATTTAGATTTGGCAGTGCGAACAATTTTTCGTAAGTAATGCCAATTTAACCAACTTTGGGGGCCTGCAAGATCTTTGCGCCTTGAAATTTTGCCCACGATCTCGATAACATAGCTCAGCTGTAAATACTCCAAATTTCAAAAAGATACCTCTACCCGTTCTCAAATTGCATATTCTTTAGTAACTTTTTCCGACTTTCTTTCACTGTGCACACAAAGACGTGATGCACACGCAGGCTTCTGCAGGATGTGCAATGACGAGGAGGAGTTGGAGTCGCTCGAGCACCTGTTGTATCACTACCCCGCAACTGCAAGGAGAAGACACAGGATAATAGGTGAACACCTCTTTCCCAGCTTGGATTTCCTACAGGCTCTTAACCTCCTTGTTATTCATGAGTTCTGTAGAGGACTGAATTGAGTGACTGGATCATGCTCTCGACGGTGAGTTTTATCCTTTTGACATATGCATTGGTTTCGTTATTCTGTACTTATTTTGTATATGTATCTACTTTGTCTTCTTCATTTTCTTCTCTTCTACTTTCTTCTAGGGTGAAAGCAATGAACCTAAGGTGTTCGAGAGAAGCAGATAGTAACCGAGGTCGCTACTCGCTTGCCCTCCATTCTAATCAAACCTAGCCTAACTAAAGCATTAAAGATTTCCAAAAATATTCGCAGTCTCTTTGAATTATTGTCAACTCATCAATTCAGATTGAATCCAATATCTGCCCTCTCTGCAGTAACTCTCACTTGATGAGTTTGCCCATTTCGTGATAAACATCATAAAGGATGCATAATTATTGGAATCAATATAGAAATTAAAAATATAAAATTTCTCTCTTCCTTAAGGAGAGGAAAACAATTTCCTGGGAACACCATCGCACATACACGCATACACACTTCTAACCAACATTCTTGAAAGAGAGCTGTACACCTTGTCATATAGATGAACATACTAAAAGGTTGATGGGAGCAAGCAACAGCCATGCAGCCACCCAAATGCCAATCAGCAGATTCATTTTCACCAGTCATATCGCTTAGAGTGGCTCACCACCCTACCCTACCATTTGGAAATGATTGTCAAGCAAACATGTGTTGCCAAAATATCTAATTTATTTTATTACATTGACAATTTCATACGACATTGTGTGCTAAAATATGTGTCGAAACATCCTGTGGCACTTGCAAAAAAAAACCCAAACTGAGACGAAGCAATGAGAAAGTAAGACCAGGTTTTCTCAATCGCATGGAAAACATTGTTGCTTTGAACATCTGTGCAGTTGATCGAAAGGGATTAAGTAAAATGACCGAAGGTTCTTTGTGCAGATGAAGAAAGTAAAACACAAATGTGTACATACTAAAGAAAAAGTCTATTTTCTTATGAGCATAAGTGTAGGTGGATTTTCACAAACAATCCATAAAACTCAAGTTTGGTAATTGACCAAGAATGCTTTCGAAAGCGGCTTTGTAGTCAACAAAGAGATGGTAGGTGTTGATTTGTTCTTCTCGGGTCTTTTCCAGTATTTGGCGCAGTGTGAATATCTGGTCTAGGGTGGATCTAAAGTAGCATTGATAGGGTCCGATTATCCCACTGACTTTAGGTTTTAATCTTTCACACAGTATGCTCAAGAGTATCATGTATGTGGTGGGTAGGAGACTTATTACTCTGTAGTTGACATATTCCGTCTTGTCTCATTTCTTGTGTACGGAACATAGTATGGTGAGCTTATAATCATCGGGTAAGCGTTCTTCTAGCCAGATTGCGCAGACAAGCTCGCCAGATTGCGCAGTCAAGCTAGGCAGATTGCGCAGACAAGCTTGTATTAAATAGTTCAGAGGGTAACCCGTCGGCTTCTGCTGCCTTGTTGTTCTTCAGTCAGGTACCTGCTACTAGGAGGTAAACAATCTTTACCATTATGAGGGATAGCGTTTTTCTAGACAGATTGCGCAGACAAGCAGATGCATATGTCTTATCAGTGTGACGTCTCCGGTCTGAAATAGTTCAGAGTGTAACCCGTCGGCTCCTGCTGCCTTGTTGTTCTTCAGTCGGGAACCTTGGCACTTGGACCTCATTCTGACTAGCAGGTCAACATTCTATACCATCATGAGGGATAGCGTTATTCTAATCAGATTGCACAGACAAGCAGAAGCATATGTCTTACCAGTGCGACGTCTCCGGTCTTAAATAGTTCAGAGGGTAACCCGTCGACTCCTGCTGCCTTGTTGTTCTTCAGTCAGGTACCTGCTACTAGGAGGTAAACAATCTATACCATTATGAGGGATAGCGTTCTTCTAGACAGATTGCGCAGACAAGCAGATGCATATGTCTTATCAGTGCGACGTCTCTTGTCTTAAATAGTTCAGAGGGTAATCCGTCTGCTCCTGCTGCCTTGTTGTTCTTCAGTCGGGAACCTGGGTACTTGGACCTCATTCTGACTAGCAGGTAAACATTCTATACCATCATGAGGGATAGCGTTCTTCTAGTCAAATTGCACAGACAAGCTGATGCATATGTCTTATCAGTGCGACGTCTCTTGTCTTAAATAGTTCAGAGGGTAACCCATCGGCCCCTGCTGCCTTGTTGTTCTTCAGTCGAGTACCTGCTACTTGGACCTCATTCTGACTAGGAGGTAAACATTCTATACCATTATGAGGGATTGGTACATCTCAATACGCTCACACTCACATCTTTTCATTTCCTTTTTCTTTCTGCGGCAGAAACATTTCTCCTCTCTCCTTTTCTCCCGATACCTATCGATACGGGTGCGAACCTTTGCTGCAACAAGGTAATGATCCGAATCTATATTCGCTCCACGGATCGATCGTACATCTAACACACTGGATGAATGCCTTCCACCATCTATCACAACGTGATCAATTTGGTTCCTCGTGTTTTCATCGGATGACAGCCATATGGCTTTGTGCAAATTTGTATGTTGAAATCTGGTGCTGCTAGCTACAATGTTTTTTGCCGCGGCGAAATCTATTAGCCTCAACCCATTATAGGACGTTATCTTGTGGAGTCTAAATTTTCCGACTGTTGGACCAAAGATATCTTTCTTCAACATCTTTGCATTAAACTCTCCAAGAACGATTTTAATATCATGGGCGGGCAGTGGTGGTATTCTCTCTTTAGGCGCTCGTAGAAAATATCCTTGCTATGCTCGTCCTTGTCTTTCGCCAGGACATGGGCACAAATAAGGCTGATGTTGAAGAATTTGGCTTCTATGTGGATTGTGGTTTTATTTTTTCTTTGGCCTATATTGTGTTTGCGTGTTTTAAGACCCTACATCATTCTGCGGTCCGTACGTATTGCATACGCATGGCTATAAAAGATTCAATTAACATGCTTTCCAGTGTATGCTTTCGAAGAGGAAGTACTAAATTTCGCTTTCGTTGTTTTCCCTTCTATTTAAGGGGCAACATATTGGACCAACTTTAATTTTTGGAGAGTGTAAGACAATGATTGCAATATTTTATTTCTTTTCGAAATCCAACACGCATTCAAGGAAAATGTGGTAACGAGAGCTGCTACTTATTTTACTGTGCTTGAGTTTTAGTAATGTAGTCTACACTTATATTTGACACTCCATTATAATATAACACAATTGACCCTAGCTTTAATTGAACAACTGTCATGACATGTCGTAAAACATTCCTAAACAATTCCTATAGTTGAAATACCTACAGATAGTGTGTTACTTTTTGCAGTGTAGTGGCAAATATAAGCCCCAGTGTAGGCTCGTTTTAAGCTGTAGCAACTAGACTAGAAAAAGAGGAATCGTACGTTAGTGTCCAATGTCCTGAGAAAGAGTGGTTCCACTGCTTTCTTGACTGACCCTTGTCTAGAATTCGTCTTCCTCTTGAGTTGGTCATTGGCATGCCCCATTCTACCGCTCGAGAGTTGAAATCGCCAGCTACTATATGATGCCCGTTTAATCTTCGCATTGTGTCTTCGATCTCATCAAGTTTTGCCTCGAAGACGTCGATACTGTCACTAGGGGTTAGAAAGCAGCTAAACAGCATGAAGTGATCTAGCTGCAGCCAGGTTTATCCCTTTCCATTTTCGCTGTTTATTGGTGAGATGCCATTACGGTATGGAATCCATATAACAGCTGTCTTTGTGGGATCCTCAAACCAGGACCCTTAATCTCTTCTTCCATATTGCTCGCTTATAACCACCTTATTCTGCGATCATGTGCGACTTTACTCCTGCCCATGTTGGCCTGCAGTATTCTTAGCTTGCCTGCTGTGTGCCTGCTTTGCGTCTTCCTTGCATTCACACTGTAAATGGCCTGCTCAAAAACAGTTAAAGCAGCGTTTTTTCTCTTCTTGGTATGTCAGCTCGAAACAAGAGCCTGCTGATCTTCAGCAACTCTTTGTTCCCGTTACCTTGATCACTGCATCAGTGATCTCTTCGGCGATGGAGTCCTGGTCGCGGATCTCCATCGTCGCCTTTGGTCCTAGGTCCTGCATGACTGCAGACTCCTTAAGGATACCCTTGAGGGATTCGTAGAACACCTCCTTATTTGCACCTCTGATCATCACAAGGAGAATCTTACCCAAATTTGTTTTCTGAACGGATCGGATGTAGTCTACGGCTTTCTCCAGTTTTGCGTTTCGCTTGAGGTCCCTAAGCTCGTCTGTGTAACTGTGCCATTATTTCGGCTTAATTATCACGACCTCCTGTCGCTGTCTAGGTGTCCGTGGCTTCCTAGCTAACGGTTTTCGCCGCGGGTGCCTCTTTGTCGGAATTTTCCTTTTCAGCCTTTATCGCTGGTGGTCTCATCTCTACAGATTTGTACTTCTTCTTCTTGCCAGAGTTTTCATCGACTGGACTCGGTGCGCTCCTCTTTTTTAGCGCCATAGAAGACGTCGACATGTTATTTGATGTCGTGGAAATACCTGCTGTTCTTAGCCTGCATAGTTGCTTCTGCATCTCCGCGGTTTTCCAGTTTTTGCGGTAGCTTTCTATAATGTCCAAGAGTTCTATCTCTGACACACCATTTTGGACATTCCTGCTAATGTTTTTCTGCCTTTCTTGCACTTTCCAAGCGCCTAATCTTCTGAAACTTGCATCTTCAAGATGAACTCTTGTCTTGGAGAACTGGTGCTGTTCTCGCATGCTTCTGCGTTATTTCCTGCCGGGGTGTAGTCTAATGCCGTATTTTTTACTTCTTTTTCTTTCTCGACATTGGGTCCGGAGGCTCGTGGAGATTTCATCGGTGATCGGTGCAGTGTTGATCTCTTTCCAAAGATTGACTCCATCTCCTCTGCTGCTGTGTCGGTTGGTGTCTCCAATTTGATTGGGTCCCAACTTAGAGCCGTCATCTAAGTCCGAAAATTCTGTAGCCTTTCATGTTGGCCACGAGGGTCCCTTTGCAAGCAGTTAGGTCCTTGCGGGGGTTGACGCAAGACTTGCGTTCAGAGCCAGGTCGGGCATTAATCTGAATATCGTATCAACATAAACTACATTACCAACTTAATGGTTACGAGGCACAGAGCGTTCTCTAAGCCCTGCTAGGGATAAAATGGGACGAAGGCAGCTGTTGCATTAGCCTGATAGCCATTTCGTGAGGCATGTCACTCCCTCCTACTAAGGTAACAGAATACCACAGTCGTCAACTTGTAGCATTAATCCTAATCCGTTATCAAAATCATTTTCTTGTATAAGCGCCAGTGTCTAGGTCTCCTTGATTGCGGAATCCACGGGGGCATCACGTCACAGACTGCATCTATCTGTAGAGCACCCCCGTGGATGGAAACTTAGGCAACAGGAGGCATACGTTCGCCATGTCGCAAAGACGTCGTCGGGTACAAATGCCTTTTTGTCCTCGGTCTTCGCCGCTCGTGATCGGGTGCAGTTTTTTTCACAGCTGACCTATTGCTTGTTCAGCTATTCCCCACCTGCGGCCCCCATAAGAAGACTAAGTTCGGCCTTACCCTTGACAGAATGATCGGATGTAAACTTTTGCAAGTTATTAAGCTTTTAAATGCGATCTGCCACTCCAGTCTGCCTTCTCCAGTACCTGTGGTAATACAATAGACCAAATTATCTGCGTCTGATTACAGATTGGCCCTTAAACCTAATCGTAACTATCAAATGCAAATCCTTGCAATTGAAATTGAAACCTAAAGTACGACAGTGGGAACAAATATACTTTCGGACAAATATAAAAATCTCTGAAGAACGATGTTCTGAATTCAAATCCGCCCTAAAATTCACCTGTTCTGAATGCAGGGCCAGAGAGATATCGCAAAGAAATGTACAATGTAAACTGTTTTGTGCTAGTTTTAAAGATTAGAGCCAAAGATATGCAAACTTTAGGTTAGGTTAAGCTGAAAAGTGATGTGGATATTTATCCGCCCCATGCCACTACGGGCATACACCTAAGCCAGTAATCAGCTTGTTGTGCGCTCTTAATACTAAAAAGAAAACCTAAGTTGGAAATTTCGTGCTTAACCTTAAATTGTTGTCCATGTCACGCCCCTAAAGTTGGTTTATGTCTGGTATTTTGTCCCCCCCTCCCAAGTGCCGGTATTTGTTGGCCGCGAAAGCCGGGCAATGGCATAGGAAATGCTCCAACGTCTCATCATCTTCCCAGCATGCCCTTCACATGCTATCACTTGCCGCACCGATTTAACAAAGGTGAGCACGTAGTCCTATGTGTCCTGTTATGATACCGAAGGTTATACAGACCTGCGTCTTACTTCCTTTCAGTAATAGCCTCGTCTTCTCACGATCTGGATCACCCCATAGGATTTTCGCCGTCCTACCGACCATTTCGCCATTTCAGTGTCGTCCACGCCCTTAACTCGGACTGAGTCGACTCCAAAGGCTTCGGGATAACCAAGTTTATTGATTGTAGTTCTCTGGCCTTCATTAAGTCTCATAGCCGCAGTGGCTGCCTCACACTTCATTTGTAAATATGTCAATGGGTCGGATATCTACAATAGTCCCTAGTGCCTTAGTGGGCGCGTGGCCACGCGCCCCTATCCTACGGTGCACCGTAGGATAGGGGGTATATTCATTTAGTCATTGCAACACATCGAAATATCAATTTCCGACCGTACAAAGTATATAAATTTCGGATTGTCGTAAAATTCCAAGGCGATTTAACGATGTCCGTTTGTCTGTCCGTATTTCTGTCCGTGTGTCTGTCTGTCCGTCTGTCCCTCCGTCTGTTGTAATCACTCTAGAGCCTTCAAAAATTGAGATATTGAGCTGAAATTTGGCACAGATTCGTCTTTTTTGATGCACGCTGGTTAAGTTCTTGAACGGGCCAAATCGGACCATATTTGAATATAGCTGCTATATAGACCGATTGTCCGATAAAGGGTCTAATGCCCATAAAAGCTTTGTTTATTACCCGATTTCGCTGAAATTTGATACAGTGAGTAGTTTAAGTCTTACCGACAACTGACCCAAATATGGTTCAGATCGGACTATATTTAGATATAGCTATCATATAGACCGATCTCCCGATAAAGGGGTCTGAAGACCATAACAGCTATATTTTTACACCGATTTCCCTGAAATTGAAACAGTGGGTTATTTTAAGCCCCCCAACATCCGACCTAAATATGGTACAGATCGGACCATATTTAGATATAGCTTTCATATAGACCGATCTGCCGAAAGAGGGTCTGAAGCCCATAAAAGCTTTATTTTTTAACCGATTTCGCTAAAATTTTAAGCAGTAAGTTGTTTTTAGCCTCCTGACACCCGACCTAAATATAGTTCAGATCGGAGATATATAAGAC
Organism: Stomoxys calcitrans; assembly: GCF_963082655.1. Taxonomy (NCBI): domain Eukaryota; kingdom Metazoa; phylum Arthropoda; class Insecta; order Diptera; family Muscidae; genus Stomoxys; species Stomoxys calcitrans. The sequence goes on from NC_081554.1 coordinate 77,297,682, forward strand.
CACTCAATGTCCGTGCCGAATTTGGGTGCTTAAGTTATCCAATTTTCACCGGATTGTGACGAAATGGTGTTTACATATATACCCGATGTGGTGGGTATCCAAAGTTCGGCCCGGCCGAACTAAATGCCATTTAATTTGTTTGTTCTACTCCCTTATACCTTCTTTGGACTCATATAATTTAGTGGCTAAATATGTCTAGTTTGGGACATATTTTTGCGTTAATTATTGGATTATACTCTCAAATACTCTTTATATCAGCCCCATATTACCATAGTCGGTAAATATGTCCTGCTTAATGTGAGCCCTATATTGTCGTTATTGGTTGTTATATCCATTTGAGGGAGAATGATTTTTCGGGGTGGGATGGTAACATTTCTCCAAAATATGGATGTCAAATTCGTGCTCTACTCCGCAATACCTTTCATTTAAGCCCAAAATTGCCGTGGTAGAGAAAAATGTACGGTTTGGAGGGCGTTTGGGGGCAGGGGCTGGCGCTCCGTCACTTTGCCCTGGCAATAGGTATCAAATTCGTTCTTTACCTTTCTTTTGAGAGCCATATTGATATGTTCGGGAAATAAGTTCATTGTAGGGGGTGCTTTGGGACTTATCCATAAACACTTGGCCCCAAAACTGGATTCCTTTTCTACTCTCAAATAACTTTCATTTGAGTACCATGATGGGTCAAATAACCTATTTAAGATGTTTAAAGGAGGTTAAGCGCCTTTTAGATGCTTTAACAAAAATTTTAATGTCATTTTCCTAATCTACTCTCAAATTGTTTTCATTTGAGTCCTATACAACCATGGCTAATGTGCCCACTTTGGAGGTTCTTGGGAATGGGGACACCTCCCATTATATGTACTTAATGTTTTTTGCAATATTCCTAATCTACTCCCGAATATCTTTCATTTGATTCCCATATTGACATGAAAGTTCAATATGTCTGTTTGGGAGAGTTTTGGGGTTGGGGCGGCCCGCTGGTTACTAAGACTCGAAATTTAATACAATATTTGTATTGCACTCTCCAACAGCTTTAATTTGATAACTATATTGTTCAGATCGGTCCACTTTTGATTTTGGGTGGTGTTTTTGAGGCAAGGGGAGGGTGCCCTCCCCCCCCCCCCCCCCCCCAACCTTCCGATATCGAAAAATTATGTAGCCTATGTTTCCTTCCACACCAACCTACACAATCTGTGATAATTGTTTAAGCCGGTTTTGAGTCTATACGGAGCAAAAAAAAACCGAGTGCCATATAGTTGTGTTTGGCTAATATGTCCATTTGGGACGTTTTTGCGGGGGATGGGTGACCCCGTATACTTCGACTTGATTTTGTATACCTTATTCCTAATCTACTCCCGAATATCTTTCATTTGTGCCCCATATTGATAGGAACGTTCAATTTGTCTGCTTCGAGGAGTTTTGGGGTTAGGGCATCTTCCTGGATACTTGAACCCAATTTTTAATACCATATTCGTATTCTACTTTTCACTACCTTTCATTTGATACTCATATTGTTCTCACCGGTCCATTTTTGATTTTAGGTGGTGTTTTTGCGGTTACGAGAGGGGGCCTACCCCTTCCTACATCAACAAGTTACAAAGCCTATTACTCCTTCCTCACCTTACCTTCTTTAACTCTCTAATATATTTTCAGGATGGGGACACTTCGCCCTGAATGCGGATATCGAATTCGTGCTATTGTAGCCTATGACGCTGAACGCGTTCGAATCCTGGAGAGAACATCGGACAAAGCGGTGTTTATCCCCTGTTAATGTTGGCGACATTTGCTAGGCACAATGCCATGCCAAGAGGTGTCGCACTGTGGGACGCCGTTCGGACTCGGCTATAAAAAAAGGTCCCTTATCATTGAGTTTAAACTTGAATAGGAAAGCACTCATTGATGTGTCAGAATTTGCCCCTTCTCAGTTCCTGGTGGTAATATTCTTCCTTAGGGTAATGTTTTCATTAGGGGAGGGATGGCACCTCAGACATTTCGACTCAAATATGGATATCAAACTCGTGCTGCACTTCCAAATACCTTTAATTAGAGCCCGATATTGCCATGGCCGGTAAGTATGAACCGTTTGGAGGGTGTTTTGGGGCTAGGGCGGCCACCGGCATTTTGCACTGAAAATAGATATCAAATTCGATCTTTTTTCTCAACGAAAATGAAGTTCAGTTTAGGTGGTGCTTTAGGGCGTACCCCAAAACACTTGGCTCCACAATTGAATATCAAATTCGTTTTCTACTCTCAAATGCCTTTAATCGGAGTCCCAAATCATAATGGGTCAAATAACCCATTTGACGTATCTTTAGGAGGAAAAGCGCCACCTAGACTTGAACGCAAATGTTCATGTCATATTCGTAATCTACTCCCAAATACGTTTCATTTGAGTCCCATATGGCCATGGTCGTCTAATATGCCGATTTTGGGGGTATTTGGGGGTTGAGTCCCATATATATCGGTTTAGAGAGTTTTGGGGTTGGGCGGCCCTCTGGGTACTTGGACCCAAATTTTAATACCATATTCGCTTTCTGGTCTCGAATACCTTTTATTTGATACCCTTATTGTACCCATCGGACCACTTTCGGATATGGATGGCGTTTTTGAAATTATATAGCCTATGTTTCCATCCAGACAAACGTACACAATCTATGAAAATTTTAAGAAAATTATTTCAGCCAAGTATCATAGTGGCGTGACCCCCTATACTTCGATCTGATTTTGTATGTCAGATTCGTTATCTAATCCCGCATACCTTTCATTTGATACCCATATTGTCAACTTTTGATCCACTTTTTATTTTGGGTGGTGTTTTTGGGGTAACGGTGGAGGGTCCGTTCCCTTCCGTTATCAATAAATTATAAAGCCTATTCCTACTTCCTGACCATATTCGTAATCTACTCCCGAATACCTTTCATTTGAGTCCCATGTTGTCATGATCGTCAAATAAACCTATTTTAAGGGGTTTTGGGGCTAAGGCGGTCCCCCAGTTACTTGGACAAAGTTTTTTATTATGAAATTCGTACTCTACTTCTGAATACCTTTCATTTTAATCCCATATTGTCCCGATCGGTCCACTTTTATTTTTAGGTAGTACTTTTGGGGTAAGGGGGAGGGTCCGCCTCCCTCCCGATATCAAAAAATTATATAGCCTATGTTTCCTTCCAGACCAAACTACACAATCTGTGAAAAGGGAGGGTGAGGGAGGCCCGCCAGACACCAAGGAATAAATTTGTATGTCAGATTTGTACTCTAGTTTTACATACCTATCATTTGATACCCATATTGCCGAAAGCGGTGAAAGAATCCTGTTGGGGAGTTTTTTGGGGTTCGTACTCTTCTCTTAAATACCATTCATTTGATACCAATATTGTCCCAATCGGTAAACATGTCCGTCCGGGTGGGTTTTGAGATGGCGCTTCCCCCAGGTTTTTCAACCCTAAAATTTTATAAAAATTTCGTGTTTTTGTGGAACCATTAGGTGGCATACAAAATTTAGCTTAAATCGGTGCACGCACCTCCGAGATCTGTCATTTTTGAAAATTGGGGTATGGGGGAGGGTCTGTACCCCCTTCGGATATCAAAAAATTTAGTACTCAATTTTCACCGGGGACCCAAGCTCTACCAAAATTTCATGAAAATCAGTTCAGCCGTTTTTGAGTCTATACGGAACAGACAAACAAACTAACAAACAAATAAACAAACAAAGCGCAACAATTTCGTTTTTATATGAAAGATATAGGCCGATCGGAACTATTGACCGCCCTATATTTCCGCTCTTTTACCAACTAGCTTTCATTTATGTTCCAATCTTGATCAGGTGTTCAAACAAATTATTGGTTTTAAAGACCTCCTTTCTACTTCAACTATCGAACCAGTTCAAAATATTTGTAACCACAATGTCGTTCGAATTTGTATTGTATTTTAAACTTTGAAAACGGGAACCTTTTAAACCTCCCAAAAATTGTGTAACTTTTCCTTATACACACTGCAACTGTCTTTAAGAATTTGCTTCAATTTGGGGAAAAAAGTGACACCAGAAATTTCGGAATGCATTTCCAATAAACGGCATATTCTGGCCACGTATAAATCAAATTTCAAAAATTGTTATCGCAACGAAAGCCATGAAAAAAGCACCGTTCTGCACCCTAGCCCTTCCAGCAATTACCAGCCAAAGGAGCACATCTGCAGATAGGTACATGGTTTCTACCTTTGTATACCCGCATACAAATGCAAAAGTAAATGCGTATCTTGTATAGCTTGTGGTGTCCTGCGAGTAGTGTATCTGTGTGTATGTTACAGCAATATGTGTTAGGTGAGTTTCTGCACCATCAGCAAAGGTAGAGAATCGAAATAAAATTGAATGGAATGGTATGGTGTGGTATGAACGAAAGGTACCAAGTTATTTGTAAGAGAATTTTCGATTATATTGTGGTATTACACATACACACACACAAACTCGTATTGGTATATACAGACGCATTGCTACTACGTGCAGAAGCACTTGTGTGTATTAGTGCATAACAGTACAATAGGGGCACAGTGGTATAAAGCAACCAAAATACTTGTTCAGATTTTTGTTAAAGGCAGTAACGTAAACTGCCAGAATTTCTAAAATTTTAAAGGTGGCAATCCATGCAACATCATGCCGTCTGCACTATTATCCAGGTGGCACCAGATAGTACGAACGGTCGCAATTGATATCAAGAATTGATTGATTAAATTCAGGTCCACATTAATTTGGTCTAGGTAAGGGTAAGATTTCACTGACAGCTCCAAAATGAAGTCGGGGACAGGATTGGGAGTCTGCCGAATAAGTGTGTGGTCTGTTAGACAGAAGTATGTGCCATTACAATCCTTGGAAGGGATTTACCGCCTTCAAAACTTTGGATTTATGTGGACAGTATGTCGGCCCTATAGGTCTTGCTCTATTGTTCAGGTAGCTCCAGATAGTATGAACGGTCGCAATTGAAATCAAGAATTGATTGATTAATTTCTCGTCCACTCTATTTTGGTCTGGGATAGGGTAGGATTTCAACGACGGCTCCAAGATGAAGCCAGGGACAGGATTGGGAGTCTGCCCAACAAATGTGTGGTCTGTGTGCCCTTACAACCCTGGGAAGGGATTAACCGCCTTAAAAACTCAAGACTTATGTGGGCAGTAGGCCCTCTAGGTCTTTCATTTGAGGACAATGGAGTCGGAGTGCCTTGTTGCTTATTTGGAATGCTTTAATAAATTCTGGGCTAGAGACATAGCGTTAGCTTGAGTCTTCGGTTACTATGGTATTCCCTATGGTCTCCTCTACTGCGAGCGAACGAGTCAACATTCTTACATACTTTACATAAATTGGCAATGGCAGAACATTTGTTCCACTAGCCAAACGTAGAATAGAGCTCCAAGCGTCTCGATCTTCTGCGCTCATTCTAAAATCTCTGACATCAAGTTTCGAGGTGTCTCCCACCACTTGATCTTTCTATCGGGTTTTTGTCTTCAAAAGACTTATTTGGTGGAGCTTCTTCATCCATTCTGACAACATGACCTAGCCAACGCAGCAGCTGTATCTTGAAACGTGTAACGATGCTATCGTCGTCATACAGCTCGTGGTTGACATGACGCCTATATTCTCCATTAACGCAAACTGGTCCATATATTTTATGAAGAATCATTCTCTCAAACACTCAAAGAACTGACTCGTCCGCTTTCGCAAGTTCCCATATAACACGCTTTCACTCAGAACACGGGTAGTATCAGTTTCTTGTACAGTGTAATCTTCGTCTGTCGAGAGATGGCCTTGTTTCAAAACTGTCTACTTAATCCAAAGTAGCATATGTTTGAAAGTTTATTTCAAAACTGGTGTCATTCGTTTCGGGTATGGCGGTGTCGAGGTAGATAAAGTTGATAACTATCTCAAAGTTGTGGTTCCCAACTTTCTCCATTTTCTTTGTCTGATCAATTGTACGGGGCGTTTTGGGAATTGATTGCATCCATTTTGTCTTATCTGCCAGATCCATTTTCAAAGATTATCTTTCGATTCGTTCAAAGGCTCCAATTACTACTTTCGGTAACCGACCCATGATATCGATGTCGTCGGCATAGGCGAGTAGTATTTGTTGTCTTGTGATTGGTGTGCCATATCTATTCACATCTGCATCCTGTATAATCTTCTCCAGCAGGATATGAAAGAGGTCACATGAAAGAGATCACTGTCGCCTAGTCTGAAACCTCGTTCGGCATTGATTGGTTCGGAGAGATTCTTTCCTATTCTTACTGAGGAACGTGTATCAGCAAATTTCACTCTGCGGAATCTGATTAACTTTGCAGGTGTACCAAACTCAGGTTTGGCTTGAAATACCTTTGAACTTATAGGGCTATCGAAAACGGTAGTCAACAAAGAGATGTTTGGTGTTAATTTGTCCTTCTCGGATCTCTTCCAGCATTTGGCGCAATGAGAATATCTGGTCTATGATGGATTTACCAGGTCTAAACCCGCATTGGTAGGCGTCAATTATCTCATTGACTTTAGGTTTTATTCTTTCACATACTACGCTCGAGAGTATCTTGAATGCCATTGGAAGGAGACTTATTCTTCTGTAGTTGACACATTCAGTCTTTTCTGCTTTCTTGTGTATGCGTTCTGCAGGCCAGATGGCGCAGACTTACGCCTTATCAGCATGTCGCATCCGGTCTTAAATAGTTCAGCGGGCAACCCGTCGGCTCCAGCTGCCTTGTTGCTCTTCAGTCAGGTTACAGCAACTTGGACCTCATTCTGACTAGGAGGTAAACATGTTCTTTCCATATGCCCAGCACACTATCTGTGTCATTTACCACAATTCCTTCTTTGTCTATGCAGGAGGATGCCTGCAACAAATCCATAAGTTTGATGTTTAATTCTCTGGCAGAATTTTCGGACTTCATACTGATTGCCTTCTTCTTCTTGCGGAATAGGCGTTTTTCCACCCTCCTTTTCTCCCGATACCTCTTTTTCATCTGGCGTTGCAACTGATTGCAGGGTCGTACGATGGGTTCTTTGGGATAGGATTCCTGTACTCAAGTACGGATTCCACGGAATTTTCCATGGAGTTGGCAATGGATTGCCAATGCGCCGTTATATCATCGGGAGAAGGAGTGCTTTCACCAAGCAGTTGGGTTAGTCGCTGGTTGAATACCTTTCATTTATCGCAACATGGTCTATTTGGTGTCTCGTTTTTTAATCGGGTGACAGCCATGTGGCCGTGTGAATCCTTTGATGATGGAATCAAGTACTTCTACCTACCATGTTCTTTGCCGCGGCCAAGTCTATTAGCCTCAATCCATTATCGGAAGTTTCTTCGTGTAGGCTATTTTTTTGCCATATTGTGGCTATCAGTCCATTTTTGGTTTTGGGTGGCGTTTTTGGGGTAAGTTGGAAGGGTCCGCTACCATCCGATGTCAAAAAATTATAAAACTTACGCTTCTTTCCACAAAAATGTACACAATCTGTGAAAAATTTAAGAAGCCATTTTTGATTTTACGTAACATGCAAACAAACCGAGTCTCATATAGTCATGATGGGTTATGTGCCCATTTGGGGCGTTTTTGTGGTGTGGGGGGACCCCCTTCACTTCGATCTTATTTTGTATGCCAGATTCGTAATCTACTCCCGAAAACCTTTAATTTGTGTCCCATATTGATATGGATGTTCAACTTGTCTGCTTTTAGAAGTTTTGGGAAGTCCTGGGTACTTGGATCCAAATTTCAATGCAATATTCGTCTTCTACTCTTCAATACCTTTCATTTGATATCCATATTGTCCTTGTCGGCCCGCCTTTTATTTTGGGTGGTGTTTTTGCGGTAACGTGGGAGGGTCCGCCCCCATCCGATATTAACAAATTATAGAGCCTATTCCTTCTTCCTATTCGTAATCTACTCCCGAATACTTTTCATTTGACTCCCATATTGTCATGCTCGTCCAATAAACCTATTTTAGTGTTTTTAGGGTTGGGGCGGCCCCCCAGTTACTTGGACCCAATTTTCAATATGAAATTCGTACTCTACTACTGAATACTTTTCTTTTGATTCTCATATTGTCCCGATCGGTTCACTTTTATTTTTGGGTAGTACTTTTGGGGTAAGGGGGAGGGTCCGCCCCCCTCCTGATATCAAAAAATTATATAGCCTGTGTTTTCTTCCAGACCAACCTACACAAACTGTGAAAATTTCAAGGTAATCGGTTCAGCCGTTTTTGAGACTATACGGAGCAAACAAGCAAACCGATAAACAATACCCACCACCGAAGGATGGGGCTATATTCATTTTGTCATTCCGTTTGCAACACATCGAAATATCAATTTCCGACCCTATAAAGTATATATATTCTTGATCAGCGTAAAAATCTAAGACGATCTAGACATGTCCGTCCGTCTGTCCGTCTGTCTGTTGAAATCACGTACAGTCTTTAAGAATAGAGAAATTGAGCTGAAATTTTGCATAGATTCTTTTTTTGTCGATAAGCAGGTTAAGTTCGAAGATGGGCTATATCGGACCATATCTTGATATAGCCACCATATAGACCGATTCGCCGATTTAGGGTCTTAGGCCCATAAAAGCCACATTTATTGTCCGATTTTGCTGAAATTTGGGACAGTGAGTTGCGTTAGGCCCTTCGAAATCCTTCGCCAATTTGGCCCAGATCGGTCCAAATTTGGATATAGCTGTCATATAGACCGATCCTCCGATTTAGGGTCTTGGGCCCATAAAAGCCACATTTATTATCCGATTTTGCTGAAATTTGGGACAGTGAGTTGTGTTAGGCCCTTCAACATTCTTCGTCAATTTGGCCCAGATCGGTCCAGATTTGGATATAGCTGCCATATAGACCGATCCTCCGATTTATGGTCTTAGGCCCATAAAATCCACATTTATTTTGCGATTTTGCTGAAATCTGGGACAGTGAGTTGCGTTGAGCCCTTTGACATATATCTTCTATTCGGCCCTGATCGGGCCGAATATCTGGATATAGCTGTCATATAGACCGATCTCTCGATTTTAGGTTTTGCGCCCATAAAAAGCGCATTTATTGTCCGATGTTGCCGAAATTTGGGACAGTGAGTTGTGTTGGACCCTCCGATATTTGTCTTCTATTTGGCTCAGATCGGTCCAGATTTGGATATAGCTGCCATATAGAACGATCTGAACCAATTTTGTGAAATCTATTGGAGGGCATAAGATAAGAATGGCACTCTCTAAAGGCTCAAGAAATATAATTGAGATCGGTTTATATGGGAGCTGTGTTTAAACTTGGACCGATTTGGCCCATTTACAATCTCAACCAACTACATTACGCAAAATATCAGGCACCTAGCAATACAGCTTTGAAAGTTATCGTGTTTTCCACCGACGGACGGACATGGTTCGATCGACTTAAAATGACGATGAAGAATATATATACTTCATAGGGTCTCAGACGAACATTTCAAGGTGGTATAGCTATACTAATGATGAAATTAGTATACATTCTATTAGTATTCCATTCTATGGTGGAGGGTATAAAAAGGGTTTGGAGTTCTCAGACTAAACATTTATAAGGCGCTTATAACATAACCTTGATCGAATACAGGCCAACCAATCTCCCCAAATATAGCTTGAGTATATCTGATTGGCTGTTGTAGAGGCATCCAGGAATGTAGTAGATATTCCAAGCTCGACCCGGTCCATATTATGCGTTTTTATGTGCTTTCTTTGAAAATATGCCCATTTCATAAACATTTTAACAAATTCGTCGATAGTTAAGAAGAAAAATATCGCAACTATTGAGTATGGATAGTTTGCCAGCTCCGCTCCAGCTGCTTTGAAAGCCCGTTTGTCATCCTTTCAAAGTGCTACCAAGGTCTCCGTTCCATCATCTCTTGTCGTTTTTCTTATTTGACCTCCTGTGTTGTTTCAAAATTTTCGACAATTTTACCACTGTTCCTGATACAGCCTCAATTACCAACGAACAAAACCGCATGGACCAACGCAACGCACTCTCTATAAACTCACACATACACACACACACACAGAAAATCATGGATACGTTTGCACACACCCGCATACAAATTCACTTTCATTTCATTCATTTGTAGACCGAAAAGGTGCGTACAATCATTTTATTGATTTATATGCCAAAGCTATTACAACTGACGTTACCACCTTAACGAAATATAAAAACAACAACCATCCAACCATTGTTCCCACTCCACCATAGTGCTATCCCCTTTAACTCCCCAAGTCCACCTTAAGGTAAGCACCCATATAGCAAAGTTCTTGCCATCCCCATTCCATTGTTTCCTCACTCTCCCTCCCCCTCTCTCTCTCTCTCTCTTCCCACTGGCAATAAGTGTCCTTACACAGTGCAAACCATGTCGCCGCCTTCGCCTCCATAATGGAGCCCGTTTGTTTTGCTTGCTGCCATTCGTACCTTATCTCGAGGCGCACTGCCTGTTCTGTTGGCTCTAATGGTCTTGGCTGAGGAGTATGGATGCTCTGCTCTAGTGTTGCTTCATCATGCGTTGAGTGTTGTGCGTTTTTAGGTCGAGTGGGGGGGTTGGTGGATATCCTGGTGGTCTGGTTGGGATGACACCAAGTTTGGTTTGGGAAGTTTAGAGTGTGGCGCGTGTTATGTTTTGATGCTTCAGCTTTATGCTGAACACATTCTTGTTGTTTAGTTGGGCCGTTGTAAATTTAGGTTGAAGCCGTTGATGCTGTGCACGCTGAACTTGATGCTGATGCTTCTAATGTATGTTGCCACGGCTGATGAACAGTGTTGCCAGTGTTGGAGAAGAAACTTTCAGCAACTATTAAAAAAAAAAATACCAAATAGAACCCGCTAAACGAATTTTATGGACCCAAGACCTTAATTGAGAGATCGGTCTATATGGCAGCTATATCCAAATCTGGACCGATCTGGACCAAATTGAAGAAGGATATCGACAGGCCCAACACAACTCACTGTTCCAAATTTTGCCAAAATTTGACAATAAATGCGAATTTTATGGGCCCAAGACCTTAAATCGAGAGATCGGTCTATAAGGCAGCTATATCCAAATCTGGACCGATCTGAACCAAATTGCAGAAAGATGTGGCCCAACCCAACTCACTGTCCCAAATTCGGTGTCTTCGAACCATAAATGCGCCTTTTATGGGCCCAAAACCTTAAACCGAGAGATCGGTCTATACGGACCGATCTGGGCCAAATTAAAGAAGAATGTCGATGGGCCTAACACAACTCACTATCCCAAATTTCAGCAAAATCGTATAATAAATGTGGCTTATATAAGCCTAAGACTCTAAATCGGCGAATCGGTCTATATGGAGGCTATATCAAGATATAGTCCGATATAACCCATCTTCAAACTTAACCTGCTTATGGACCAACAAGTAAAAGCGTGCTATGTTAGGCCGGGCCGAATTTTATATGCCCTCCACCATGGATCGCATTTGTCGAGTTCTTTTCCCGGCATCTCTTCTTAGGCCAAAAAAGGATAAAAGAAAAGATTTGCTCTGCTATTAGAGCGATATCAAGATAAATTCCGGTTCGGACCACAATTAAATTATATGTTGGGGACCTGTGTAAAATGCCAGCCAATTCGAATAAGAATTGCGCCCTTTGGGGGCTCAAGAAGTAAAATAGAGAGATCGATTTATATGGGAGCTGTATGAGGCTATTGACCGATTCAGACCATAATAAACACTTAGCGAAACACATCGTGTAAAATTTCATTCCAATCGGATTAGAATTGAGCCCTCTAGAGGTTCAAGAAGTCCAGACCCAAGATCGGTTTATATGACAGCTATATCAGCTATATCTAAATTTGAACAGATATGACCCATTTGCAATCCCCAACGACCTACATCAATACTAAGTATCTGTACAAAATTTCAGGCGGCTAGCTTTACGTGCTCGACCGCTATATGGATATCGATAGACGGACGGACGGACATGGCTAGTTCTTTTTTTTTGTTCATAAAAGCTTTTGGTGTTGTCAATAAATGTTATACGAAACTCCATGAAAGTACATCATAAAATTTGAAACAGTTTCTTGTGCGGTGAAAAATCTTTAGCGTGTGTTTGTGTGTTCATTTTCAAAATCCACTTCTGGGAATATGAATAAATTGCTGAATAAAACGAGGCTGGTCAAGATGTAACATGATTTTTTGAAATTTTTTAAACAAACACAGATGAACAAAAATGAAATTCAAATTAACTTCGCTGGTATTTGTTTTAGCTCATTATAGGATGGAATATTCCAGTGATAGCAAGAAAGGTACTAATTAGTGATTAGTGATAGCAAGAAAGGTATTACAATATTTCGGTTTGAAACTAAAGCCAATAACTGTTTCATACTAAAAACAATATCTGTTTGGTAATAAATTTAATAACAAATGGTACTTATCGTTTTGTATTTTATCCACATCAGATATTATCATATGGGGTTGCTTCACCATCATTACCGCTTGGCGTCAAAACAAGCACGCACTGTGGGATAGAACTGAAAAAAATAGTAAAAAAATGATGTGTGATAACGGATAGAGATATTTGGAATGGTTACAGATTGTTATAGATTGATCACATTTTAAAAAAAAGGAATATAAATATCTTAATAATTCTTTTTAAATGTTGCAGATAAAAGTGTTAAAAAACCAAAAATAAATTCTAACCGATATTTTGTTTTACAAAAATTCTTATCTTTGGCTTTTCTTTTCCATTTGCATCTCCGATCATTGAGCTCGTCTCGAAAGAGAAACAAACAAGAATTGTAAAATTTATTGATCTCGCCCTAACAGGCAAAAAACTTGAAAAATTAAAGATTCGGCAGAGCCCGGCCAGGATTCGAACCTGGGCACACGGAGCAACAGCGTGAGCTATTGCCGTTGTCTTAGCGTTCGAAGCCATCGATACAACTTCCAACAGATGATCAAAATCATGTGTGGTACGGAAGAAGTGTAATTTGTCACAGAAAGAATGTCTGTCATTACACAAAAATACATGCATTAGGAAAAGTACAGCTAATAGACAGAGTTGTCGAGTGTGGTTAATGTGGTAATTGGCCTTGAAGCCATCACACCTAATATGGTTGAAAAAACTTCTAACCAAAGACGAAACGCGTCCCATAGTGGTTGGTGTGTGTTTCTATCTTCGGCTTTCCTTTTCCATTTGCATCTCTGATCATTGAGCTCGTCTCGAAAGAGAAACAAACAAGAATTGCAAAATTTAACGATCTCGCCCTAACAGGCAACAAACTTAAAAAATTAAAATTTCTATAGCCTAATGCAGCTCCCCTATAAAACGATAGGACAACAGGAGCTATTTTTCTTTTTGAGCCCCTAAAGGGGGCAATTCTCATTCGATTTGGGTGAAATTTTACACAATGACTTCTACTATGGCCTCCAACATTCATCCGATTATGGTCTGAATCGAACCATAATATGATATAGCTCAATAGCAATTCTTTCCTTTTATACTTTACTTTCCTTTGTTTGGATACCGGAAAAAGAACTCGACAAATGTGATCCACGGTGGAGGGTATATAAGATTCGAACTTTTTTTAACAACGCTTTTACTTGCCTTTATCTCATGGGACCCACAATGTATCCACCTGTTCCTTAGCATATGGTTTATATAGTTTCTAGGAACACGGTCCACCCGGTACTGGTCTATGGATTGGATCTGTATATCGGTCCGCGCATTGTTGAAAGTCCCCTCCAATGCATACATGGAATGATTAGACTTTTATACTGCCATCCTATGGTGGAGTTTAGAAAGAGTATCACAAAATGGATAATCTCACCATATATTAAAGAAATAGAAAACAAATATGGCAACACTGGTTATGCTAAAGCTGATGCCGATGCTAATGCTGCTGCTGCCACATTGCCTAGGACTGGGAGGATTGGTGATGTTGCCGATGCTGATGATGATGGCAGTACATATAGCCGGGGTACACTTGCACTTGCCTCTCTATGCTGTCATGCCACACAGCAAAATGCTGTGCGTGTGCTGCGTTGTGTAGTCGCTTGGTAGTTGAGTAATAGTGTTTGTCTGTATTTCAGCTTGGAATATTTCGTTGCAGATGTCTTGCTGCCTCTTACTTACGGCTCCGGATGCTGTTCCTTTTTTTATGATACTATTTACACACACACACACACTCACACAAACGGGTGTTGTGCGTATTCTGGGCTTCAACCTCTTCTGGGAGAGTCAGTCATCATGTAACGCAACAGCACATCAGCATTGTTTTTGTTCTTAATTTTTTTTTTTCCTTTGACAACTTGCCGGGATGAGTACAAAAGCCTACTGAGGCACTAGTCCTGATTGTGGGCCAGGGAAGGGGAAAAGCATAATAGAAGTAGTAGTAAGGATTTGTCAGTTATCGCTGGATGGGGTAAACAAGAACTGACTGACAATAGGAGCCATAGTGAGTGGATCTGGGGATGAGGGAAAGTGGAGTCCTTACCATCAGAGTGGGTAATGTTGGCTAGAAGATAATGAACATTAGAAATGCGTGCAGGCAAGCAAGTGCTATAATATCACATCAGAAGGATTTTCAGTTTCAGTCCTTTTGCCATGTGCCCACCCACATACATGCAAACGCTCGTACATGTATATGTGTGCGTATGTACGAGTATGTATGGGTCTCTGTGGTTTTATGCGTATTTTAATGTGCCCTTGTTTTAGTTTAAAACTGTCAGTGGGTGTAATTAAATATTTGAGATAATTTTGTTTTAGGAATTTCATAGATGATCTCTGCCCCAACAAAAAGGCAACAAAAAAAAAAAGGAAATACAGAAAGAACAATCAAAAATAGTTCACATTAGTTTTAGAGAGAAATTTGAAATTCGGTTAGGAAAAACTTTTCAGTTTATGTACTCAGTGCAGCAGTACGCTATAGGAAGTTTAAATCATAAGTTAAGATTTATTGAATTACAGTTTCACTCAAGTTTGTGCTTAGAGCTATTACTAAAGAAGAGATTTCTTTACTGGCTTTGGTTTTAAGTGGCTTACAATGACTTTTTTTGAAAAGACCTGATTTCACTTATTTGATGATAAGAAACATTAGATTTGGAATTTACAGTCACACTGAAAAGTCTACATACCCCACCTGAAAAAACTCGTTTTACAAAACAAAATTTTGATACAAAAAAGATTTTCGGCAAAATATCGAATGTTGCAAAAATTGTTCACCATGGTCACCTGTGTTATAATTAGTTAAAATTTATTTAGTTATCTCATATCCTCATTACGTAATTATCACTTTATGAAGTTTACGAAAAGGTATGTAGACTTTTCTGTGCCACGTATAATACACCGTCCATTTTACGCTTAAATAACCTGCTTCTGGCATGTGTTCTTCTGTGTAAAGTGTGTCATTCCTATTAACAAATGCATCTCGTAGAATTTTCTCTAGAGGAATGTTGAAAAGATCTTATATTGAATTGTCGCACAGTGGGATGGGAAGATAGTCATATTCTCGACATATGTGTTCCTGAGAAGACCTGAATTGTTTTTACGAATGAGAATCAGTGGTTTGATAATGATATTAAAGTATTAATATATAGAAGTGATTGTGCTTACTCTCTATAATAATTACAAGCGTACGATGAATCAGACCACTTCTAGTATAAAGACGAAGAAAACAGCTTATTCTAGTCGTAAATTTCAAGAGGCATTAAACACGAAAGATACTTGGAGACATATTAAGTCAATTAAAATAGGAAGCGATAATGCATCAATTGGAAGTCATGTTAATCTGGATGAAATTAATGAAACTTTCTTAATTACTTAGACCATAACAGTTACAACACCTCAGTGACGATAAACCCAATGCATGCTAAAGAACAGGGAGCAGACGATGAGACCATCACCCACTCCCAAGAAGCCCATGTAACGGAGGACTAATCATTGAGGTCATCCAGATAAACCTGCACCGGAGCGAGACAGCTACTCATGCTCTGATGGAGAATATCAGCAAGGCAAAATTCATATTGCTCTAATTTAGAAGCCATGGGCGACCAGGAATAAAGTTTCTAGACTGAACCATATCAACTACCACTTATTCTAATAGGACTAGGGAGGAGGTATTAGATGTGTTCGGAAAATCTAATCAATGAGGTTCGCGATTAGACAGTCTCCATGGAGCATTCCTTTTCAGACCATCGCTACATTAGGTTTAGAATAGCACGGCCAAGCTTCCGTAATAAGTTGAAAACCAACTAAGCCAAATTCGGAAGACTACTCAGAAGAAGACTTGGGCAAGATAATTTAGATAGCCCAATAGTACATTGACTACAATGTACTAGTAGAATCTTTCGAAGATAGTTGTCCTCGTCGAGAAAGGAAATCATTCGAAGAAAAACCCTGGATGATCGGGGAGATTGGCAACATTGGGAAAGAGGTCCGCAGACTTTATAACAGAGCATGTCGTAAAAAAGCGGAAGTTCATTGGGATGTGTATTACACACGGCTCAAGGAAAACAGTAAGATTACCGGAGCGGCAAAACGTGCCCCCTGAAAGCTTTTCTGCGAACAGCGTTAGCGTTAATGACGCCGCCAAGATGAAAAAGTTTCTCTCAAAAACCCAAATTGAAACGTTAGTAGGCGCCATGAGAGTGATTACATAGACAACGCAGGACATGTTAAATCTTTTGATGAAATCGCATTTTCCACAGGATACGACGAGACTCACCAAAATAGAACGTTTTATGCAATATTTTGTAAAGATCGGACCAAAATTGTGGCCACTACAGCCTTAAAAAGATATATCAGATGAAAGATATATGTGGTTGCTATATCTTTTTTTTCAAAATCAATATCGTTCGTGCTTGAACCAAAAAAGTGACTTGTGCAAAATTTTACGATAATCGGACAACACATCCGACCTGTACCTTGATTACAAGAATATCGTAAGAACAGGAAAACAATTTTTGAAGTCGAGAGGCGCGGATTAGGTTTTATTTTAGATACATGGTTTCTTCGAAGAAACGTCTTAGTATTGTTTGTAGTTTACGTTTTTGCTATACGATTTGTCAATTGATTTTTTCATCCATACAAATCAACCCGGCCTAATGTATATATTCACAGAAAAATATATAGATCTTTTGATATATTGTATATAAAAATTCTTCATACACTCAAAAACAACTGGACAGATTTTCTTCAAATTTTCACAGATTTTGTACATATTTTTTTCATATAAGAAGGGGGCGTCCCCTCACCCTTACCTTCATTTCGTCACCCAAAATAAAAATAAAGTCCAAGTACCTAAGAGGACACCCGACCTTAAAAATTCCCCAAATAGGCATATTGTACGATCAATATGGAACTCAAATGAAAGGTATTCGGGAATAGAGTACAAATACAATATCAAAAATGAGGTCCTAATTATGTAGGCCGTTCACAGATTATGTAGGTTGGTCTGGAAGGAAACATAGGCTTTATAATTTTTTGATATTGAAAGAGGGCGGACCCTTACCCCAAAGGTACTAACCAAAAAAAAAAGTGCAGCGATCAGGACAATATGGGACTCAAATGAAAGTTGTTCAGGAGTAGAGTACGAATTTTATATTAACAATTGGGTCCAAGTAACTGGACGCCCGCCCTAATCCCAAAACCCCCTAAAAGTGGTTTATTGAACGAGCATGACGATATGGAACTCAATGAAAGGTTTTCGGGTTAGATTACAAATATGGTCATGAAGAAGGTATAGGCTTTATAGTTTGTGTATATCGGAAGGGGGCGGAACCTCCTTGGTTACCCCAAAAACACCACCCAAAATCAAAAGTGGACCGATAAGGATAATATGAATATCAAATGAAAGGTATTAAAGAGTAGAATACGAATATGGTAGTAAAAATTACTTCTCTCATATCAACGAATACAGACCGATTCAGTATAAGCTCAATGATAAGGGTCCTCCTTTTTATGCCGAGTCCGAACAGCGTGCCGCATAGCGACACCACTTGGTAAAGAAATTTTAACATGGAGAAGTATCCTCTGTTCCTTAATGAAATGTTCATGGGAAATTTAGTTAGTAAACGTTTAACATAAAGATTACACCAATTTAATAAAATGCAAAATAATTTTCGAACAAAAAAAAACGTCTTTAAAGAAAATTTCGAATGAAATTGGCCGATTTTTATCGGTCAAAATGCTCGGTTGGTTCTTCTAGTGTTAACCATGTGATCGCTCATACGTAAATTACTGAAAAAGGGGACGTTGCACAGTCAGAAAAAATCGAGAAAAAATTTGGTCACCTTGGCATTTCGAAAAATCATTTTGCACATGATCTTATTGATCTTATCTTATGGCTCGAACCATTTAAAATTTAAAAGAGTTATCTCTAACCGTTATCAAGTGACAGATTTTTACTAGTTTCTTTTCAATTCTATCCCATTGTATTTTCCCTCGGGCTTGCAAGTACTTGAATACTTTTAATACCGTCATAAGTGATGATTTCTTGATCACTATCGAATAAAAGCAGCTCCATTCTTCTTGTGTAATAAAGTTCTTTCCCTTCCCTTTTTTTCACAAATTTCTCCTTAGTATTAGTCACACATTCTTGGAAGAGTTTATCGCAAATAAAGTTCAAAGTTTTTCAGAAAATAAGTTTACTTGGCAAAAATTTCCTTTATGAGAAAAGAAATATTTTTTTGCGGGTAGATTTACTGCAACAAGGCTAAGATTCTTATCGAAGATCGACGCTCGGAGCGGTCTAACATCCTGGTTGAATGCAATCTTTAACAAAACGAACCTAGCGAGGAAGAAATGTAGTAGTGCACTGTAGAAGTGTGGTATAGTAGAGAGATGAAGGGATACAAGAACAGACTAAGAGGAGGGCTGGTCCATTCCCACTCAAGTATCCGTCTGGTGTGTGCAAACCAGTGGACACACACATGCCCGCTCGTCTAAAATGCATGGCGTCGCTGTCGAAACCATCCCGCCTTATTAACGTATCTATGGTTTGCTCAGTGATCAACCAGATTGCAGAAAAATGCCTGCCTGAAATGGAAAGACTCAAACATGAGTCCCCATGATTGCAATAATAATTGCAATCATGCGGGATTCCCATATGGGCCTCTATATGGTCAATCGCACAGTGCCTGGTTATATTTCCTGTAATCATGCTCAGTGACTTCTTATGAAAAGCTAGCAGCTCCTTCGTCCTGCTCTGGACGAAGAACGCTTCCATGCTGTGCACGTAAATCCTAAGGTTAGCCCCTTTCCCAGGATATTATTTGGGGCTATCATTAAGGCATAGATCTTTTTCTGAAACACCGTACACTCGTTCGGTAGTCTCAGCGATATACCGATATGAAGGGTTTCCCCAATTCCGTCGTTGGCTCAATATTGGAGTCATCATTGAAGGCAGAGGTCTAACCATCTTTAAATACTGCATCCGTATTCCAATCCTCCCTCCTGGAGAGCGAATCCTGTAGATCTTTTTTTTTTTGAGTGGATCTCGGTGCCAGGTAGTTTGAGACTTTCTTGAATCTAAACTCGTCTGGCAGCTTCATCGGTATGCCGACGAGAAAAGTATCCCTAATGCCGTTCCTGGCTCCATCTTGCAGCCATCAGTGAAGGCAAAGTTCTCATCATCGTGAAATGAGCCATATAGTTTGAGACTTTCTTCAATTTAGCCTCAGCACCAATTTTACCCCGAATGGAACTGTAGCGGAACCGTCCTTCTTCAGCATGTAGAGCTCCTTTGGGCTTGGCGGCACAGTTCAGAGTATTGACCTCTATAGGTTGCATATGATGCATCGCTTCCAAACCTGCCTTCAGTATGACTCTCAACACTCACGTGATTCCGACGTAGGCCAATCTTTGCATGCTCTCGAATTCTCTTGGTCGAATCTTCCTATGCAGCACTGGTCTCACAAGAAAAACCAGAAAATCATCTTCAATTTAACATCCCATTTCGGGCCGATCATCCTTCTGCGAAGTAGAAGCCGCACAGTGACTTCCTGTTCTTACCACCGTATTCTGCTTCCAGGACAATTTCAAATTGAGGACTGGGCCCATAAATTTTGCCTCCCAAGATAAATACAGAATGGTACTGCCCAAAGGTAATTTAAAATCGGTATCATAATTCTCACCGTAACGCAGAGGTTTCCATGTCTGCCTATGACGCTGAACTCCCGGGTTCGAATCCTGGCAAGACCATCAGAAAAAACATTCTTCAGCGGTGATTTTCCCCTCCTAATGCTGGCAACATTTGTGAGGTGCTAAAAGCTCCTCTCAAAAGAGGTGTCGCACTGCGGCACGCCGTTCGGACTCGGCCCCTTATCATTGAGCTTAAACTTGAATTAGACTGCACTCATTGATATGTGAGAAGTTAGCCCCTGAATACTAGCTTTCTCTGCCTTCAGTTAATCCTCAATTCATTTCTCTAAGCTCATCTCGACATGACCTTTCCTTGATCTCGCTGATCGTCGACGGAAATATGCTTCGGATAAGTAGCATGACATCCACCTCATTAGCGACAAATGGCTCACCATTCTTGTTGAGATCCAATACGATATCGTTTATCACGAATTTCTAGAAAGTAGGCTATAACACTCCCCTCGAGCATTCATCCTTGTCCTGTACTATTCGTTCACCAAGCGATATTCAAGTAAACTCATGTGCTGTCTAGAATGGCGACTGTCCACTCTATCTCCATGTTCTTAAATGAACCCTAGATATCCAAAAAGGTCGCCATCGTTCCACCGTCTCTCAGCTCCTCTCGGTTTAATCCAGTCCTCTCTCCTCAAGTACCTTGGCGTGTTGGTACACTTAGAGAGCACTTTTCGCAAATCTAGAGGACTCACTAGCGCCTTCCATTTGTCCACAGAATTTCGCTAGGCAACTGCTCTTCGCCCTAGCCATCTTCTTCTTCAACCTACCAGGGCGTTTACCGAGTTCTCCCTCTTCACCTTAGAAAAACACCTGCCTTACTTCCTGAGTGCCTCCAGTTCCGATGATGTTTTGGCCTTACGTAGCAGTATCCCTTCTCAACATGCCTTCAGAAAGGCCTTGTTTAGGCGCATCGTTACAAGATCCACTGCGGATTCCAGTTCCCTTACGTTCCATGTGGCCTCTAGGGGATTCCAGCTTTTGCATACGTTCCCTAATCTACTCCCAATTGGTCTTTCCCGGATTTTAAGACCATGCATTTGTTGCTTACCAGATTTGCATCATGTCAGTTAAGTGCCAATAATAAGGATTTTAAAATACCAACATCATCGAATAACAACACCTTCATCATCTCTTCTCCCCTTTGGCATAAATATTCTACTTTTTGTTTATCTTTAAGCTAGACTCCCAAGGAAATAAATCTTATTTTAGCACACTAATATAATCCTCATTTAGTGCATGCTTTAGTTTTACAAAATTGATGGGATGAAGTCAAGTCAATCCCCAATCTTGATGTTGTTGACCGACGAGGGAAAGGCGCAGTAGTCCAGAAAAATGTGATGCCATTAAAAGCGATTTCACACAAAACTAGAATATTATGGAAAAGGCAAAAAAAAAAACAAAACTCAACAAAAAAGGCTTAAAAATGTAATTACCATTAGTTAAAATAGGAAAAGACAAAAGTTTACTGTCAATGTGTGTTAGCCCAAAAGCTTCATGTATATCCAAGTGGCCAAAAACCTGCCCTTCATAGAGTCCCACAACAGCAGAAGGCGGGGTATTGATGACAAAAACTAAGCCCAGGGTTAAGGTAATGACAACCAAAAAAGCTCTAGCCATTCATATAGGATGCGAATTGCCTGACTTGCTTGATGCTATTATCAGAGAGTATAAACCTCATATAAATACATAGAGAAAAGCCAACTAAACCACGCCATGGATTTGTTTGTGCTGCAGAGAATGAAGTGAAAGTAAATCGCAAAACTTCAAAACTTTATTCCATCTCAGGCCTTGGAAACATAAAGGAAACCACATAAAAAACAGATATCATTGGGGGACAAGCAGCCATAAAGCATTACCTAAGGTTTCTGCATAAGCACTGTATTGAGAATGCGACAATGATATGTTTAGAAACTACTCATATAATAAATATGAGGTTGTAGCAGCATGATATGAAGTAAATGGACTAGGTTGAAATAAAAGTACATACACAGAAAAAAATAACTATGAAAAAACCAACTAGAAACAAGTAAAAGGCATTAAGTTTGGCCGGGCTGAACTTTGGATACGTACCACCTCGGGTACCTATGTAAACCACTTTTTGTCATAATCCGGTGAAAAATGCATAATTTATGCACCCATTGCAGCTATACCAAAACATGGTCCGACTTGGACCGAATTCAACACAGACATTGAATTCAGCACATAAATCACAGTACAATTTTGAAGATCAAAATATTGGCCTTTTTGGGAGCTATATCCACATATAGACCGATCTAAACCATTAGGACACGGATGTCGAAAAGCCTTACATAAGTCACTGTGTCAAATTTCAGCGAAATCGGATAATAAATGCGCCTTTTATGGTGCCAAAACCCTAAATCGAGAGATCGGTCTATATGACAGCTATAGCCAAATCTGAACCGATTTGGGCCAAGTTGCAGAAAAACGTCGAAGGGCCTAATAAAACTCACCGTCCCGAATTTCGGCGACATCGGACAATAAATGCGCCTTTATGGACTCAAAACCTTAAATCGAGAGTTCGGTCTATATGGCAGCTATATCCGAATCTGGACCGATCTGTGCCATATTGCAGAAATATGTCGAGGGGGTTAACTTAACTCACTATCCCAAATTTCAGCGACATCGGACAATAAATGTGCCTTTTATGGGCCTAAGACCCTAAATCGGCGGAGCGGTATATATGACAGCTATATTCAAATCTGGACCGATCTGAGCCAAATTGAAGAAGGATGTCGAAAGGCCTAACACAACCAGCCTGTCCCAAAATTTTGACAAAATCGGACAACAAATGCGTATTTTATGGGCCCAAAACCTTAAATCGAGAGTTCGGTCGGCAGCTATATTCAAATCTGGACCGATCTAAGCCAAATCCAAATCTGAACCGATCTATACCATATTGCAGAAGTATGTTGAGAGGTATAACTTAACTCACTATCCCAAATTTCGGCGACATTGGACCATAATTGCGCCTTGTATGGGCCCAAAGCCTTAAATCAAGAGATCGGTCTATATAGCAGCTATATCCAAATCTGGACCGATCTGGGCCAAAATGAAGAAGAAAGTCCAAGGGCCAAACACAACTCACTGTTCCAAATTTCGGCGAAATCGGAAGATAAATGCGCCTTTTATGGTCCCAAGACCTTAAATCGAGAGATCGGTCTATATGGCAGAAATATGTCGAGGGACTCAACTTAACTCACTGTCCCAAATTTCGGCAACATCATACAATAAATGCGCCTTTTATTAGCAGAAAACCATAAATCGAGAGATCGGTCTATATGGCAGCTATATCCAAATCTGGACCTATCTGTGCCACATTGCAGAACTATGTCGAGGGGCATAACTTAAATCAATGTCCCAAATTTCGACGACATCAGACAATAAATCCGCCTTTATGGGCCCAAAACCTTAAATCGAGAGATCGGTCTATATGGCAGCTATAAGCAAATCTTGATAGATCTAGGCCAAATTTCAGAAATATGTCGAAGAGCCTAACACATCTCAATGTCAGAAATTTCGGGAAATCGGACAATAAATGCGCCTTTTATGGGCCCAAAACCTTAAATCGAGAGATCGTCTATATGGCAGCTATATCTAAATCTGAATCGATCTGGGCCGTATTGAACAAGGATGTCGAAGGGCTTAACACATTGTCCCCAAATTCAGCGCAATCGGGCAATAAATGCGCCTTTTATGGGCCCAAGATTTTAAATCGAGATATCGGTCTATATGACAGCTATATCCAAATCTGGACCGATTTAAGCCAATATTGCAGAAATATATATCGAGGGGATTAACTTGACTCACTGTCCCAAATTTCGGCGAAATTGGACAATAAATGCGCCTTTTATGGGCCCAATACCTTAAATCGAGAGATCGGTCTATATGGCAGCTATATTCAAATCTGAACCGATCTGAGCCAAATTGAAGAAGGATGTCGAAAGGCCTAACACAACTCACTGTCCCAAGATTTTGGCAAAATCGGACAATAAATGTGCCTTTTATGGGCCTATGACCCTAAATCGGCGGAGCGGTCTATATGACAGCTATATCCAAATCTTGACCAATCTGGGCCAAATTGAAGAAGGATGTCGAAGGGCCTAACATAACTCACTGTCCCAAATTTCAGCAAAATCGGATAATAATAATAATCGGCCTATCGGTCTATATGGGGGCTATATTAGGATATAGTCCGATATAGCCCATCTTCCAACTTAACCAGCCTATGGACAAAAAAAAGATTTGTAGAAAGTTTCAGCTCAATATCTCTATTTTTAAAGACTTTATGGTGATGTGATGATGATGATGATGTGCAAAGTTTCAACCCAAAATCTCTATTTTTAAAGACTTTAGGGTGATTTCAACAGACAGACGGACGGAGATGGTTAGATCGTCTTAGATTTTTACGCTGATCAAGAATATTTATACTTTATAGAATAGGAAATGGATATTTCGAAGCGTTGCAAACAGAATGACAAAATTAATATACGCCCATTCTTCGGTGGCGTGTGCATGTTGACTATCAAACCGAGTGCATTTCGACAACAATTTTGTGCTTTGAGCTCTTGAGATTTAAAATAAAATGTTGCAGGAAAATTAACAAATTTTGTCGTTGATTTTCCGATAAAAGTTTTTGTTTTTTAATTATTATACCCTCCACCATAGGATGGGCGTATACTAATTTCGTCATTCTGTTTGTAACACCTCGAAATATACGTCTAAGAACCCATAAAGTATTTATATTCTTAATCGTCATGACATTCTAAGTCAATCAAGCCATTTCCGTCCTTCCGTCTGTCTGTCGAAAGCACGCTAACTTTCGAAGAAGTAAAGCTAGGCGCTTGAAATTTTGCACAAAGACTTTTTATAAGTGTAGGTCGGTTGGGATTGTAAATGGAACAATATATTGATATATCTGCCATATAAACCGATCTTGGGTCTTGACTTCTTGAGCCTCTAGGGGATGCAATTCTCGTCCGATTTGACTGAAATGTTGCATGCGGTGTTTTGGCATCACTTCCAACAACTGTGCTTAATATGGCGCAAATCGGTTCATAAATTGGTACAGCTGCCATATAAACCGATCTTGGGTCTTAACTTCTTGAGCCTCTAGAGGGCGCAATTCTCGTCGGATTTGACTGACACGCGGTGTTTTGGTATTACTTCCAACAACTGTGCTAAGCATGGTCAAAATCGGATCATAACCCGATATAACTGCCATATAAACCGATCTTGGATCATAAATTCTTTAGCTGCTGGAGGATGCAATTCTCATCCGATTTGGCTGAAATTTTGCATGAGGTGTTTTGTATGGCGCAAATCAGTAAATAACCTGGTTTAGCTGCCATATAAACCGATACGGGATCTTGACTTCTTGAGCCTCTAGAGGGCGTAATTCTCACCCGACTAATGCGATCCATGGTGGAGGGTATAAAGATTCGGCCCGGACGAACTTAGCACGTTCTTACTTGTTTCTATTAATCCTTAGAAATAATAGAAAAAAGGTATTTTTTTATACCCACCAACGTAGGTAGGGGGTACATTCATTTAGTCATTCCGTTTGCAGCACATCGAAATATCAAATTCCGACACTACAAAGTATATATATTTCGGATCGTCGTAAAATTCTATGACGATTTAACGATGTCGGTGTGTCTGTCCGTCCGTTTGATTTAATCGATCTAGAGCCTTCAAAAATTGAGATATTGAGCTGAAATTTGGCACAGATACATCTTTTTGATGCACGCTGGTTAAGTTCTTGAACAGGCCATATCGGACCATATATGGATATAGCTGCGGCAGATCGGTCTATATCTGCCGATAAAGGCTCTAATACCCGTATATGCTCTATTTTTTATCCGATTTTGCTGAAATTTGAAACAGTGAGTAGTTTCAAGGTTTCCCGACATCTGATCCAAATATGGTTCAGGTTCGGTGTGTCTGTCCGTCCGTTTGATTTAATCGATCTAGAGCCTTCAAAAATTGAGATATTGAGCTGAAATTTGGCACAGATACATCTTTTTGATGCACGCTGGTTAAGTTCTTGAACAGGCCATATCGGACCATATATGGATATAGCTGCGGCAGATCGGTCTATATCTGCCGATAAAGGCTCTAATACCCGTATATGCTCTATTTTTTATCCGATTTTGCTGAAATTTGAAACAGTGAGTAGTTTCAAGGTTTCCCGACATCTGATCCAAATATGGTTCAGATCAAAATAAATTTAGATACATACAGCTGCCATATAGACCGATCTCCCGATAAAGGTTCTGAAGTCCATAAAAGCTTTATTTTTTATACGATTTCGCTGAAATTTGAAACAGTAAGTTGTTTTAGGCATCCCCACATCTGAGCTAAATGTGGTTCAGATCGGATTATATTAACATATAGCTGCCATATAGACCGATCTGCCGATAAGGGGTCTGAAGCCCATAAAAGCTTTATTTATTACCCGATTTCGCTGAAATTCAACAGTGATTTGCCATATAGACCAATCTGCCGATGAAGGGTCTGAAGCCCATTAAAGCTTTATTTATTACCAAATTTCGCTGAAATTTTAATCAGTGAGTTGTTTTAAGCCTCCCGACATCAGACCCAATTATGTTTCAGATCAAACTATATTTCGTGACATATATCTATTAGACCACTCAATGTCCGTGGCGAATTTGGGTGCATAAGTTATCCAATATTCACCGGATTGTGACAAAAGTGGGTTTACATAAATATATACCCGAGGTGGTGGGTATCCAAATTTGGGCCCGGCCGAACTTAATGCCTTTTAAACTGTTTCTTTTTTTTGACTTAGTTTGTCTTATTATAAATTACTAAGGTTAGCATGTCGCCGTAGCGCTAAGGTTAGCATGTCCGCCTATGACGCTGAACGCCTGAGTTTGAATCCTGACGAGACCATCAGAACAAATTCTCAGCGGTGGTTTTCCCCTCCGACATTTGTGAGGTACTATGCCATGTAAAACTTCTCTCCAAAGAGGTGTCGTACTGCGGCACGCCGTTCGGACTGGTCTATAAAAAGGAGGCCCCTTATCATTGAACTTAAACTTGAATCGGACTGCACTCATTGATATGTGAGAAGTTTGCCCCTGTTCCTTAGTGGAATGTTCATGAGTAAAATTTGCAATTTGCAATAAACGGTTTTACGGATCCCAAAAAAAAAAAATTAAATATTTTTATGAGTCACTTTATGATAAATTTAACTTGCAAATTCATTGACTTTTACATTAGTACCCACAAGAACCCCGGTAACAAGTGTACTGCTGCTAGCCGCACTGTCTTGTACTTACGGAACCCTAGTATTGCCGTCTGGAAGATCATGTTACACGGATGGATCAAAGCTGGGGGGACAGAGTGGGCTTGGAGGTTTACAATGAGAACCCAGGGACTGAGGTCTGTTTTAGACTACCTGACCATAATACGGTCCTGCAGGCAGATATCTTGGGTGTGGTGCTAACCCTTAGTCGTCGAGTGTGAACATCTTTACGGACAGTAAAATGGCCATAAGGGCAATAACAACCAGGTGGGTAGGATCACGAACAGTCTTGCAGTGTAAGAAAGAGGTTAACGCTTTCTCTGAGGATGGCACAATCTGCATCATTTGGGTGTCGGGCCATAACGGAGTAAGGGGAATGAAGGGGCAGACGATTTGGTGGTGAAGGCCAGAGGACTGCCGAGCATGTAACTCTGGGCAACAACGAAACAATCGGTAGGACGTCGAAAATTCCATTGGGTGATCCGGATCATGAGAGGACGAGGCTATTACTGAAAGGAAGCAAGAAGGAGTTCAGTATATCTTAAGGTGTCATAACGGGACACATAAGACTAAGAGTTTCTTAAGCCTGATTGTTCTCCCAAAGGATTTATGATTGTCTGTCTCGCTGTTCTGCTATCCTTAGCTCAACATTTGTTTAATTTCGTCCCAGTGAGGGGGAAATTCAAAATAAAACAAACGTGTGTGTAAGTAGAAGACAGATAAGAATGCACGAAGATCAGATGACAACTCGTGTTGTTGCTATCCCATGTGATCTAGTGTAGTCCAGGTAAATCTCTTAGATGACGCTGTAAAGTTAGTGCTGCTGAAGAGTATATGTGAATTTAACATACTCTCCCCCTTGCAAGATTTCAATATCATCATTCTAGGTTAGAGCTATTCTCAGCTATGATATGCATAAATTATTTTTGATCAATTCATTTGCATGCGAGGTGATGAATTTTTCAACACCGTTAGCTTGTAAGCCTCATTTCACGTGATGAAACTTTGTTCGACGGTAGGAAGCCAAAATCTATTCGTAAAATCATGCCAAGTAATGACATTCTCATACAACTGTACGGCATCTAATGATGTTCTTGCCAGGATTCGAGCCCAGTAATTTAGATATAACTGCCGTATATATGTATACCCCGATTTTCACTTTTAGGGCCTTTACTAGCGCATTTATCAATTAATTTTTTTCTAAATTTCGCTCATCAAAAGTTCCGCTTTGCTCGACTTAAACCCTTCCTTACTTGTTTCTTAAGGCATACTTGTGTAAAATCTCACAGATACACATACGCACACATTAGTACATAAATTATGCACATTTACAACGAACGGTGTTTCTTGAACATTTACAGTCTTCAAATGTATAGCAGACAACGTCCTAATAACACACATTAAGCGCTTTATTCGGGTCCATCTCATTTAATTGTGGTAAAGCGTTAAATGGGTTGTTGTTGTCTAAGTCATTTGAAGATACTTGGAAGTGATAACTAAAATCAGGTCAACATTGGCAGCTCCTCGTTTACTCATTTCTCCACTGCCAATTTCATCTCACCGCATCCGTCAACGCATACTGAATTGTATTGTTGTTCATTACAACGAAGAGTAGTCATCAACCACCCCATGGATAAGGGAGAGTATGGAAAGATATAGAAAGGCTTTGAGCGTTAGCTCGTTGAATGTTCCTGATGTGGCTTGATGTCGGTGTGGGAATAAAAACCGGATATCGAAGATAATTGTGCGTATGACGGACTCAACTGGAGTGTTGAGAAGAGTTTAATTAAAATGCAATTCATAAGATGTCAATAGAAATGCTACAAATATTTTTCTATGATAATGTGATATGTTTAAAGTAAAATATTGTAAAATTACAATTGTTTACAAATTTATAGACTAAGGACTTAGAATGTCTAGGCATTTTAAGTTTTTGTAGAAATTCAATAAAAATGAGTTGCTGTCGGCTACCTTAACAATCTTTCTAACACTTGCTAGATTTAGCCATTGCTCTTATTTTTCTTTCAGTTTCGTCAAAGGAAGAAATTTTGTGCAATATATGTCTTACGAAATTTGCGTTAGCTTTCTCTAACACATCATGACCCCTTGGTTTCTTCCGCCCATGTTGATGACAGCTGCGATATTGAATATTAATAGATTTCATGGAAGCCTTAATTATCTATGCCCAGACCAGACAAGACCATATTAAAGACAGATGAAAACTAACCCCCCATACGGAGTAAAAAGGAAAAGGGCAAATCATTGGAAACCTCTCATCTGTTTCCGAAAAAGCGACAGCTTTCCACTTTTGACATTTAAACCTATAAAACCAATTTCGTCGAAAGAACAAACAAACGAAAACGAGCGATAAACTTAAACAAGAACAACCAACCGACCAACAATATACAAACAAAAACAACAACTATACATAGCAGCAAAACAGAAAAAGGACCTGCAACAACAATCTCTTCATCGTCATCATCATCTACATCATCAACCTATTTACTAAACTATGTTATGTACTACTTTCGGATGTTGATAATAAAGATGATGATATGCCACAAACTTGTTCTTCTCCTTCTTGCTCAACCTCAGTTTGATGGTGAATTCCTTTGCCTAGTTCTACTCTATTGTCCTGGACTACGGACTTTCACATGCACCCACACCCATACAAAAAATACCCCCAACTGGCGAAACAAATTAAATTCCTATTTTTTCAAAAAAATAAAAAGAAAAGTTGACAATATCTCACAACAAGGACTTGCCCCACCTGACTCAAAGCCAAAGAATCAACGTAGTTTCAATTCTTTACTCCAGAATTTGAACACCATGGTCCAAAAGATATTTTGTTAAATTTTACTGTACGCAATGCGCAAAACAAAAATCGTCCGCAATAGAGTGAAGTGAATTCCTTGCTGCTTTGACAAAGCCAACAAAAACTTGGAGCATTTTTTTGGGGGCCATGCACCACACGAAGGCAGCTGTAACGTTTCAAACCATCATGTTTTGACCAAGCAGGCTTTGACCAACTATGCAGGCGTATACCACCCACTTACAGTTATGTTGAAAATTATAGTTTAAAATTTTATTGAGTCGATTCCCGACTTTGCATTTAAAAACAAGTTAAAGTGTTTCTCTTTATTGGCAGAAGATTATAACGGCTAAATCAGACGACAAAAGTTGGTTTCACCAGATATGCAGAGATGCTGGCAGATCGAAAACATCTGCGTACCAAGATACTTGCTTCTGCACGAGGAAGTAAGAGCTTTTGGTCGTTCGTGAAAAGAGTAAGGGGCAGTTCTTCATCTATTCCAACTCTTGTTAAAGATGTTCACTGACCCTGATGATAAGTCTAACCTGTTGGTTGATATATTTGCAGGGAACTCTTCACTGCCGGATAGCAATCAACCACTTCCCTCAATCGAAAATGTATCTGGTGGAGCATACCTGGCATCACTTTATCTGCCTTTTGACTCTCCGACACCGCCACCAACATCGGAGCTGCAACGGCTGGTGAGGAAAGCAAAACAGACAGGAAACGAGGTGCTAATAGGGTGCGATGCGAACTCTCACCACATTTCGTGGGGTAGCACCAACACTAATAAGCGGGGCCAAGCCCTGGCAGAGTTCTTGAATACTTACGACCTGATAACACTTAATATTGGTAACACCGCTACCTTTGCTAATAGGATTAGGGAGGAGGTATTAGATGTGACGATATATCCCGGAAATCTGATCGATGAGGTTCAGGATTGGAGGGTCTCCATGGAACACTCTTTCTCTGACTTCATTAGGTTTCAGAAAGAGGCAGACTATCTGGCGCCACGTCTGCCCAAAATTTTCACAGCTTGCCTAGGACTTTCATATACTCCGAAAGCCTGGCAGAAGGCAAGGGTTTATACCTAAGCCCGCCAAGGCAAGTTATGCGACACAAAAGGCCTACAAACCCATAAACCTTACGTCCTTTCTACTCCTATGGGTGACCATCATAAATTACCTATTACGGATGCTGACTGAGGAGGGATTTGATCCAGACGATTTTGTAATGCTTCTTAAAGGTAAGGATCCGAACAGAAGGGTCGTAAAGATCTTGCATATGGTATGTGACTGGGCTAGACCCAAGGGTCTCAATGTTAACCCAGAGAAGACCAAAAAAATATGCCTGTTCACGAGAAAGACGAAGGTGGGCCAATTTGAAGCACCACGGTTCCTCAACTAGACGATTTCTAAATCTGACAAGGTCAAATACTTAGGAGTGATCATGGATAGGAAACTTAATTGAAAGTGTCACATTGAGGAGCGCACTGAGAATGCTCACAGATGTTGGGCACTATGTTGATGGGCCGTAGGGTCGAAATGAGGCCTGAATCCGAGAATAGTCAACTGGCATGCTTACACCAATACTTACTTACGCCTCAGTAGTTTGGTGGACTGCTATGGAGAAAAAGTGCAACGTTAGGACAATACAACAAGTGCAGAGAACTTGTTGTCTTGGCATAGGCGGAGCGATCAGGACCACGCCCACTTGGGCACTGGAGACTATTAGATATCCGACCCATTAGCATACAGCTCATACCATCACGGTATAATCGTGGTGACGTTAGAAAAGCTGGAAGCAATGCAAGTGGTTTCCGATCGATTACCTGAGACAACACTTTAGCTCGAGTGTACTGCTGCCAGCCGCACTGTCTTGGACTGACGGAACCCTAGTATTGCCGTCTGGAAGATCATGTTACACGGATGGATCAAAGCTGGGAGACAGAGTGGGCTTGGGGGTTTACATTGAGAACCCAAGGACTGAGATCTATTTTAGACTGCCTTACCATAATACGGTCCTGCAGACAGAGATCTTGGGTGTGGTGCTAACCCCTAGTCGTCGAGTGTGAACATCTTTACGGACAGTAAAATGGCCATAAGGGCAATAACAACCAGGTGGGCAATGTCACGAACAGTCTTGCAGTGTAAGAAAGAGGTTAACGCCTTCTCTGAGGATGGCACAATCCGCATCATTTGGGTGTCGCGCCATAACGGAGTAAGGGGAATGAAAGGGCAGACGATTTGGTGGTGAAGGCCAGAGGACTGCCGCGCATGTAACACTGGGCAACAAATAAACAATCGGAAGAGCGGCGAAAATTCCATAGGGTGATCCCGATCGTGAGAGGACGAGGCTGAAAGGAAGCAAGAAGCAAGCATAGCTTTTGATGTCATAACGGGACACATAGGACTACGAGCAGACTTATGCAAAATCGGTGCGGCAAGCAATAGAATGAGGGAAAGATGATGAGACGTTGGAGCATTTCCTATGTTATTTCCCGGCTTTCGCGCCTAAAAGACACGGGTACTTAGTTGGGAACACAAAACCATACATAAACCAACTTAGGAAAGTGGTATGGAAAACAATTAACGTTTTTGAAAGTAGCACGGACTTCCTAACTTCAAAATTTCAATTCGAGATTACTGGCTTAGGTATATGTCCATAGTGTCATGGGGTGGATTAATATCCGCACCCTCTTTTCAACCTAACTTAACGTAAACTTCGCATTCATCAAGTATGTTTGTGCCAGTCCTTTGGCCTTTACAACCCAGTCGTCTGCCCCTTAATTCCCCTTTACTTCGCTTTAACCCGGCAAGCAGATGATGCAGATTGTGCCATACTCAATAAAGATTGTGCCATACTCGTGACTTTACTGTCTTGGTTGCTACTGCTTAACTCGATTTCCTCGCAAATATTCGCCTAGAGGAGCGTGTTATGTCTAGGCAGCCTGAAGCAGAATTCGATCTCTCGGTTTTCAATGTAAACTCCCAAACCTGTTCTCCTCTTTACCTATAGAGCCATCCGTGTAGCTTGAACTAAAAGATGACAATACCAGAATCCCATCAAACCAAGTGCTATCTCAGGAACCCCAAGTCAAACCTTTTGTCATCACTGCAGCCGCCGTCAACCTTTGTCTCCCACTAGTTTCGAGCCTTTTGGAGGACCTAGATTTTGAAGACCGGCCCACAGTGGGAGAAAATCGAAAAAAAACTAGTAAAAGATATGCCGTGTGAGAACGCGTAGAGATATATCTTTGAAATTTGGAATGGTAAGAGCTGAGCTATTAGCAAAATTTCAAGGCCCTGGGTTGTCCGGGCGCCTCTTTGCAGCCCCCTAAAGTTGGTCACCTCGTTATTTCGAAAATTTGTTGGGGCTGCCAAATCTTCATTTGTGGTCCTATTTCCATTTTTTTTCTGTTGGATAGTGTTAAAAAATCCCCACAAGTTGGCTTGATTTCGGGGGTATTCGACTTTAATTTTTTTTTGCAAGTTTGATCGAGACCTCATTGACGCCTCAAATTTTGAATAAGTGCTTTCTATTAGTGTAGGTCGGTAGAGATTGTAAATGGCCCAAATCGGTTCATGTTTTGATATAGCGGCCATATAAACCGATCTTGGTTCTTGACTTTTTGGGCTTCTAGCGCAATTTTTATCCGATTTAGCTGAAATTTTGCACGTAGTGTTTTTGTATCACTTCCAACAACTGTGCTAAGTATGGTTCAAATCGGTTCATAACCTGATATAGCTGCGTTAAAAACCGTTCTCCCGATTAGAATTCTGGAGCACCTATAGAGCTCCCTGGAGCTTCCATAGGACGCAATTCTGATCCGAGTTTGCTGAAATTTCGCACATACTGGTAAGCTTGCCAACAACTGTTCCAAATATGATCTAAATCGGTTGCTAGCTAACCTGATATAGCTGCCATATAAACCGATCTCCCAATTTCACTTTCTGAACATCTGGAGATGGCAATTATTACTCGATTTGACTGAAATTTAGGAGGTGGTGTTTTGCTATGACTTCTAACAGCCATAACAAGTACGGTCCATATCGATCAATAACTTGATAGAACTCATATATATTTGAAAGTCATTCAATGAAATTGACAAATGCGATCCATGGTGGAGGGTATATAAGACGTTAGGGGTTTGCCGAAAGGCACCCGGACAACCTAGGGCCTTGCAATTTAGCATACAATCTCGCTAACACCTCAGCTCTAACCATTCAAAATTTCAAAGGGATATCTGTACCCTTTCTCACACGGCATATTTTTTACTAGTTTTTTTTCGATTTTGCCCACTGTGCGGCTAACATTCGCCATGGGTTTGACGGTTTAAATATACAATTTCCCTTTTTACCACTTTCCCTTTTTAAAATTGTTAAAAAATACCACTTAAAAACAACTTCACCTACCTATATCTGAGAATACCATATACCTATATTGGGAGTTTCATTTAAAATTAAAACTATAGATGCCTCCAATCCTTTTACCTTCTACAAATTTCTTCATCGCTGTAGCTCTCTAGGCGGGGTATAACAACATCGTCAACTACTCTATCAACAAGGACAAGCAGTCATGGCAGCAACTAGCTTCAAAAGCAGCAGCAGCAACAACAACAATAACAATAGCCTAATACAAACAAGATTTTGACAAAACTCAAGGATGAGGAACGAGTGAAAAAGTAAAATTGCACAAAGGCAAAAACCAGCAGCATTTGCTGGAAATGAACGAACAGCAGAAACAGAAATGAAAGAATGTTTTTATCTTACGCACCTTGGCATGGGAGGAAGAGTGCACGCACAAATGGAGTCTTCCACAAACACACTCAACACACACACACACACGCACACATTTATTGAAGCGCCCACACACACTGCACAATCACATAGGCACACGTAGTACCAATGACAGGACCTAAATTTCTAGGGAATTGCTGGAGTAGTAACAACAACAACAATGATGCCAAAACAATTCAAGGGTATAGAAACAGGAAGAGACTATAGAACAAGAAAATAGCATATTGCGACCAAAAGCCTACAACAATAGCAAGCAACATCAGCGATATGGCATTACGCCAGCCAGCCAAAGCACATTGGTTTATTGAATGTAAAAAATGATTAAATTCGGCCGGGCCGAATCTTAAATACCATCCACCATGTAGGGGATTTGATACTGTATTTGAATTACTTTTCTAAATATATAAGAGATATATCTACAGATACAGTCCATGATAACCATTTGAAGTAAAGAAAAAGCGTGCAAAGTTCGGCCGAGCCAAATCTTATATACCCCCACCATGGATCGCATTTGTCGAGTTCTTTTCCCGGCATCTCTTCTTAGGCAAAACAAGAAGTAAAACAGAGAGATCGATTTATACTGGAGCTATATCAGGCTATAGACCGATTCAGACCATAATAAATACATATGTTGATGGCCATGGGAGGATCCGTCGGATTTCAGGCAAATCGGATATGAATTGCGCCCTCTAGAGGCTAAAGAAGTCAAATCCCCAGATCGGTTTATATGGCAGCTATATGAGATTATGAACCGATTTGAACCTAATTTAGAACAGTTGTTGGAAGTCATGGCGAAACACGTTGTGCAAAATGTCATTCCATTCGGATAAGAATTGGGTCCTCTAGACGCTCAAGAAGTCAAGACCCACGATCGGTTTATATGGCAGCTATATCAGGTTATTGACCGATTTGAACCTAATTTAGCAGTTGTTGGAAGTCAGGTTATAAACCGATTTGGACCGTACTTGACACAGTTGTTGGAAGTCGTAAGGAACACTGTGTGCAAAGTTTTAACCAAATCTGACTAAATTTGCGGCTTCCAGGGGCTCAAGAAGTCAAATCGGGAGATCGGTTTATATGGGAGCTATATCAGGTTCTTGATCGATTTAAATTATACTTGGCACAGTCGTTGGAAGTCATAAGAGGTGTTACAAAAGGATTGACTAGGTTAGTATACCCCCATCCTATGGTGGTGGGTATAAAAAGCTATGTCAAGTTATAGATCAATACAGACCGTATTTGTCATGGCTGTAAAAAGTCATAGAAAAATACCACCTCCAAAATATCAAACAAAACGGGTAATACTTGCTCCCTCCATAGGCTCCGGAAGTCAGTATGGGAGATCGGTTTATATGGCAGCTATATTAGGTTACAACCCGATTTAAAGTGGCACAGTTATTAAAAGTCAAAACTAAATTCAACGTACAGAATTTCGTCCAAATCGGGAGATCAGCATATATGACAGCTATATCAGGTTAAGCACTGATGTGACCCATACTCGAGGCAGTTGTTGGACTTCACACCAAAACACCGCGTGCAAAATTTTAACCAAATTTCAATAAAATCAGGTGATAATTGCGCTTTCAAGAGGCTCAAAAAGTCAAATCTGAAGATCGATTTATATGACAGCTATATCAGGATATAGGCCGATTGAACCATACTTGGTACAGATTTTAAAGTTATAAAAGATGAAACGTGCAAAATTTTAGCCAAATCGGATAAGCATTGCGCTCTCCAGAAGCTAAAGAAGTCACATCGGAAGATCGGTTTATATGGCAGCCATATCGGATTATGAACTTATTTATACCGTACTTAACACAAAATTGCGCCGTCTAGAAGCTCTAGAAATAGGGAGATCGGTTTATATGGCAGCTATATCAGGTAATGCACTAATGTGATCCATACTTGGCACAGTTGTTGGAAGTCACACCAAAACACAATTTTAGCCAAATTTCGAAATGTGCAAAATTTGAGCCAAATCGGATAAGAAGCTCAAGAAGTCAAATAGGCAGATCTGGCTAACATGACAGCTATACCCAAATCTGAGCCGATTCGGCCCATTAACATTACCAACCGACCTACAACAGTAAGAAGTATTTGAGCAAAATTTAAATCGCCTAGCTTTACTCTTTCGAAAGTTTGTGTGCTTTCTACAGACAAACAGACATACAGACGGACGGATATGACCAGATCGACTTAAAATGTCATGACGATCACGAATATGTATATACTTTATGGGGTCCTAAACGAATATTTCGAGGTGTTACAAACAGAATGACGAAATTATTATACCCACATCCTATGATGGAAGTTATAATTAGTATACCCCCGTCCTATGGTGAAGAGTATAAAATGTAACCTCGATAAAAGAAAGTCAGGAATTCAGTGCTACTTACAAAATCCCTTATTGTTTTCCATAACACGCCCCTAAGTTGGTTCTGGAATTGTGTCCCCACCTTAGTTCTGGCATCTGTTAGCCGCGAAAGCCGGGCAATGACATAGGAAATGCTCCAACGTCATACTCCCCACATGCCCTACGCATGTTAGCTATCCCTTGCCCCATCGATTTTTCATAAGTAAGCTCGTAGTCCCGTAATGATACTGAAAGCTATACTGACCTGCTTCTTACTTCCTTTCAGTAATGGCCTTGTCTTTCACGATCCCGATTTCCTACCGACCGTTTCGGACGGACTGTGATGACCCGAAAGGCCTCAGGTTAACCTAGTTTATTGACCAAATTCCCTGGCCTTAATAGTCAAATCATCTGCTCTTTCATTGGCCCTACTCCGCTATGGCCCGGCACCCCTACGATGCGGAACGTGAAATCCTCAGAGAAGGCTTTAATCACCTTCTCACACATCAAGACTGTTCGTGACCTTACAGTATTGGTTATTATTGCCCTGACGGCCAGTTAACGGCCCGTAAAAAGGTTCCCACTCGAGGTCCTCGCGTAAAACACAGCAACTCACACATTCCCTCGCCGGATTTCCAAACGTATTGTGGTCAGGCAGTTCAAAACAGATCTAAGTCCTTTGGGTCTCAATGTAGACCTTTCAGAAGGCAACACCATAGTTCGTTAATCCAAGTCTGTGCCGATGACAGCAGAGCCTCGCACTCAAGCTCAAGTGCCGTCTTAGGTATCCGATCGGAAACCTCTTCCATTCCTTCCAGCATTCCTTATGTCTCCTCGTTTATACCGCGATGTTTTGACCTGCTCCTATCCTCCATCCATTCTCCCATCGTCTTAAGCCTCATAGCCGCAGTTGCTGCCTCACTTTTAGTCTGTATGTCTATGGGTCGGATATCTAGAATAGTCTCCAGTGGCCTAGACAACATGTTCTCTGCACCTGTTTTTGTTGTAGCAGTTTGTTGTGTTCTATCTTTTGACTGCTTGATTCTGTTGAGTGTCAAGACCCAGAAACTCTGCGACTAAGATGGGGTGCGTCCACACGGATCTGGGTCTGAGTCGAGTGGGTCAGGCTGGGCAGTTAAACAGGTGGCGTATATGGTGTGGCCCCTGGTTACAATCCGCACATACATCTTGCACGTCGGCATCAATCCTTTCTCTGTGGGAGTTGAGGCGGCTGCATTCTGCCGGAACGTAATTGAGTCAGAACCATTCTGGTTTGCGTATTTGTAGTAAACAATGTGGCTGATGATTTGGTGGCAGATATCTGCAGATTTCTTGCAGCGAAATATGAGGCAAGTTCGTTGAGGTAGACGTTCAACCTATCGCAGATGTCAACAATGGGTGGGGGGCATGATGCCATGATCGTACAATCGTCCGCATATGATACGATCTCTATGCCGTCTGGAGGGGGTGGAATGGAGGATAGGTAGAGGTTAAACAGAGCCGGAGATATCACCCCACCTTGGGGGACTCTCTGTTGCACTCTACGGTGCTTCGAATTCTTATCCCTAAATTCCACGAATGACTGGCGACCACACAGATAATTCGCGACCCAGCGTTTTAGACCTGACTGAAGCGATGTGTTGGCGATGTCCTCAAATAGTTTGTTGAACCTATTGTATTATCCTTACACTGCACTTTTTCTCCATCGCAGTCCACCAAACTACTGAGGCGTAAGTATTGGACTATCCCCGAATGCAGGCCCCATTACTCGGTACGCTCCTGAAAGTAACACTACCAATTCAGTTTCCTGCCCAAGATCACTCCTAAGTCAGATGAAATCGTTTAATTGAAGAAACATGATGCGTCACCTTCGTCTTCCTTGTGAACAGGCAGATTTCAGTTAACATTGAGACCCCTAGGTCTAGCCCAGTCGTGAGCCATCTCCAAAACCCTTTTAGCACTTCTGCAAAGGTGATTCGAATCCATACCCCTTAAACGTATTATTACATGGCCTGCATAGCAGACGTGTTCAACAACCGTCCTCAGTCAGCAACCGTAATAGGTTACTCATGAGAGTTGTGATCAAATGCCCCCTGTGGCGTGCCCTATGTCACTTTCTGCCTTATATTTATGTCATGGGACAATTTATCCACCTGTTCCTTGTCATTTGGTTTACCCAGTCTCTAAGGACCCAGTCCACCAGGTACTGCTCTAAGGATTGGATCAATGTGTGGGCATCGTCTTGGCTTCGGAGGATTTTTCTATTTTGTGCATAATCTCGCTCAGAGCAGTCTCCACCAACCTTCCCCTGGCATAAGCATTCTGTTTGTATTTGAGCAGTTCGCTGAATATCCTACTCTTTATCGCCATATCTACAATACGTGCCATGGTTTTGAGTACAAAGGACGTACAAAGGAGGTACAAAGGCTTGTATAGGCCCACATCTATCAGCATGCAAAATGAAGGCCGATTGATTGTGCCCTACATAATATGGTACATAGAATTTGGGGAGAGGCGACTCTACTTTGGGTGCCCTTCTGTACCTTAAGGAGATTTCTAACAACGGGAAGTTAGAATTCATACACAACTCTCTGATGAACATTATGAACTCTCCTCTCCTGCTAAATTGGTTTAATACGATGCTGAAGGCAGGTTTACCAACGCATCACAAGCGAGTTGGATCTCCATTGAGCAAAAGGTTCAGCGCTATTAGGGAGAACCATTACATCAAGCGGCATATCATGGCCGGTCTGGAAAACATTCATGCAGGCACGGTAGCAGATGTCGCGAATAGCTATCGGGTGAATGTGGTCCTTGGAGAACTCGCTCCACCCATTGCACTTGAAGAAATTTACCTTCCCCGCAAACCAGAGGCCACCGGGCCAGGAGTCTTCATAGAGTTTAGGAGTTATGGATTTATAAAGGGTTGCGGTGGATGTAGCTTCTTTATGGTAGAGGTGTTCGGGATCTTGTAGGCTCTGGAAAAGATTTTGTTGTAGGAGCGACTGCCTGACTATCATGTTATTCGTGGACAATCAAATGGTTTTAATATCTCAGGCGTCAGGCCATGTGAAACATTTTCGATGGAAGGATATTAAGCTTTACTGGGACCCGGACGATCGACGTGTGACGGCATTGAAACGGCTGACGATCTATCAAAGAATGGCTGGCTGATGAGTGCTGATCATGCGTATACTTCTTTGACTTCGCTCTCCGCAAAGAGGTGTCACGCCTTTCGAGCTCGGCTTTCAAAAGTAGCCCACTTATCATTGAGCTAAAAAAAATAATCGGACAGCACTTGTTCCCTAATGAAATGATCATGGGCAAATTTGCATTTTCAGGCATATCATTATAGGTGAACACCTCTTTTCTTGTCTGGATTGTTTTTAGAACATAACCCTCTTGCTGTTCTGGACTACTATAGACCCTAAAGTGGCTGGTTTCCCTTCCCTATTCATTCTGCTGTCTTTCACAGCACTGTAGTCGAACTTCATCAGTATTCTACTTCTTTTCTTTTTTTGGACGAAAGCAATGGTCGTAAGGTTCCCGAGTGAAGCGATCCCCTAAAGTCTACATAATTCGCCTTTTCTGGGTGCCGGTCCAAAAAGATATTCCAGGAAATCATAGACTGGACGAGCTTGCGAGACTTGGAACTACCTTAAACATTCCAGTGGAACTGGAATCTGTGGGTATGCCTTATGCGACATGTAAGCTAAGTCTTCAGTATCAGACCCGAAGGGCAACTAATGATAAACGGTCACTAAGGAGGGGTTGTGAACATGCCATAATTATGTGGCCTAATCTAGATTTGAAGATGGCCAAATCCGATTTGCTGTCGCTGACTGGAACAGACATCTCAGTCATAGTGTCCGTCATGACAGGTCACTGTCTGATCGAAAAACATGCTGACAGACTGAAGGTTGTCAGTAACGACTTTTGCGGAAGCTATGAGGACGCCGAAGAAGAAGAAACTATAGAACATATGTGACCCGCACTGGCAGTCAGAAATGGTTCCACTTTAGGTTTTCATTTTTTTTTTTGAGAACTTGTCTGATTTAGCGGATGTGAAAATTTGCAAGTAGTTGGGCTTTTTAAAGCAATCTGACTGATTCAACGGTAGGAACTAGAAGGCTTCTGTGGTATCAAAATGGACGAAAACGTCTAAGTAAGTTTGATGGCAAACTGCCACTTAAACCTAACCTAACCTATGGTATACAGCACATGGAGCCAGATTATGTTAGAATTTACAAACTTCAAGAATTTATAAGGTGGCCACTGTGGGCAGAGGTTAGCATGACCGCTTATGATGCTCAATGCCTGAGTTTGAAGCCAGGTAAGAATATTGAAGAAACATTTTGGGGGTGTCTGCCCTCTCACTAATATATATGAGATATTCAGTCGATTTAAAACTCTCTTCTAAGAGGTATCACTCTGCGGCACGCCGTTCAAACATGCCCATAAAAAGCAGCTCAATTATTATTGGGCTAAACATTTTAATCGGACAGCTCGCAATGGTAGTACATCCATCGTTGCTTCATGGAATTTTCATAGTTAATTTGCAATATTGTTGATCAGGCAATTTCTTTTCAATAACTTTTTAATAAACATATCTTTCTACTTAACATTATTCTCATGGTCATTAAGCTCGACTCCACGTTGTAGAAAAAAACAACTAAGAAATCATACATATACACGACCGGCCTTTGGTAGGATAGCATAAATGATAGCACAAATATTGCAATGATATATCAAATTTATGGGGTCGGAAATCAATATTTCAAACCCTTACCTACAGGTGTATACAGATTGTCTACGATTGAAAAAAGTGCCTATTAATCCAATGTGTCCCTCTACCTAATCGGAAACAGCAATGTGTTGTTGTTGCTGCTGCTGCCTTTGTTGCTTCCTACATTTTGGGTAGTTGGCTGTGTTATCAGCAACGTTAAAGTTAAAGTCTTGCATTAACGTGAATTATATACATTGGGCACAGCATAGAAATTTATAAACTGCCACACGCAACAAAACCAGAAACGCAACCGACCCATTAAAGCCACCACTGGAGGCTCTTCAAAGCACCAACAAACCCCCAACTCTAATGCCACATTCAACTCATTCCACTTCACATCACTCTAACAATGCCACTAGCTGCCTCCACCCCAACCACTGCCTCGTACCAGAACAGGAGCAATTCGAAATAACCACCTCCCACCACAGAGCTCAAACAAAAATGCGTTTGTAGAACTGAATTTGTAGTCATTGTCCCGTTGCGTTGCCTAAACAACGTTAAGAGGATGTGGCTGTGGATGTGAATGGCCCAACAACAACAACAACAACCCTCTTGGTGTGTATTATGGCTTTGCATTCGCTGCCGTTTATGGCCTGTGAATGTTAGTGTCCGTGTCCGTGTCGTTGGCCGGACGCACGGACGGACAAACGAACGGATGTCTTTGAATGTGTATACGCTTGTGTGTGTGTGTGTGTGCGAGAGAGAGTGTGTGTAAGTTATTGTTGTTGCTTCCCATATATTTTTCTTGTTTTTTGTTTTTCTCGTTTCGTTCGCATAATGCCTTTAAATCCCACTTAACAGTTGGCAACTCTCTGTCCTGCTCCCCTTGGCTATGGCCGAGAAACAAAAGTGCGTTCTTAAACGTCCTTGATTCTTGCATTAAGAATTGCGTTAGCCCCAAAAACCTTCCAGCACACGCACACTCTCACCCAAAGCAACCCAAACAGAACTTATGGTTGCTCGCACTCAAACACATATACACACACACACAAACAACAATATTCACTGCTCTTCAACTTCCGTTCAGACCTTTCAAACACCAAAAAGAGCTTTCAATTGAATTGAATAGCAGGCAGAGCTGCGAGCACTCAATGGACTGCACAACAACATTCCGAAAGAGAAAGTTAAAGAGAAATTCGTATTTTGGATGCGTAAACTGGTGGGTGGGTGGATGGCTGCTTGTGTGGTGGGTGGAAGCAATGACTGGTCCTAATAGTGGTGCAGAAGATATACAATTAAATGCGTGTGTATGCAGCAGCACTTCAAGAATGCTGAAAATGTAAAAAA
Source organism: Stomoxys calcitrans (assembly GCF_963082655.1). Lineage (NCBI taxonomy): Eukaryota > Metazoa > Arthropoda > Insecta > Diptera > Muscidae > Stomoxys > Stomoxys calcitrans. Next base: position 77,341,142 of record NC_081554.1, read on the forward strand.
TACATAAGCAGCAACTGCGTACGGTATGTACTTTGAAAATGCTGCTCGAAATGTATTCTATGGTACTTTAAATTGGAATTGTTGTTATCGAAAGTATTCGTAGAGCCATGTTTTAAAGGGTCATGGTGCAAAAATGCTTATTCCGTACAGCAATTTTTGGATAATTGAAGATTTTGCATTTTGCCCTTTTCGATAAACATTTTTTAGAAAAACTTTTTACCAAAGCACAAATTAAATAGGGTTTTGTCATACGCTTTACAGCTTAAAGCATTACTTATTCCGATCTTCTTAAAGAGTCTATGTCAAATAAAGTAATAGGAGAATTTAACCGCATTATAGCCTGAGAGTCCGAACTTACTTCCTCTTAGAGTGCACAACAAGCCGATTATTGGCTTACGCGTATGATCATAGTGGCATGGGGCGGATTAATTTTCGCACCCTCTTTTCAACCTAAGCTATCCTACCTCCCTCATTATTAGTCTCTCCTTTCTGATACGCCATGACACGATCAGGATATCTTTTGATTCCAAGTTACGGTTTTGATTGGCTTCAACTTCAACAGATTCGAGTTCCAAATAAGAACTATGCGAGTTCCACATAAGAACTATAACATGTAAGACGGGCTAAGCCTACCGAATCTTGGGAACGCACCACCATGGACTCTGCAAAAAACATACACTAATTAAATCAGTTTCTAACTGAATTATTTTTCAGCTATAAAATCGGATAATGATCGAGGCTAATGGCCTTATGGATCTCAAAAAGGCATACGGGATATAGATTATATGGGGGAGGATCTTTTGCCAGTGATACAAAAGATGCTTCAACTCCTTCACGTCATCGTACAACCTGTAAAAGCCTTCCTCTCAGTACCAAGATGAGCGATCTCAGCATTTGTCGCCGTGCAACCCGCAACACAAGCCCACGCCTCATTAGTGCGGTGAAAGTAGAATCCGTCCACCCTACCAAGAAGCGTCAAACAGTGACCAATTTCTGGCCAGATTGTCAGACGCTTCGTTCTTCACCAACCTTTGATGGCCCGGGACCCAGAAGCCAGCCATATATCGCATATCCTTTAGGATTGCGAAGACCGCGAAGACTTCCACCCGAAAGACGCTGCAGCCATCCAGCAGTCTATATGATTTCCTGATTTTAAAGAATTCAATGAAGACTCTTACCTGAAACCCCTGGGTTCCTTCCCCGACTTAGTTTCGGGACAAAAATCATGCACAAGCACTTGGCCTCTAAGGAAAGCGGTAGCTCCACCCCATCCGAACAGTTCTACTAAAAACGCCCAACTTTCTCCTCTTGATGAAAAGTACCAGTTCAGTCTTTCTGGGGTTTATGCTAAAACAGTTGGCCCTGGCCCTTTCCCATAGTTTCCTCAACGAACGAGGGACGTAACGGTAGAAAGGAAACGGCACCATGCATGATCACGACGTCATCCGCGAAGGGAACAGCCTTTATCGTCCCTTCTTAAAAGACAACAGATTTCTGTTAAAAACCACAATTACAAACTTTCTATCCGAGCGTTCATAATGCAGCCTTTTAGGGTCGTACTAACCAAATTCCACAAACGTGAGGATCCATTCACGTCCACCATGCCATGTATGAACCTCAACTTCACGTTATTAAAAGGGCCCATTCTATGTCGAGAAGGCCGGGTCAATGAACAAAGATTTTATATCTGACTTTATCTCCAATGAAACACGACTTCAAATTTGTATGGTCAAATATGTGTACTACTTCCAATTGTCTTCCATTTGAATCCCCATTGTCCGCTTGTTATACCCACCACCGAAGGATGGGGGTATATTCATTTGGCCATTCCGTTTGCAACACATCGAAATATCCATTTCCTACCCTGTAAAGTAAATATTCTTGAACGTCGTTAAAATCTAAGACGATCTAGCCATGTTCGTCTGTCTATCCAAATCACGCGACAGTCTTTAAAAAAAATTATATTAATCTGAAACTTTCCATAGATTCTTCCCTCACCCCCCAAAAAAACCGCAACAGGACACCTTCACCGCTTTGGGCAATATAGGCACCAAATGAAAGGTAAAGGAAAGGTAAGGTAAAGTTGAATACAAATCTGATATAAAAATGTATTCCCTTGTGTTTGAGGGGCCTTCCCATCCTCCAAAACCCCCCAGTAGGGCATATGTACGTATTGAGACAATATGGATATCAAATGAAAGGTATTTAAAAGTAGAATAACAATGTGATATAGACATTTAATCCTTGGTGTCTAAATCGCCTCCCCACCCCTAAAACCCCTCAACAGAACATATTTACCTATTGGGATAATATGGGTATCAAATGAAAGGTATTTGAAAGTTGAGCACACATCTGTTATATAGATCTGGTCCAAGGTGTCTACGGGGCTTCTCGAACTTTAAAAACTCTCAAAACGGCATTGGACATTCTAAAGTCACAAAATGGTTATCAAATAAAAGTTCTCTAGGAGTTGTCTGGAACCGGCCCACCCACTAAATACTCTTCAACAGGACGTGCAGTTCGATCGGGATAATATGGTAATTAAAAGAAAGGTCTATAACGGTAGAGTTAGAATCTAATGTTGATATAAAGATCCAAGTATCTGGGTCACGCCCTGCCGTTCAGCAGGAGCTGTTGATCGCAATGATAAAGGACTCAAATAAATGGTCTTTCGGGTCTTACAACCGGCAGGATCGGCCCTCTCCTTGCAATATAAACAACACCAACACCAACTGAAAACATATCGTACACAAATGAAAGGACGTGTCAGAAGGCAATCCTCCTCCCCCCATCCTACCCAAAACAAAAAGGCATTCAAAATAATGTATGAAGGCCGATCAGGATAGAATAGGACAGCAATGAAAGGTCTATGGTAGTAGAATACACTATTTGTCCTCAAATTAGAATAGACACAGGGAGGACCTGCGGATCTTTAAAAATGTGCTATCCCAAGTGGTAGCTTTAAGATACAATACAATACAAAAAAATAATTAGGGTGGGAGCCTCAAAACTCTATGACATTTCTTTTGAGTCCCATATTGTCCCGATCGACGTTCTATACTACTCTTCTTCTATAGACCATTCATTTTAGAGTGGGGCGTTTCCCTCTTTTAATTATCTGGATATTTGAATGTCAAATTTTTGTTTTCAAGTAGGATAGGTTAGGTTGAAAAGAGGGTGTGCATATTAGTCCGCTCCAAACATCTTAGCCAGTAATCGGCTTGTTGTGCAGTCTAACTACTATAAAAGTAGGTTAGGTTAGGTATGGTTTTAGTGACAGTCTACCATCAGACTCACTTAGACGTTTTCGTCCATTGTGGTACCACAGGAACAGAATAAGGAAGGTGCATTCTAGTTCCTACAGTTGAACTATCCAGATCGCTTTCAAAACCCCAACAACTTGCGAATGTTCACATCCGTTAAATCAGACAGATTCTCAAAGAAATGAGAACCCAAAGTGGAACTCCTTCTGACTGCAAGTGCGAGACATACACACAGAAGGTTATCTTTTGTCTTTTCTTCTGATATGTCGTCACAGCTTCTGCAAAAGTCGTTGCTGACAACCTTCAGTCAGTCAACATGTATTCCGATTAGACAGTGACCTGTCATAACGGACACAATGGCTGAGAAGTCTGTTCTAGTCAGTGATAGCAAAGCGGGAGATCTCTTCATGTCTAGATTAGGCCACATAGTTTTGGAATGCTCACAGCCCCCTTTTTGCCGCCATCTATCATTCGTTATTCTTCGGGCCTGATCCTGAAAACTTAGCTTACATGTCGCTAGATGCATACCCACAGATTCCGGTTTCCCTGGAATGTGTAAGGTAGTTCCTAGTCTCGCAAGCTCGTCCGCTTTACAGTTCCCTGGGATATCTCTGCGACCCGGCACCCAGAACAGGTTAATTTTGAACTGTTCACCCATCTCGTTAAGAGATCTGCGTCAGTCGAGGGCGGTTTTTGTGTTCAGAAATACGTTCACCAAGGATTTAATGGCTGCCTGGCCGTCTGAGAAGATATTTATGCCAATCGTCGTGATGACATTATATCTTAGCCATTCCACCACTTCCTTAATTGGAAGGATCTCTGCTTGATACACACTGCAGTGGTCGGATAACCGATAAGACCAGTTCTAGATCTTTAGAGTACATCCCAAAGCCCACGTCTAGTTTGGTACCATCCGTTTAGAAGTCTATGTAACTTCTGTTACCAGGGATACCGTAGTTTCAATTGGATCTATCAGGAATAGTGCTACAGTAACTTTTACAAAAAAAGCAGCGCAGGTGGGGTGTAAACCACACTGCCTGGAACGTCGGATATTGTATCAAGGATAACACAGTGTCCGTAGCCGCCATATGATCAGAGAGAAAGATCCCTTAGACTAAAGGCAGTGGTCGCAGCAATTTGTCTAGCCACAATGTCTAGATGTAGATTAAATTCAGTGCATCAGATGATGTCTTCCTCAGAGCGGCTGTGATGCACAAACAAACCATTCTTGGGATCTGGTTAAGTATTGAGCAGTAGATGGATTTTTGAAGCGTCGTCCACCAGACTACAACACCATATAGCATTATAGGTCTGACAACTGCCCCCATATAGCATTATTGGTCTAAACCCCCAACTTTTGCCAATGGCTCTCTAGCAGGTGTAAAGGGCAAGCGTTGCCTTTCTTGCCATTTTCAAAATGTTGGAAAGAGCTAGAAAGCAGCCTCGAAAAAAAATGTAAGTCAGGAATTCCGCGCTATTTACAAAATCGCTGTTTGTTTTCCATATTACGCCACTAAGTTGGTTCAAGTCTGGTAATGTGTAATGTCCCCATTTAAGGGTCTGTGTCTATTAGCCATATAGGATAGGCTTAGACGTATCATCATCCCCCCACATGCCCTAAACATGCACTTGCCGCACCGATTTTGAATAACTGAGCTCGTTGTCCTATGTGTTAATAGGTACCCTACGGGAAATGGGAGACAGGTTCCAAACTTGTCACGAGATAGGTGCTCTGGTGATAAGGACCGGCCCCAGTTATCGTTCCCTTATATATAAGGGTTTATATATAAAGGTTTGTCGCTCGAGCTGACAAATGGAGACATTCTAACACCGCACGACCTGGGACAGTTCGAAAAGGATGAGTATACTTTGCAAGTATTCTTAAGGGATATGACATTAGTAAGCAAATATATTTAAAGGATAAGCAATTTTTAACAATAATTAAGCGATTTTATTAAAAATTAGTTAACACTATACCACCTCACGCATTCCGTAATCGCACGGATCTCCGCCTGCGGACAGAACTCATAAATAAACCAGTAAGGAAAGGCAAAAGTCGGGCGGCGCCGACTATATAATACTCTACACCGAGTCTACGTAATACTTTTAATAAAACACTTATATCAAAATTTAGTCAGACGTTATTTTTGCATCTATTGATTGTACAAAAATTGTGGCTTCTACAGCCGTAAAAGTCGAAACGCATAAAAGATATATATGGGATTTTTATCTAAATCTGATTCGATTTTGATGACCTTTTTTGCATGTAGTGCGACGTCAAATAAAATATCTCCTGCAAAATTTTGTAAGGATGGGACCAAAATTGTGGCTAATACAGCTTTAAAAGGGCATATCGGATGAAAAATATATATGGGAGCTATATATAAATCTGATCCGATTCTGATGAAATTTTGTACACATACCAGAGGGTGAGAAAAAAAGAACCTGGTGCTAAATTTGGTAAAGATCTGACCAAAATTGTGCCTTCTACAGTCTTAAAAGACCATATCGGATGAAAGGTATATATGGGAGCTATATATAAATCTGATCCGATTCTGATGAAATTTTGCACACATATTGGGACCTTAAAAAAAAAAGCACATCGTGCCAAATTTGGTAAAGATCGGGCCGAAATGGTGCATTCTAGTCTTAAAAGACCATATCGGTTGAACAATATATATGGGAGCTATATATAAATGTGATCCGATTCTGATGAAATTTTGCACATATATTGGGACGTTACAAAAGGCACTTCGTGCTAAATTTGGTAAAGATCAGACCAAAGTGTGCCTTCTACAGCCTTTATAGGTCAAATCGGATGTAAGTTATATATTGGAGCTATATCTAAATCTAAATTTTGTGAAAATCGGACAAAAATGATTACAAGAATACATGGACAGACAGACAGACGGACGGACAGACAGACGGACGGACGGACGGATAGACGGACGGACAGACGGACAAACGGAAAGACGGACAGATGGACGGACGGACAGACTGACATAGCTTAATCGAATCAGGAAGTGATTCTAAGCCGATCCGTATACTTATCGATGGGTCTAGCTCTTCTCCTTCTTAGCGTTGGAAACAAATGCACAAATCTATAATATCCTGTACCACAGTGTTGGTGTAGGGTATAAAGAGAAGACTTTTTTTGTGAAATTTGGAATTGTGAAATTTAGAATTGGTAATTTTTAGAAGAATCCATTTCCATTCCTTGGCCCTACTGAATTTAACTTCTCCACATCTGATTACTATTTTAAATTAATAAATACCAAACCAATTTTATTTTGAAAATGACAATAAGCTCGTCTTACAGTATTAATGGGGTCACAACCATAAGCATATGCATATAATTATGGACATTTTCATCGCGTGTTTGGACCAATTCGAATTTTTATAGATTTTTGTTTTTTTTTTGAGAATAGGAAAACCAATGCACGAATGTGACCACCAAAAACTATGCAAACGATTTATATACAAGTAATAAAACCCATTTTCTATATACATAAAATATAGCCATCAACAAGAAAAACACACACAGACCGGAAATCCAAACAACACGGAAGTCTATGTTGGTGTACAAATGTAGGACTCGATAAGAAGGTAAAAATAGCGGCAAAAATAAAAACAAAGAGGACGAGCTATTCGTCTTCTACATGTGTGCGTGTGTGTATTTGTGTGAGTGGGTGTGAGATGAAAAAGGGGGGGAGAGAGATTAGTAACGTAACGTAAACAATGCAAACAGAAAGAGAGACAAAAATAAAATACAAATGTTGAGGTAATATTGAATTTTTAAGGCTTGGCGCGCGCAATAAAAAGCAGCAGTGGCGCCGACAACGTCAATGCGATAATAGAACGTTAATGAGGTTTACGATGCGTCGTCATGAAAAAAAGGGAAAGTGATTTCTTTGCCTTTGCATTGTTTTTATAATTTACTTTGCCCATGTGTTTGAGTGAGTGTGTAACATTTTAAAAAGCTTTGAGATATACAGAGAGAGAGGTGGAGAATGAGAGAATTGCAGTGAGATTTAATGCAAGAGAGGAGTATGCGCCCTAGCTGTAATTTAGCGGCAAAATTTATGAGATATACCACAAAATGCAGTCGCAGGCAACAGCAAGACTTCAAATGAAAGGGTTATATGGACTTTTCTCTCTCTCTCTCTCACTCTCTCTCTGAGAGCTGAGACATGCAAACCGAAATGTCATGACTTTGCCAGCCATGTTTTGCTTATATCATTGGTGTGGTAATACTAGTTCTCTGTTTTAGCCTTTATCAACAGACTTATCTCTCTCTCCTCCTCTGTTTTTCTCTCTCTCACTGACTCGCTCTTCCTCTCTCGAAGTGTGTGCGTTGGTATGTTATAGTTTTTATAGCTGAAATGTCCTTGGCAAAGCATCAAAATGAAGGATACTTTTATGCAGCTGCGCAGCTAACGTCATTATTAGATCCTTCGCCCTGTTTTTGGTTTGTATGTGTGTGTGTGTGTGTGTGCGCTTGTGTTTGCGTGTCATTTGAAATGTATTTGTGCACAACTGACAGTGTAGACCTTTTGTTCCCATGGCATTTCTTTAAGACATTATCTCTTGCTTACGTTTCGGCAACATAGAATTGCACTCCCCCTTGACACATAGGGAAACTGACATCTCCCATACATTGAAGGGGGATGGGTAAAGGAAATTCATGCCTTACCCACCCTCTACCACCACCTGCAGATTCGGCATCTTTTCACCTTCCCCACAGCTACCCCCCTACCCAACTCAACAAGGAAACATTGCAATTTGTAAAATAAGAAGGCACGCGCGATGCCATTGAAAGGAAACCCGAATTTTTGTCTCAGGAGAAGTAAAATGGAAGTGAAAGTTATTTTTCAAAGTCTTGAAGCAAAAGAACGCGGGCCGAACACCATTACACACACACACACAAACACACACCACCCACACACCCAACTCTTGAAAAGGATGTGTGCGTGTGTTTGGTGATAAGTTTGTGATTACTTTCACTTTCTAGTTTCACGGTCTTGGATGGATTCCATGCGTCTCGCCTCCCAATATGTATTACAAAGGACATTCATGTTTACTTACACAGCCAGCAGAGGCACGTACATACATACGAAATGCTGTTGTATATTTGTAAGTCGCTGGGTATTCGTGTGAAATAGAAAGTCCTGTGCATTTTTACTTATTTTATGTGCCACACATATACCCTATATTTACATTGTTGTTTTGGGCGGAAGTACAAACACACGCACGCAGTTACAGTTACACGCGCACTCACATACACTCTAACAAAGCAACTAACGCACACAACCGTGACGTGCAGGTTATTTAATACAATGCGTCCGTGTGCTTGTCTGTCAGTCAGTCAGTCACTTGAAGTTTTTGCCAAAATGTAAAAAGAAAGTAACTTTGTTATTGTTTGCGTTACATTCAATTCACTTTTTGTTGTCGTTTCTGCTGCGTTTTCTTTTCTCTGTTGTTGTTGTTGTTGTTTTCACTGCCGCCACTTTAAAGAAAGTCATTTAGATATGTCTTAAATTTTTGATATTTCGCCTCGCAAAAAAAAAAAAGTTAAAAGTTGTGTTACTTTGGTTTTTTGTCCTTTTTCCCTTACATGGGCCTGGTGTCACTTTGCTTGAGTCTTTTTTACAAGAATAAGCTACGAATAAATCTATGAGCATAAACTTATTTTTTCTTAATTTCACACAATCGTCTTTAAAGGGAAAATAGAAACTTTTATTTGAACCATTGCTTCTTGAGTCTACTTGGAATATAGAAAAGCGTATATTTATAGAGTAAGGCAAAAATATGGTCTTTTACAGCGGCCGGAGATCTAAACATTTCATAATAATCGGGATATTTGCCATCGAAGATTGTCATCAATAGCAAATGCAAAATAGTTTAATATACCCCACCACAAATGAATAGTAGATATTCCAGTCAATGGTGGTGGTATGATTATACCCTACACCACCACTGTGGTATAGGGTTTTATAACCTAGTGCATTTGTTTGTAACACCCAGAAGGAAAAAAAGATACACACATTGATAAGTATACCAATCGACTCAGAATCACTTTCTGATTCGAATTAAGAATGTCCGCCTGTCTGTCTGTCCGTCTGTCTATCTGTCTGTCCGTCTGTCTGTCTGTCTATCTGTCTGTCTGTCTGTCTGTCCGTCTGTCTATCTGTCTGTCTATCTGTCTGTCTATCTGTCTGTCTGTCTGTCCGTCTGTCTGTCTGTCCATGTTAATTTGTGTACAAACTTACTTTACTTAAATTGGCTATGACAGAACATGTGTTGCATTAGCCGAACGTAGAATAGCGTTCCAAGCGCCTCGATCTTCTGCGCTCATTTTATAATCTCTGACACCAAGTATCGAGGTGTCTCCCACCACTTGATCTTTCCATCGGGTTTTTGGTCTTCCAGGTTTGCGTGTATCTCAGTGTTTGCCTTCAGAAGACTTCTTTGCTGGAGCTTCTTTATCCATTCTGACTACATGACCTAGCCAACGCAGCCGTTGTATTTTGATACATTTAACTATGATATACAGCTCGTGGTTTATACGACGCGTATATTCTCCAATAACCCAAACTGGTCCATATATTTTAGAAAGAATATTTTTCTTAAATAAACCAAGCACTGCCTCAGGTTAGGTTTAATTGGCAGTCTGCCATCGGACTCACTTAGACGTCTTCGCTCATTGTGATACCACAGGAACACAAGAAGAAAGATGCCTTATAGTTCCTACCGTTGAACCATGCAGATCGCTTTAACAAGCCCAATAACTTGCGAATGTTCACATCCGCTAAATCAAACAGGCTCTCAAAGAAATGGGAACCTAAAGCGAAACTCCTTCTATTGGGTTGCCCAAAAAGTAATTGCGGATTTTTCAAAAGAAAGTACAATAAATGCATTTTTAATAAAACTTATAATGAACTTTAATCAAATATATAATTGCCATTTTGTTCGATAACCTTCTGCCATCTTCCTGGCAAATTTAGTATTCTACGCTCATAGAACTTCTGGCCTTTATCTGCAAAAAACTGAACCAAGTGCGATTTTATAGCCTCATCATTGCCGAAAGTTTTACCATTTAAGGAGTTCTGCAAAGATCGAAATAAATGATAGTCTGATGGTGCAAGGTCAGGGCTATATGGTTGATGCATCAAAAGTTCCCAGCCAAGCTCACTCAGTTTTTGGCGAGTGACCAAAGATGTGTGCGGTCTAGCGTTGTCTTGGTGGAATATGACACCTTTACGATTGACCAATTCTGGTCGCTTCTCCTTGATGGCTGTATTCAATTTGTCCAATTTTTGACAGTAAACATCCGAATTAATCGTTTGGTTCCTTGGAAGCAGCTCAAAATATACCACACCCTTCCAATCCCAACAAACAGACAGCATAACCTTCTTTTGGTGGATATCAGCCTTTGAAGTGGTTTGAGCTGGTTCACCATGCTTGGACCATGATCGTTTTCGACTAACGTTGTTGTAAACAATCCATTTTTCATCTCCAGTTATGATTCGTTTTAAAAACGGATTCGTTGCGTTGATTCGGTTTGTTAAATGAATTTCTTTCAATACATGTGGTACCCATATTAAAATTGACGCCAAACAAACAAATGTAAACAAAATTTCGCGCACTTTTTTTCTAAAGCAAGCTAAAAGTAACAGCTGATAACTGACAAGAGAGAAAATGAAATTACAGAGTCATAAGCCGTTGAAAAAATTTGTCAACGCCGACTATATTACTACTATATTACCGACAATTACTTTTTGGGCAACCCAATAACTGCTAGTGCGGGACACACACACAGAAGGTGTTCTATACTCTCTTCTTCTTCGATGTCCTCACAGCCTCTGCAAAAGTCGTTGCTGGCAACCTTCAGTCTGTTAACATGTTTTCCGATTAGACAGTGACATGTCATGACGAACACAATAACTGAGACGTCTGTTCTAGCCAATGACAGCAAAGCAGTAGACCTCTTCAAGTCTAGATTAGGCCACATAGTTTTAGAATGCTCAAAGCCCCCTCTTTGTGACCATCTGTCATTCGTTGCCCTTCGGGCCTGGTCCTGAAAACTTAGCTTACATGTCGCTAGAGGCATACCCACAGATTCCAGTATCCCCGAAATGTGTTGGGTAGTTCCTAGTCTCGCAAGCTCATCCACTTAACAATTCCCTGCGATATCTCTGTGGCCCGGCACCCAGAACAGCTGAATTTTGAACTGATCACCCATCTCGTTAAGAGATCTGCGAAAGTCGAAGGCGGTTTTTGTGTTTAGAAATACGTTCTCCAGGGATTTAATGGCTGCCTGGCTGTCTGAGAAGATATTAATGGCAATCGTCGTGATGACATTATATCTTAGCCATACCACCACTTACTTAATTGCAAGGATCTCTGCTTGATACACACTGCAGTGGTCGGGTAAAATTTTCGAGCACTGCCTCATCTGCTTTCAAAACTACCCATGCCTCAGAACCAAATAACAACACGGGTAGTATCAGGGTCTTGTCTAAGCCAGAAATTGGTTTGTTGTGCGCTCTAAATACCAAAAAAGTGATCGCGAAAAATAAAATCTATGTTAGGAATTCCGTGGTACTTACAAAATCCTTAATTGTTTTCCATGCCACTTCCCTAAGTTGGTTCATGTCTAGTATAGTGTCCCCACCAAAGTGCCGTTATGGGTTAGCCTCGAAAGCCAGGAAATACTCCAACGTCTCATCATCTTCACCACATGCTCTACACATGCTATTACTTGCCGCACCGATTTTACATAAGCGTGCTCGTAGTCCTATGATTCCCGTCATGATACCAATAGCTATACTGACCTCCTTCTTACAACCTTTCAATAATAGCGTTGTCCTCTCACGATCTGAATCCCCCCATAGGATTTTCGCCGTCCTACCCACCGTTTCGCTGTTTCACAGGGTTGCATGCGCATTCGTCGACCATGCCCTCAACTCGGACTGCGGCGACTCGAAAGGCTTCGGGTTAACCAAGTTTATTGACCGCAGTCCTCTGGCCTTCACTGCCACATCGTCTGCCATTTCATTCCCCCTTACTCCGTTATGGCCCGGCACCCAAACGATGAGGATTTTGCCATCCTCAGAGAAGGCGTTAATCTCCTTCTTCGTGACCTTGCCGTTATTGCCCTTATGGCAATTTTACTGTCGGTAAAGATGTTCACACTCGACGTCTTCCATCAATTCAAGACTGTGCCGACGGCAGCAGTTCCTCGCAATCGAATTCAAGGTTCATCTCAGGTATCCACTCGGAAAACTCTTTGCTTCCTTCCAGGTTTCCTATCGTCGCCTCGATTATACCGCAATGGTATGAGCTGCTCCCATTCTCAATCCATTCTCCCATCGCCTTAAGTCTCATAGCCGCAGTGGCTGCCTCACACTTAATGTGTATGTCAATGGTTAGGATATCTAGAATGGTCTCCAGTGGCCTAGTGGGCGTGGTCCTCGTCGCTCCGCCTATGCCATGACAACATGTTCTCTGAACCTGTTGTATGGTCCTTATGTTGCACTTTTTCTCAATAGCAGTCCACCGAACTACTGAGGCGTAAGTAAGTATCGGTCTTATCCCGCTCCTGTAGAGCCAGTGGACTATCCTAGGATTCAGGCCACATTTTGAGCCTACGGCCCGTTTACATATTGACCAACATCTGAGCCTTCTCAGAACGCTCCTGAATGTGACACTTCCATTTCAGCTTCCAGTCCAAGGTCACACCTAAGTATATGACCTTGTCAGATATCGAAATCATCTTATTGAGGAAACGTGGTGTGTTAAATCGGCCCACCTTCGTCTTCCTCGTGAACAGGCATATTTCAGTCTTCTCTAGGTCAACATTGAGACCTCTGGGTCTAGTCCAGTCATATGCCATATGCAAGACACTTTCGGCCCTTCTGCAAAGCTCGTTCGGATCCTTACCCGTTAGAAGTATTATAACATCGTCTGCGTAGCAGACGTGTTCAAATTCCTCCTCAGTCATCATCCATAATAGGTCATTCATGGTGGTCACCAATAGGTGTTATGATAAAATGGCCCCCTCTGGCGTGCCATGTGCCACTTTCCACTCCCTTATATTTATGCCATGGGACACACAATTTATCCAACTGTACCTTAGCATATGGTGTATCCAGTCTCAAAGACCCGGGTACACTCGGTACTTGTCAAAGGATTGAATCAGTGTGTCGGTCCGCACATTGTTAAAATCCCCCTCGATGTCAATGCATACGGTTAGGGTGTATGTTTTGACATCAAAGGATTCTTCTATTTTATGCACAACCTCGTGCAGGACAGTCTCCACCGACCTTCCCCCCTTGACATAAGCAGGCTGAATGTATTTGATCAGTACGCTGGATGTCTCTTTACTCTTTATCATGGTGTCCACAATTCGTTCCATTGTTTTGAGTAGAAAGGACGTAACCTAATATATTGGGTTGCCCAAAAAGTAATTGCGGATTTTTCATATGGTCGACGTTGACAAATTTTTTCACAGCTTGTGACTCTGTAATTGCATTCTTTCTTCTGTCAGTTATCAGCAGTTACTTTTAGCTTGCTTTAGAAAAAAAAGTGTAAAAAAAGTATATTTGATTAAAGTTCATTCTCAGTTTTATTAAAAATGCATTTACTTTCTTTTCAAAAATCCGCAATTACTTTTTGGGCAACCCAATAGCTGTCATATAAACCGATTTTCAGATTTGACGCCTTCAACCTCTCGAAGGCGTAATTACCACCCGATTTATGTGAAATTTTGTTATGACTTCCCGATAAATGTTATCCAAAATAGCTACCATATAAACCGATCGATCGATTTGACTTCTTAATCTTCTTAAACGCGCAATTATTATCCAATTTAGCTGACATTTTGCACAACGAGTTCTACTTTGGTCTCCAACAGCCAAACCAAGTATGGCCTCAATAGGTTCATATTGTTGTTGTTGTAGGCACATTTTCATGTGGAGGAGGCAGTCCTCGTCAAGCTCCTGTGGGTGACGAGCGGGAACAGGATAGCCATTGGTTATTTAAAGGCGCCAATAACTCGCCTTGTCATATCGAGTATCATAGGCACTCAGTATTTCTGCAAGAGGCAGTGCCGCCCGTCCCAGCACTGAGACTCTCCGATGGATACCGCTGATTGTTTGCGACTGCAGTTGCAGCTACTCCGTATCAACAACAATCTGTGGACGCGCGGTAGCTTGGAGCTATGCTTCTCGTGACAGCATTGAACACCACACAGTTCGAACCCCAATATTCCAGGCTGTGAGGTGCTCACAGCTATCCCTTGCCAGGTCACGAATGTCGAGTTTTACGCAGATACCTGCCATCACGGCCCAAACCTGCGAGGCCCAAGGCCCAAGGGTGAATACAATGCGTCTACCAACGCCCCCACATGTGGTAATCCACACATGAGTACCAATTTGATCCCACGTATTTGGACGTGTTCACCTCCTTGGTTAGGAGCGGAGCACTACCTAAAACTCCTTCCGATCTATGGGTCACGGCACCCGGTTGAAAACGCAACTCCACGCCGAGCTTTTGCTCTACCCGCGATTTGGGTACAAACCACAGCCACCACGTTGCTCCCCACTGGGGCCTCACCATTGTCAGGCTGGAACCAAAGTTCCAGGGGCTCCTGACACCCGTGGTACCAGATTAAAGTCTCCGGTCAGACTTCGTAGCCTTAAAAGACTACTACCAGTTGAACCCCAAACAGTTCCGGACTGGTCACCTGAATGGGAGAAAATCACCCTACGCCGACCTGTCGTGTTCAAATTCCTCCTCAGTCATCATCCATAATAGGTCATTCATGGTGGTCACCAATAGGTGTTATGATAATATGGCCCCCTCTGGCGTGCCATGTGCCACTTTCCACTCCCTTATATTTATGCCATGGGACACACAATTTATCCAACTGTACCTTAGCATATGGTGTATCCAGTCTCAAAGACCCGGGTACACTCGGTACTTGTCAAAGGATTGAATCAGTGTGTCGGTCCGCACATTGTTAAAATCCCCCTCGATGTCAATGCATACGGTTAGGGTGTATGTTTTGACATCAAAGGATTCTTCTATTTTATGCACAACCTCGTGCAGGACAGTCTCCACCGACCTTCCCCCCTTGACATAAGCAGGCTGAATGTATTTGATCAGTACGCTGGATGTCTCTTTACTCTTTATCATGGTGTCCACAATTCGTTCCATTGTTTTGAGTAGAAAGGACGTAACCTAATATATTGGGTTGCCCAAAAAGTAATTGCGGATTTTTCATATGGTCGACGTTGACAAATTTTTTCACAGCTTGTGACTCTGTAATTGCATTCTTTCTTCTGTCAGTTATCAGCAGTTACTTTTAGCTTGCTTTAGAAAAAAAAGTGTAAAAAAAGTATATTTGATTAAAGTTCATTCTCAGTTTTATTAAAAATGCATTTACTTTCTTTTCAAAAATCCGCAATTACTTTTTGGGCAACCCAATAGCTGTCATATAAACCGATTTTCAGATTTGACGCCTTCAACCTCTCGAAGGCGTAATTACCACCCGATTTATGTGAAATTTTGTTATGACTTCCCGATAAATGTTATCCAAAATAGCTACCATATAAACCGATCGATCGATTTGACTTCTTAATCTTCTTAAACGCGCAATTATTATCCAATTTAGCTGACATTTTGCACAACGAGTTCTACTTTGGTCTCCAACAGCCAAACCAAGTATGGCCTCAATAGGTTCATATTGTTGTTGTTGTAGGCACATTTTCATGTGGAGGAGGCAGTCCTCGTCAAGCTCCTGTGGGTGACGAGCGGGAACAGGATAGCCATTGGTTATTTAAAGGCGCCAATAACTCGCCTTGTCATATCGAGTATCATAGGCACTCAGTATTTCTGCAAGAGGCAGTGCCGCCCGTCCCAGCACTGAGACTCTCCGATGGATACCGCTGATTGTTTGCGACTGCAGTTGCAGCTACTCCGTATCAACAACAATCTGTGGACGCGCGGTAGCTTGGAGCTATGCTTCTCGTGACAGCATTGAACACCACACAGTTCGAACCCCAATATTCCAGGCTGTGAGGTGCTCACAGCTATCCCTTGCCAGGTCACGAATGTCGAGTTTTACGCAGATACCTGCCATCACGGCCCAAACCTGCGAGGCCCAAGGCCCAAGGGTGAATACAATGCGTCTACCAACGCCCCCACATGTGGTAATCCACACATGAGTACCAATTTGATCCCACGTATTTGGACGTGTTCACCTCCTTGGTTAGGAGCGGAGCACTACCTAAAACTCCTTCCGATCTATGGGTCACGGCACCCGGTTGAAAACGCAACTCCACGCCGAGCTTTTGCTCTACCCGCGATTTGGGTACAAACCACAGCCACCACGTTGCTCCCCACTGGGGCCTCACCATTGTCAGGCTGGAACCAAAGTTCCAGGGGCTCCTGACACCCGTGGTGCCAGATTAAAGTCTCCGGTCAGACTTCGTAGCCTTAAAAGACTACTACCAGTTGAACCCCAAACAGTTCCGGACTGGTCACCTGAATGGGAGAAAATCACCCTACGCCGACCTCAGCCAACATACAAGAGTATGCATCAAACATACAGCTAGACAATATACACAAAACACAAACAGGACACGGCAGCCCTCACGGGCTACGCCACATAAATCAGCAACAACATGGGACTTTACAATCAACGCGGCCACCCTCACGGGTGACCGATCACAACCACAACAGCTAAGGGAATCAACAATGGGCAAACACCGCTGCATCAACATGGGCAAGGCAGGTGCCAGGCCATGCCATGCGCAGCACCAAATCACACAGTCGCGCCAGCACAGCAACACCTCGTTATGGATAACTAGCGTGCATTCATACCTCCACTAAGTCTAGTCCGCCTCCTAAGAAATACTTCCCGGGAAAAGGTGGCCAGCCTTGCAACAGTCGTCTCGTCCTCAAGGGCCCTGGTGAAATCCCACACCGCCTCGCTAATCCCCATCGCGCCTAAATCTCTAATGTCTGCATAGTACGGGCATTCTGTCAGTACATGCCTCCAGTCCTCACGTCTCCCACAGTCGCACAAATCAGTCGCGGACAGGTTCCTCTGATGCAAAAATGCATTAAAGGAACCATGTCCCGTCAGTATGAAGCCCAGACTTAGGCCGAAGCCAAAGTCCGGGCGGTCTCGTACGAACGTCGCGTCACGAATAAATTCATAAGTCACCCGACCATTGTCACTGTTCGTCCATCTAGTCCTCCACCTATCATCAAGACGCTCCAAAAGGAGTGTCTTGAGCCGCCTAATATCCCCATCTGCAAGCTCCGAAGCGGTGAGCCAATCCTCACGCACTAATGGAATTCCCTTTTTCACACTATACAGAACGGCCATGTAACTCACGAGTAAGTCAAGCGGGGGCGCGCCAAGCAATACCTGTAGTGCATCTGTCGAAACAGTCCTGCACACAGGCAAGCAAGCCAGCATTGCCACCCTCTGACAAGAGAGGATCTTCTTCCGTCCTAAGACAGTCGCAGCAATTCCGTGCCATACAGGCGCTCCATAAGTTGCACAAGCAACAAATAGACCACCATATATGGACCGAACAGCGCGACGACTAAGACCCCAATCACTTCTCAGAACACGCTTAACCATGCCGGCTACTCCAGTCATCTTCTCCTTCACCCGATCCAAATGGACCAGGAAACCCATCCTCTCCGAAACAGTCACTCCCAGATATTTGACGAGCGCTACGTTCCTGATGCTAGCTCTACCAGATCGAATCGTGGGTGGACGATTCCGCGACAAGATGCCCTTGAGCAACATTGTCACGGTTTTGTCCTCCGCGACGTCAACACCAACACGATCGCTCCATTCGCGCACAATGCCCATGGCAAGCTCACCACGAGTTTCCAGAGCAAGTCTGGAATCTCCTTCAACCAGGATGAGCAGGTCATCCGCATATGCGCTGATTTTGAAGGACTCAGCGAGACGTCCCAGCAGGGGATCCATCATGAGGTTCCATATATATGGAGCACAGATGGAGCCCTGAGGGCAGCCACGCTGAATATCCTTCCAAACCGTATCGCTAGCACCAACCACGCAAGCTCTTCTATCACAGAAGTAACTACGCCAGAGAGAAAGTTCCCGACAACCTATTTCGCCTAATCTCGTGAGTACACTACGCCATGAAAGGTAATCAAACGCGCCTTTGAAATCGACAAATATGCCAAGGACATATTTGGCGCTCGATTCTCTCACACAGTTCTGCACGTGGATCCAGGCATCCACAGTGCTCTTTTCCTCCCGAAAGCCGAACTGGTACGGAGAAGTACCCTCCTCGTAGCCCTCCCTAAATCTTGTCACCATTATCCTCTCCAATACTTTTGCAAGCACGGGGAGGAGACTGATGCCCCGATACGATCTTGGATTGCTCCTCAATCGATCGGGCGATTTCAGAAGGACTACGACTCGAGCACATTTCCACGTACGAGGGAAATAACCTGCTTCGACACATCGTGTGAGGATCAACTCGACATGGTCAGGTATAGCCTTCCAGATGCTTTTACACATCTGTCCAGTCATACCGTCCATGCCAGGTGACCTCCCGCTTCTAAGCCGGCAGACACTGTCCACTATCTCGACCCTTTCCAGACTTGGAGGAGGCACGATCATCTCCACACTGGGAGCCTGTTCGTGCTCATCCGCATCGGGAAAGAACGTTCCCATTAACACCCTAGCACACTCGTTCCAAGAAGTCAACACGTTGTCACCCACTCTAAAACCGCCCAGGTCACCTTGACTAGAACCCTGTTGCCCACCGCGCCGGCATACGCGGTATACCTTGCCCCATGGATCATCTCTGTTGTCCTGTACAAATCTCCTAAAGTGATCTTCCTTGCTCCTAATCAACAGTTGCTTGTACGTCCTCAAATTGCTAAGGTAGTCGTTTCGGCGTGAGACAAGATCCTCAGCATTGGAACTTCTGGCTCTTTGGAATCGCTTCCTCAGACGCCTGACGTTCCGCCGCATTGTCTCCAGCTCACGGGTCCACCACTTGACCTTACTTGGTTTCGCCTTTCGACGTCTGCCAAGGAGCGCATCATTCACCGCGCTCATCCACTCGTCTACCTTAGCAATTTGGTCACCTATAGTCAGTGCCCTAAAGTCATCTAAAGACAATGCTGAAGCAGTCTCCCTAAAATTTTCCACATACAAGTCCCAGTTCACGTCTCGATCTTTCCAGCACCTGGATCGTTCAGTCGTAACCCGAGTCCGTCGATCCCTGGAAGTGACCATAATCTCAATCGGATTATGGTCACTTGAGCCCCATTCGTCACAAACCCTCCACCTAAACTGGTAAGCAGTAAATGCCGCCCCATTTGCAGCCGTAACGTCAATGTCGCTAACGCCTGAAGGCCCATCAAAGGTATACTTCTCGCTCGGTACGTTCAACACACCGACGTCATTCAAAGTCAACCATTCGCTAAGCAACTGCCCACGATGGCGATTCTCATGACCAAGCGAGTGCTGGGTCATTTTCGAGAACCACATCGGGGAGGTTGCGTTGGCGTCTAAACTTAGGATGAGCGGATTGCTACTCGCGAGTAGTAGCACCGTATCCATATATCCAAGATAGGGCTCCAAGTCGCCGCGAAACCTACAATAGATGCTAGCCAAGAACATCTTACCACACCGCCCTTCTGCACAAATACAGACTCCCCATTGGCTATAGCTAACCACCGTACAGTCGATGTCGCTGTCATCTACAATTATCGCAGAGTCACCCCCGCTGTCAGTAAAGACTCGCATCCCCCCCGGCAATCCTACAACACTACCATCCACTACGTACGGTTCCTGTACCAGCGCGACCGAGCAACCAGTGCTGCGCATGACATGACCCAACTCCTGCGTCACCGCTCTAGACCGCTGGCAATTAAATTGAAAAAATTTAATTCCCATGACGATC
Organism: Stomoxys calcitrans; assembly: GCF_963082655.1. Classification (NCBI taxonomy): domain Eukaryota; kingdom Metazoa; phylum Arthropoda; class Insecta; order Diptera; family Muscidae; genus Stomoxys; species Stomoxys calcitrans. The sequence goes on from NC_081554.1 coordinate 77,361,378, forward strand.
TTTAATGCCTAGCATTCGCCCTAGCCGCCAAACCAGCATAAATTGGACAGGCCGCGGAGATCATCATATGATCCGCCGGCAACCCCTTAAACGCACAATTGCGACAGTGCACGGGGTTCGGACAGGCCGAAGCCACATGTCCGCCCAGTCCACAACGGCGACAAACATCGCCCTGCACGCGGCAATCCCTCACCCTGTGGTCGAATCCCATGCACCGATGGCATGCGAAGACCGCATCCTGCATCCGGGCGATGAAGCGGAACCACTTCACATAAACGCCCTCCTCGCACAACTTGTCTGCCACCCTCGGAGTGCACTCCACGGTGACATTGGCAGCGCCACCCTCCGGCTTCCAAGGCGCGGAAGCCAGACGCACCGACCGACGGTACACCTCCTCAGTCATCGTCTCCTTCAGATTGAGGGAGTACAGCTCCGCCATGAACTCATCGGGAGTTATGGCAGCATGTACCCCCCTTACAACGACCTTCGGGCCCAGCTTCTCGCGGACCTCCACCTCCAATCCCACCTCCGCGAACTTGCCGTTCGCCCTGATCCGCTCCCTCTCAGCCACCGACGGGGTGCGGATAACCGCTCCGCCATCCCGAGTCGGCCGGACACCATGGACCCTCACACCAAGTGTAGGGCCCACCTCCTCCACCACCTTCTTCACGACCTCAGCCGAAGTCGTCACCGCCTTCCCCTTGCCCTTCACCACCACCGACCATGTCTCCACCGGCTTCACAACCGGCACAGACGGGGCGGCAGCGACAGCGACAGCAACGGGGGCAGCGGGGGCAACAAATGTGCCAGTTCTCGCGTTCACAGCCCCGGGGGCAACAGCAACAGGCTGACGCCCACCCACCAACGCGCCGCGACCAGCCATCGCCTCATAAGCCGACAGCTTACCCTTCATTGCCTCGTTATCCAGCATCAGCCTCATGAGTAGCTCCTCATACTGCCCAGCATACTGGATAACCCTTCTCGCCATACTTCCACTCACACCAGCTTCATATACAGCACCCACCAACGCATCCGTCACCTCCTTCATCTCCCCTACCGTGACGCCTTGCTTCCCCAACGGTGCAGCAAATACCCGCCTGCGAGCCCTACTCTCCCGCTGCTCCCCCTTCCTCGGAGTCGATGGACCCCCACCTTCACTGGCAACACCAGCACCGCCATCAACCACCGCCGCCGCACTGGCACTACCACCAGCGCCATCAACCCCACCAGCTGTCCTCCTACTACCAGATGGCAATTCACCACCACCTGCCACCACCTTCCCCCCCTTCCCAACCGCCACACCAGGCGAACCCAGTTTCAGGCGCTTCCCATCCTCACCTCCACTGCCACTGGACAACAAGTCCACTGACTCCTTCCTCATCATCATCCCTCCAGCCCGAGCCACCGACGAATCGGTGCTAATCCCACCATCCGAGGTCCCCCCACCTCCTACACTCCCCTTCTTCCCCTTGCTCCTCTTCACCATACCAAAGCTCCTCCGTCTAACCTGTCTCACTTTGGTCAAAACAACCGCTCCCAAAAATTAAACTCCAAAAAAAATTTTCACTATTCACCTTCACAATTTTTCACTTTAACTTTCTTCACGCACTCTACTCACAATATATCTGGTCGCTATGACATCCGCTAACAGAAAGCCAGGTCAATAGGTTCATGGCTTGGTATCTTTATCTTTTGTTTGCCTATAAAGAGATATGGAGGCCACCGTAGCACAGAGGTTAGCATGTCCGCCTATGACGCTGAATGTCTGGGTTCGAATCCTGGCGAGACCATCAGAAAAAATTTTCAGCGGTGGTTTTCCCCTCCTAATACTGGCAACATTTTGAGGTACTATGCCATGTAAAATTTCTCTCCAAAAGAGGTGTCGCACTGCGGCACGCCGTTCGGACTCGGCTATAAAAAGGAGGTCCCTTATCATTGAGCTTAAACTTGAAACGGACTGCACTCATTGATATGTGAGAAGTTTGCCCCTGTTCCTTAATGGAATGTTCAAAGAAGTAGACAAATGCAATACATGGTGGAGGGTATATAAGATTGGGCCCGGCCGAACTTAGCATGCTTTTAGTTGTTTACCTTAATATCAAGATTTCTTTCAAATTACTCTATACAAGTCGTTATAACATGGCTCTGTTGCTCTTTCTTCCCTTTTTCTTAATTTCATTACAATCTTTTCAGTCAGACTTTGATCATCTCAATTCTTGACTTTAATTTTCATTCAAACATAGGCAAAGTCTTCAGAAAATTTAGAACAGAAGGCGAAATGCGGATGATGCAATATCTGGCCACTTCAGAGTAGGGTCGATTTAACAGAGGAGATTATCATGCATATTCTTATATGATTGAAGTGCTGATTGTTGTCTCTCAAAAGATTAACTGGCACATTACTAGCGCCATTCTCTACCGGCAGTATGTATAGTGACCAATCAAATGCTCAGATTAAGTTCTATGAATAAAGATACGATGCAATGTCCATTGGACAAAACATATATCTGAAGTTCAAGTGCTTGGACTTTCTGAAGCGATGCAAAAATTATTTCACTTGCTCTGATCTTCTCAATATTTGTTAACCCTACATAGGGAGGAAGATGGAATTAAACTCTCATGTACAAGCAAAGTCCTTCTTGGAGCTGCTTGAGCGATTTCATTGGAACTCGATGGTATTGATACTTTCGACCGTCAACGAGATAATTGGGCGGTACCAATTGGAGTTTTGGAGTTGGTTAATCCAATATAGATCAGATATTCACGATGCGTCAAATCCTGAAGAAATATTTATAGCAACTGAAACAACATCCCCGAATATTTCTTAACAAGTTGAAACCTGTAAATTCAATGCCATCCCTTTTAGTCGATATACTACTCAATGCAATTCGTATATGGATTTCATATTGATTCCAAATTGAATTGAATCTTACATTCAATTTCATAAATTTTCTATATTTCTTTGCCAATGTTCTTTTCTGTATCCATAGGCAGCAGTCGGGCAGGAAGGCTTGCAGTAAATATTCCTCCATCGAGTATGTACTTAAAAATTAGTGCTGCTCCATGGAGATGCGATGTTAGATATCTGTCTGTTTGTGGGGCTTTTGGTTGGGGATGTAACATTTTAAAGTAAATCTATTTATCTTCATAGTTAGCATCATAAAATTAAATGGTTGAGGGTGTACTCGAGTGGATCCCTAGCGGCACTAACCCACTAACGAAAGCACGCAGCAAGCACGCATTACCAACCCCAAAAACTGCTCTCACTGCTGCCTTCAAAAGCAACTATAACTACACAACAACAAACTACAACAACAACCACAGCAGCCAAGTAAAGTTCCATGGTGTTTGTAGGTGTCTTCAACTGAAGGGTTTGGCAAAGTATTACTTTGATGGTGGTGACTGTGGCAATGGCATTAGATGTTGGATGCTAGATGTTGAATGCTGGAGAGGTCGATTGTTTGGTGTGGGAGCTTAAAAAACAAATCACATGACATTACAACTAGGTTTAGAGCGAAAGCCAAAGCACGAAACTGAAAAATGCCTACACCAGAAACCTTATTCTGCCACGGCTTTGCTGCCTGTGCAAAGAAAGCATTGGCGACATAATCGCAATGAGTTAAAGGGGTGGTCGTCATGTCACAAGTAGAACATCCGTTACCAGTCAAAAATAAAAACAGATTTTACTATGTGTGTGTGTGTGTGAGTTTGCCTGTATATTTGAGGTTGCGTTCTTATAAGGTGGTACTGGGTATGATTTAAATTTGTTCTTATTAACCATGTTTTAGGCTCAGAACAATTCCTGGATGGAATTCTGGAGTAATGTGGAAGGCACATCCGAGGCTGTGGGCTACATAAGATCCTATACTCCTATTACGGTAGGGTAAGTCGGAGGTTGTATGAAAAATTTCCAGAGAGAAAACATAAGAAGTACTCATGGATACACATTGACAATCAACAATCCCATGAGGAAAACTAGTAAGGCCTTCTTAAATCAAGACTGATAAAAGCGCTTCCAAGCCTTCTAATAGAAGGGACGTATGTCTTCTAAAATGAAGCTTTCAAGATGACTACCTTGCAACTTGTAAAAATTTTATAAGAGATGCCTCTATCGTCTTTATGTATTCCTTCTGAAGTACCCCATAAAATATATGGCACACATGTGAGTGCCTGTTGAACTTCTGATGTTTTTTACGCAGAAATCCTTTCCTTTTTAAGGCCATGTATTTATCGTGAAACGAGACCATCAGAAAAATATTCAGCGGTGGTTATCCCCTCCTAATGCTGTCAACATTTGTGAGGTACTATGCCATGTAAAATTTTTCTCCAAACAGGTGTCGCACTCCGACACGCCGTTCGAACTCGGCAATAAAGAGGAGGCCCCTTATCATTAAGCTTATATTTGAATCGGACTTCACTCATTGATATGTGAGAAGTTTGCCCATGTTCCTTAGTAGAATGTCACTCAATGTAAAAAAGATATAAATATGGAAATCGGAGACCACGCATCGCGGATGCAAAACAAGGAATGATATCAGGTTTCCAAGTCGCCGGCTTTTCCCTCCGTGATATGGCGCCGGGAGAGGATGTTACGAATATGTGTTAGTCGACTTTCCCTGATGACGTAGTTTAGGCACGGTTTAAGTGACAGTCTGCCATTAGACTCACTTAGACGTTTTCATCTATTGCGATATCACAGAAACAAAGAAATAAGAACCTAAAGTGGAACTTCGTTTGATTGCCGGTGTAGAACACACACACAGCAGATGTTCTATAGCCTCTTGTTCCTCGACGTCCTTAAAAATATGCTTCTGTAAAAGTCGTTATTTGCAAGCTTCAGTCTGTCAGCATGTTTTCCGACCGGGACATTGACCAGTCACGACGGACAAAGTGAGTAAGACGTCTGTTCTAGTCAGCGACAGCAAATCAGTAGATCTCCACAAGTCTCGATTGAGCCACATAATTCTGGAATGTACACAACCCCTTTGTGAGCATCTCGTTCATTGTCCTTCGGTTCTGATGCTGAAGACTTAGCTTACGTATCGCTAGAGGCAAACTCACAGATTCCAGTTCCCCTGGAATGTGTAGAGTATTTCCTAGTCTCGCACACACCTCTGCTCTAAAATTCCCTGGGATATCTATGTGGCCCGGTACCCAGGACAGGTGAATTTTGAGCTCTTCAGCCATGAGAGAACTGCGACAGTCGTGGACGATTTTTGAATTCAGATAAATGTTCTCCAGAGATTGTATGGCTGTCTGAGAAGATATGTTTGCCACTCGTAGTTATGGCATTATATCTTAGCCATTCCACCACTTATTTAATATAATAATATTTTCGATATGACCAGTCCTAGTTCTTCACAGTACACCCCAAAGCCCACCTGGTCGTCTAGTTCGAATCCATCCGTATGGAAATCTATGTAACTTCTATTACCAGGGATATCGTAGTTCCAACCGATTCTATCTGGACTAATTATATTTAGAATACTTTTTTCAAAAGCGGCTCAGGCAGAGTGTAATCCATACTGCTTAGAACATCGGGCATTGTATCAGGGATAACACAATGTTCGTAGCCGCCGTATGACCTACGTGAAAGCTCCCTTAGCCTCACAGTAGTGGTTGCAGCAATTAATCTAGCCACAATGTCCATAGTCATTAGATGTAGCATTTAATTCGTTGCCTCAGATAATGTCTCTCTCAATGGGGATGTGATGCACAAACAAGCCATCCTTTGGATCCGGCTGAGTATAGTAGGAGGATTTTGAAGAACCATCCACCAGATCACAACAACACATAGCACTGTAGGTCTGACAACTGCAGTACGTATTCAGTGTATGACACACAATTTAAATCCCAACTTTTGTCAATGACTCTCTAGGAGGAGAATTGCCTTTCTTGCCCTTTCAAAAATGTTGGGTTTGAAGTTTACTTTCCTGCCCTTACGCTTAGACTTTCGGTAGTCCACTTCGCTGTCGCACGTAGAACTTCCAGAAGTATATCTCTAAGAGTGCTGGGAAACCTTCCCCTAACAACATTGGCCACGTCATCTGCATACGCGACCACTTTTACGCCTTTTTCTTCCAGAGACAATAACATATTGTTAATGGTTATATGCCAAAGTAGAGGAGTAGGAGATTTTCCTCTGGTGATCCTTCTTTTTAGATCTACAGATCTCATGACTTCCGTAATACATCTTCTAGTAAGTAAGTTATAATTAAACTTTCTTACGGTAGTGTTGATGCCCCCAGCTCCTTCATGATTGACGTGGGTTTTACATTATTGAAAGCACCTTCAATGTCAAGCAATGCTACCATTGTGTATTCCTTGACAGCGAGAGAACCCTCTATGTAGGCGACTAGGTCGTGAAGGTCTGTTTCAGTGGACTTGCCCTTGGTATATGCATGGCGTTGCCGAGACTGGTGATCTTCAGGGATCTTTGCCCTAAGATATGTTTCTATCGTCCTCTCTAGAGTGTTTAGCATAAAGGATGATAGACTAATAGGACGAAAAACTTTCGTGAGGTAAGGTTTTCCTGATTTTGGAATGAATATGACCTTTGTGACCCTAAATCCAATAGGTCTATAAGACTTACTGATACAAGCAGATAATAGCTGCGTTTTATTTTAGTGCTATATAGTATAAATCAAGATTAATCAGTAATTTTTATCTGACTCGCACTGGATAGGAATAATAATAACACAGCAAATGTCTCCCAAAGCCAAGGAGCCCGTCTATGGACACAGCTTGTAATTCAACCGGTGATACATCATTAGGGCCTGGCGACTTAAATGAGTCGAAACTTTTTATCGCCCAAAGGATTTTCGGCTCAAACACAATTTCCCCAATAACCTTCGACGAATACACCCCAGTGACTACCTCTTCTTCAGTCAAGTTGTTCGCTGGAGAGTTTTCCGGGAAATGTGCGTCTAGTGTTTCCTCACTAGAAATTGTACATACATTCTCTGACTCCTGAATACATCCCAACGTAATAGGTCTCGAGGATAGGATCTCCTTTAGTCTAGTCTAGAATTCCACCCATGATTTGTTCTGATCCTTTCTCAACTCGTTCTTATATTTTCTTAGCTCAGTCTTTTAGATGTCCCAATCGTGTGGTCCTCTTTGATGAAGAGTTTTGTACAGTCCTTTCTTAGACCAATCAGCTCGGGAGTCCACCATGGCGGTCGCTATTTTCCTCTTGGCTTGGCACTAGGACATGCTGACACATGCAGGACTATCCCTTCTAGAAGGCGCCTTCGTGATCCGTTTGACCATTATGTCTATATCCTCCGCTGTTTCCACTTCCATTTCTGGTCTAGAAGGGATAGTCCTGCAGAATGTGTGCCGAAATTTACCCCCATCCGCCTTTCTTCTGTTTAGCCGAGGGACCACTTCTGCTGTATTTTCCCCAAGGCTGAAACTAATATACAGATGATCAAAGAAGCAGTGGTCATCCAAAACTTCCCAGTCGCATATCCTTTCGCTTAGATCTTCCGATACAAAGGTAATATCTGATACCTCCTGCCTGTTCCTGGTAATAAAGGTCGGGTTATTCCCTTTATTACAAATCGCCAGATTCCAACTTATAGTATATTCGATTAACAGCTCATCCCTTTCGTTTATATCCACTTTCCCAAGTCTGGTGATGTGCATTACCATCACCTCCTACAATAAGGCTCTTTTTTCCTGCAGAATCGGGTTCAACCAGCAACTTAAGGCTTGAAGGCGGCATCTCTGAATCGTGTGTCATATATAGGGATGCCAGCCAGTAATGAGACTTATTTATTGCAAGGCTGGCTACTGCTTAATCTTCAGTGCTTAGCGCTAGAAGAAGAAAAACATTAAAACTACTCTTTGCAAGAATATGTGTCTCTCATTCCCCGTACCCCTGAGTAGATAAAACCCGCCGAAGTGGCTTTACAATGGTGGAGATTTATCTGTGGAAACCGGACCATAGTCAGGATTCAGAACATCTACCACTGTTGTGTTAGCCTCTTCTTCCGATTCCGTCAGGAGTTAATCCTCACAAGATTCGTTTGATTTTGTGATGATGAGCTTCCGTACGCATCCAGGGGCAGGTGAGAAAGCAGTGGAACCACTCTTCCTCAGGACACTGGACACTTGTGGAGTGATCGATTCCTCTTAAATGCTTCACTGGCTGCTGCTGTCGAAGTACTTTTTGAGTTTCGTCCTTCCCCGCTGGCGCACGCCTTGAGCCCAGTACAACTTGATGACCCACCAACGCAGGGCTTGTCGAGTCCCGTTTCGACACCATCCCCTCTTGTCTCGATTGTGGCAGGGGGATTTTCAGTCTCCTGCAATCCGCCAGACTTTACCAATGTGGTCGATAGTTCCGCAGACAAGTGTTCTCCAACAACTGCTGAGCCGTCTCCTGTTTCCCCAACCCCACCACTTCTATAGACCTTCAGGTTCAACTTGTTAAATCCGTAGGACACAACTCCATCAGACGAGACAGCCTGAGTTTAGTACTAAAAATTGCATGTCTTTGGTCGCCATCAGCCTCATCCAATTAACCAATCTTCCAGTCGGTGATTAAAAGATTCGGATTACATTCCCTTAACCTCCCAAGCATGGATTTAGGATCTGAGGGAATCCTTCGTACCCAAGCGTGTGCCATTGGTCGAGAAGGAATATCTTCCTTTTTGACTAAATCTAGTGCTGCGCCTGGCTAGATATCGCCAATATATCTCAATTGAGCATTGATCCCCGAAGGCAACTAGTTTGTATCAGTCCCGATACTAACCTGTATCGTCGCAGACTGGAGGAGGCCTTGGTAAATCCGCAAGGAAAGAGTATAAAGATGACAGTTCATTGACTATCCCACTCCAATTGTTCCCAGGTATGCAGCCCTATTCTTCTCCCTTGTCGACAACTACCATCACCAAGCTATCCTTAGCGGCATTAGCAAAGGTTTTTGGACCCATATTACTATTGTTCGCCTTAGTTCTTTCGGGTAAGGGATGCCCCCAGGTGACCGCAGCCTTTTAACTGACTGCGGTGCAGTTTCCGAGTGTAGCTTTCGGTAAAGGGCGTTCAGCGAATCTCCGAGTATCTCCTTATCAGTGAGAGTGTTAGGATCATTCGCACCAAGTCTCTCAATAAACCTGAGTGCGATGCGCCTCCTATAACTCCAACCTCTTAAAGAGCGTATTGGTTTGCCAAAGAAGGCCGTTGCCCTAGGCATATTATAGGCACGCGAAGATAAAATAGGTTCGGCCTTGTCCTTAAGATTCGAACAGGGTGACTTCGTTAAATGCCCCTGCTGACCAGTCATCAGTCGGCTAGTGGAGTCTAGCGCGACCGCAACATGACTGATACCATCACCGCAACTGTTTATAGACTCAGGGTCTTTGGAGTCTATTCTAAGCCTGTTCCGGTGTTTTAGATCTACCATTCCACTGGAAAGCAAATCATCAACCGCCTCACGAATAACACTATCGTAAGTACTCTTGAGTGATTAAAAAAATAACCAGCGGTCTGGTGGACTGCTCTCCAAAAATCCATCTTCATAACGTTCGGAACACCCTACTGTATACGCAAGATATTCATTGCTGTAGATTACAGTGAACACATCAAACAGAACAAGAACACAGCATACTTCGAAATGATGCTGTGAAATGAAAAAGTAAAGGCTTAAACTAGACATATGGACCGACAAGGAGTTGAACACAATACCATTCCAAAGCTCCCTCTAAATGAAAACTATGCTTCCATAACAGCATACAAGTTTAAGAAAACGATTTTCCTTATAGTAGCAGTGGTTAACAAGATGATTGACACAAATCGAAGTACCACTGCTTCCATTCGTCGTTTAAAGCAACGAAGAATGTACGCGGGAATGGACAAAATTTCGATAAAATTTTCTTCAATATTTCTATGAAAATTTCTCTTAAGGCAATATTTCCATTGATCTTGGAGCAAATGGGAGCAAGCAATAGGGATACACGAGCGATCACACAAAACCCGTGCGGTTGGGTCGCTGGGCCAGTAACCCACAAGCAATAGGGATACACGAGCGATCTCACAAAACCCGTGCGGTTGGGTCGCTGGGCCAGTAACCCACAACCGAAAGATTATAAGAATTACTATGAGAAACAAAAGAATAGTAAGAGCGGACTCCCCTAATGTTGAAAGGACCATGATTTTCGGATCTGCACCGGGAATGTCCGCACTCTTTATAGAGAAGGTGCAGTATATGCATTGGCGGATGTATTGGAAAAGTATAAGGCATATATTACCGCCTTACAGGAAGTGCGATGGACCGAGAATGGCGTCACAACAATACCAAACGGTGACGAACTATACTATAGCTGCCATGACGCGAGGCATGAATTTGAGTGTGGATTTGTGGTTAGTCGGAGATTGAAACACCTTGTCTCCAGCTTTACACCTGTGGATGAGAGGCTAGCCACAACCCACATAAAAGCCAACTTTTTCAACATCAACCTTATTTGTTCCCATGCCCCGACGGAAGACAAGGACGAGCAGACCAAAGATATTTTCCTACGAGCGCCTAGAGAGACAATATGACCGCTGCCACTCCCATGATAATAAAACCTTTCTGGGAGATTTTAATGCGAAGATATGGAAGGAAGACATCTTTGGTTCAACAGTCGGAAAGTTTAGCCTTCACGAGATAACGTCCAGTAATGGGTTGAGGCTGATAGATTTCGCCGTGGCAAAGAACATGGTAGGTAGCAGCACCAGTTTTCAACACAAAAAAAAATCACAAAGCCACATAGCTGTCACCCGATCAAAACAAGAGGAACCAAATTGATCACTTTTTGATAGATGGATGGTATTCATCCAGCGTACTATTCATTAGATGTACGATCGATCCATGAGCAATGTACGATCTGGCACTGCACGGAAGCTGAACATTGAAAAGCTGCAAACACAACAGATTGACTGACTGTCCCAACTGTACGATGAAAGCACTTCTTGTCCCGAAGATATAAGGCGCAGTGATAATCTATTACTCACTTCATTGAAAATGCCTCGAAATCCGTAGTTGGGTACCGGAAACCTCCCCCAAGAAACCCAAAAGTGTCGAGATGCCACTGAAATGGCATACAGAGCAACCCTCCAATCTGTTGCAACGCACCAGTTGCAAGAGAGATATCGGGAGAAAAAGACAGAGGAGATAGAAATAGGAAATGAAAAGAGCGAATTGAGATATACAGAAATCAGAATGATGTCTGAAATTCTACCAAAGAATCAAACATAAAACTGATGGCTTTGGTGCAGGCACATCCTCCTTCAGAGACAAAGAAAGAAATCTGGTAACTGACACAGATAGTGTGCTGAGGATATGGAAAGAACATTTATCCAGCTGCAAGTGTCCGACGATGGCGGCGAAAAGGGGACCGCAGAACCAATCCCTGATGACGGTATAGAATGTTTACCTACTAATCAGAATGAGATCCAAGTAGCAGTCGGGTCACTGCTGAAGAACAACAAGGCAGCAGGAGCCAATGGGTTGCCCGCCGAACTATTTAAGACTGAAGGCGACATGATGATAAGGCATATGCATTAGCTTGTCTGCGCATATTGGCTAGAAGAACGCATGCCCGATGATTAGAACCTCAGTTTACTATGTCCCCTACACAAGAAAGGAGACAAGACGGAATGTACCAACTACAGAGGGATAAGTTTCCTTCCCATCAGAAGAACAACAAGGCAGCAGGAGCCGATGGGTTGCCGACTGAACTGTAAGACCGAAGGCGACACGCTGATAACATCAGCTTGTCTGCGCGATCTGGCTAGAAGAACGCATACCCGATTATTAAAATCTCAGTATACTATGTCTCCAACACAACTGTGACCCGACTGAAGAAAAACAAAGCAGCAGGAGCCGACAGCTTGCCCGCTGAACTATTTAAGACTGAAGGCGACATGCTGATAAGGCATATGCATTAGCTTGTCTGCGCAGTTTGGCTAGAAGAACGCATACCCGATGATTGGAACCTCAGTTTACTATGTCCCCAACACAAGAAAGGAGACAAGACGGAATGTGCCAACTACAAAAACATAAGTTTTCTTCCCATCGCATACAATATACTTTCGAGTGTACTGTGTGAATGATTCGAACCTAAGGTCAATGAGATAATTGGGTCTTATCAATGTGTAGAGATGGGTTTCCACTGGGTAAATACCCAACGCTTGGGTATCTTTTATGGCATCAATACCCTATATCGGGAGATCGGGCGGTCGGTCTATAGGCCAGCTATTGAGTTGCCCAAAAAGTAATTGCGGATTTTTCATATAGTCGGCGTTAACAAATTTTTTCACAGCTTGTGACTCTGTAATTGCATTCTTTCTTCTGTCAGTTATCAGCTGTTACTTTTAGCTTGCTTTAGAAAGAAAGTGTAAAAAAAGTATATTTGATTAAAGTTCATTCTAAGTTTTATTAAAAATGCATTTACTTTCTTTTAAAAAATCCGCAATTACTTTTTGGGCAATCCAATATATCCAAATATAGTCCGATCTGAACTACACTTCACGGAAATGGGTAAGGGTCTAACAAAACTCACTGTGCCAAATTTCATCGAAATCAGATGAAAAGTTACCAATTTATTGCCTCAAGGCTTTATGTCTAGAGATCGGTCTATATAGCGGCTTCATATAACTAAAATCCGAGAGGGTCAGGTTCATATACAAAGAATACGAAATCATCAAAAATTGTTTGGAAAATGTTTTTATGTCCAAGATATCTGCAAAATTATAAATACCCAGCTTTTGGGTATAAAACCGGGTAAATACCTTTTGGGTATTTACTCATCGCCCATCGCTATCAATGCGGCTTTAGACGTGGTCAAACCACCATAGACCAGATATTCGGACTGCGCCAAATCCTGGGAAAGACCCGTCTTGCAGTAAATGGGGAAAAGACCATGAAATTTTCCCTAAAGACAAAATTTCAATGAAATTTTCTTTAAAAGAAAATTTCCACAAAAGTTTTCTCTACAGACAAAATTTTTATGAAAGGAATTTTAGTGAAATTCATACTAAGAACAATACTTCAGTTAAACTCTCACTACCATCAACTAAAAGATAGATTTTAATTGTAGAGCTCTTTGCGACGAGTACAGCTCTTCCATCCATACCATTCGACTTACAACTGCTTCAAAAAACACCTTCAGTCTAAGTCGATCGTACTGCTTAGATCCTGTGTTTGCTGACCCCCGTGTACACTTCCATTACTGAATGTTTTAGAAATTTTGAAACTCTTATGTATATCGCATACATTTATCAAGTAGGAAAGAAGGCCAACCTAATTCCGCAATGCCCTAAAAAGACAATTTCATGAAAATGGCATTAGGGCGCCAACCAAATGTATGGTGTGCAGACAATGATATGTGCAATTCCCTAAAACATACTCATATAGGACAGAATACAAACACATAACCATATTTCACAAACAAATTCGCATGTGTGTGTACTTGTGACCATTTCTCCCCCTTTTTTTGTGAAAAGAAATGAAAGCAGGCCTATGGCGCCTATGGGTCGTTAGTTCAGTTGTTTTGAATCTTTTTCTTCTGCTATGTTTATACAAAATAAGAGAAAAAGGAAACTGAATGAGGGCTTGCATATATAAAAACAAATTTAAACGTTTACTATTAATGCCGGTAAGTATATGCAGAGATATTTAGTACTCGTGGTTATATCTTACATAACTCTTAACATATATACTTCAAAAAATGTATGCAAAAGAGAAGATTTTTCAATAATAAATATTTTTGATCTTGACAAGACTTTGTAATACACATTTATGGTCCTTTTTCTGCAACAAATGGTGTAAATTAATTTTCAAATAAAAAGTTTCAACCTTTGAAGAAAACTATTTAGAATTTTTGGACGGCTAAAGTATAGTTGGAGGCCATAGTGGAGGCTAGCGTAGTGCAGAGGTTAGCATGTTCGCCTATGACGCTGAACGCCTGGGTTCGAATCCTGGCGAGACCATCAGAAAAAATGTTCAGCGGTGGTTTTCCCCTCCTAATGCTGGTAACGTTTGTGAGGTACTATGCCATCTAAAACATCTCCAAAGAGGTATCGCACTGCGGCACGCCGTTCGGACTCGACTATAAAAAGGAGCCCCTTGAATCGGACTGCACTCATTGATATGTGAGAAATTTGCCCCTGTTCCTTAATGGAATGATCATGGGCAAGGGTTAAGGCATCTCCAAAATATTAATGTACATTTTATGCAGTTTTAGATTTGAAAGCATAACGTCTAACAAACGAACAACACTTGCAAAATATTGAATTTTATTATCAAAATGCGTGCTCTGTTAAGTTTAAGTTCATCGAGCGCATCCTTCATTGCGCGACGAAGCTCATTTTTGGCTCAATGGGTACGTGAATAAGAATAATTGTCGATTTTGGACTGAAGATCAGCCAGAAGCATTGCAAAAGCTAGAAATGCATACAGAAAAAGCCACAGTTTGGTGCGGTTTATGGGCTGGTGGCATAATTGGACCGTACTTCTTCAAAGATGATACGAATCGTAACGTAACTGTGAATGGTGAGTAACGTAACACTGAATGGTAAGCGCTACCGTGAGATTATATCCAGCTTCTTTTTAGCCAAAATGCAAGAGCTTGACTTGCATGACATGAGACATAGCACGCCTAACAATGGGCTTATTGAGAGGCAAATTCGGTGAACATTTTATTTCACGTTAGGGACCGGTCAATTGGCCGCCTCCATTGTGCGATTTTACTCCTTTAGACCATTTTTTTGTGGGGCTATGTTAAAGCTCATGTCTGACATGCCCTCTCCAAATAACGACGCATTGGAAGGCAACATTGAAGCATTTATTCGTGAGATACCGGACGAAATGTTGGAAAGAGTATGCCAAAATTGGACTAAGCGGATGGACCATTTGAGGCGCAGTCACGGTCAATATTTGCATGAAACAATGTTCAAACATTAAATTATACGGACAGGTCTATCGATTCAAATAAAGATTCAATGGTGATTTGATCTAATATCACAGAAACAAAGAAAAATCTGTGCAAAGTTTCAGTGCAATATCTCTATTTTTAAAGACTGTAGCGTGATTTCAACAGACAGACGGACAGACATGGCTAGATAGTCTTTGATTTTTACGACAATCAAGAATATATTGGGTTGCCCAAAAAGTAATTGCGGATTTTTTAAAAGAAAGTAAATGCATTTTTAATAAAACTTAGAATGAACTTTAGTCAAATATACTTTTTTTACACTTTTTTTTTCTAAAGCAAGCTAAAAGTAACAGCTGATACCTGACAGAAGAAAGAATGCAATTACAGAGTCACAAGCTGTGAAAAAATTTGTCAACGCCGACTATATGAAAAATCCGCAATCCACTTATTGGGCAACCCAATATATACTTTATAGGGTCGGAAATAGATATTTCTATGTGTTGCAAACGGAATTGCACAATGAATATAACCCCATCTATCGGTAGTGGGTATAAAAATATTGAAATTTTTCGAAATTTTCAATTAATTTTTTAATTGATACAATTAAAAATGTGATTGAGTTTTATTGAAAATGTCTATAATATTTGATACACAGATGTTTACTTACACGAGCATGAATCGGAGTTGCGTTGTTTGAACAAATTTCCGTGGGCACCCTTGTGAACAAAAACTAACCCGCGGGGGTTTTCCCAAAAATTTGGGGTTTCGGATAGGGATGTGTTGTGTTGTACACTAAGGCAGCTGCCCTTGGGCGATGAAGGACTCTATCGGGTTAATTCGTCATGTAGAAATGACTGCCATGGCATTGCCATAGATTTATCAAAATGTGGGACGCATTGGTCTTTCAAATCTTATTGCATTTATATCATAGTGGGCCATATAGCCTTTAATTATTTTATTTAATTGATTTTTCACTTTTCAAGTTTTTTGCCTGTTAGGGCGAGATCATGAATTTTTTACAATTTTTGTTTGTTTCTCTTTCAAGACGAGCTCAATGATCGGAGATGCAAATGGAAAAGGAAAGCCAAAGATAGAAACACACACCAAACACTATGGGACGCGTTTCGTGTTTGGTAAGAAGTTTTGTAAACCATATTAGGTGTGATGACTTCAAGGGCAATTACCACATTAACCACACTCGACAACCCTGTCTATTAGCTGTACTTTTCCGAATGCATGTATTTTTGTGTATGGACAGACATTCTTTCTGTGACAAATTACACTTCTCCCGTACTACACATGATTTTGTGCATTTGTTGGAATTTGTATTGATGGCTTCGAACGCTAAGACAACGGCAATGGCTCTCGCTGTTGCTCCGTGTGCCCAGGTTCGAATCCGAATTTTTCATTTTTGAAGTTTTTTGCCTGTTAGGTCGAGATCATTAAGTTTTTACAATTTTTGTTTGTTTCTCTTTCGAGACGAGCTCTATGATCGGAGATCCAAATGGAAAAGGACAGCCAAAGATGGCAACACACACCAACCACTATGGGGCGCGTTTCGTCTTTGGTTAGAAGACTTTTCAAACATATTAGGTGTGATGACATTTGAAGGGCCGTGCGTTGGAATGTTGTCTTTAAATCGTATTAATAGCAAAAACGCATCTATAATACAATTACCACATTACCCAACTCGACAACCCTGTCTATTAGCTGCAGTTTTTCTAATGCATGCATGATTTTACTTACTTACAGGTGCTGCAGATACTATAAGAGGAGGCGTATAGGTTCTAAGTCCCATTTCTTAATTCAAACAGTTTTCGGTGCAATCAAAAAAAGATTGAAATAATAAATGTTTTAATTGAAGAAGATAAATTTTCAATCCTATCTTTTAATGAAAAATTTTTCAGATAAGGTTAAAAGAAGTGAAAATGTGTTAAGTTCGGTCGGGCCGAATCTTGGGAACCTACAACTATGGAATATGCACAAATTTCTACCAAATAAGTTAACAATTTATATTTAAAAATAATTTTGACAATACTTTGCAAGATTGGTGAAAGTCGTAACGAAAGACGACGCACAAAATTTCAGCCCAATTGGAAAAGAATTGTGGCTCAAGATGTAAAATCGGGCGATTGGTTTATATGAGAGCTATATCAGGTTATAGACCGTACTTGCCACAGTTGCTGGAAGACATAATAGGACACTACGTGCAAAATTTAAGCCAAATCAGACAAAAAATGCGACTTCCAGGGGCTTAAGATGTCAAATTGGGAGATCGTCTTATATAGGAGCTATATCAAGTTGTAGACCGATTTGAATTGATTCCAGCCGTTGGAAGACGTAGCCGAACATTACGATTCAGTCAAATTGGACTAAAAATGCAGCTTCCATGGGTTAAAGATTTCAAATCGAGAGATCGTTTTATAGAGGAGCTATATCAGGCTGGAGACCGATTTGGACCATACTTAGTAAAATTGTTGGATGTTGTAACAGAACACTTCATGCATAATTTTAGCTAAAGCGGACAAAAATTGCGGCTTAAAAGGGCCCAAGCAGTTAAATCGGTGGATCGGTTTATATGGGAGCTATATCTACATCTAAACCGCCTATTTGCAATCCCCAACGATCTACATCAATAAGAAGTCTCTGTTGGAAAATTTGAAGGGGAAATCATCATCGATCGACCTCTATAGTGATTTCCACATACGGACGGACCGACATGACTAGACCGACTTAGATGGGTCTCATATCAATATATCGAGGTGCTACAAACGGAATGGCTAGATAAGTATACCCCCCATTTCATGGTGGTGGGTACAAAAATGATTAATTTAATTAATTTTTAATTGAAAATTGGAAATTTTTCATTACGATTGTAATTGAAAATTGCTTCAGATGCAATTAAAATATTAATTGAATCAAATAATTTATTAATTGAAGATAGCCAAAATTTCAATCAAAATTTATATAAATCAAGTAATGATCGAATCAGTTAATTTTTTAATTGAAAACGATTTAATTTTCAATTAAGCTATTATATAAAAACAATTTTATTTTCCATAAAATTTTTAATGGAAAAATTTTTTTGCATATTTTGTTTCCTGTGTAGGTTTACCTGCTCCACGAGGAGATAGACCCGCCTAACGAGGGAGTGCCCAGGCTATTGTGCGAAAACGTCATAATGTGGAAGTAGGAACATTAAGAAAGAGAGGGGAGTGGATTTATAACTTTATGCCAAAATCTGTATAGGGTATTTGAAATATTAGCAATGTTCCGAATTTTCAGATACGTAATAAGTCAGAATTTGTCCCTGTTCCTTAATGGAATGTTCAGGGGCTAGTTTTCAATAATTCAAAGGTAATAGACATAGCTTAGAGAAAACAGTAAGTTGCACGAGATCCCTTGACATATGTATCGAATGTAGTAAAGCTTGGACTATATTTATATAGACCGATTTCACGGTTAGAGGTAATTATCATCCGTTTTTTCTGAAATTTGAATCAATGACTTAAATTGCAACTTTCGAAATCCGCTCCATATAAGGTACATATCGCGCAATCGGGTAATTTGAGATATAAGTGCCGCATAAACCGAGCTCTCCATTTAGGGTCTAGAGCCCATTACTAGTGAATCTTTCACACGAAGTCGCAGAAAGGTTGGTTAGGTTAGGTTTAAGTGGCAGTCTGCCATCAGACTCATTTAGACGGTTTCTTCCATTGTGGTACCCCAGGAACAGAAGAAGGAAGATACCTTCTCGTTCCTACCGTTGAACTATCCAGATCGCTTTAGAAAGCCCAACAACTTGCGAATTTTCACATCAGCTAAATCAGACAGGTTCTCAAAGAAATGAGAACCTAAAGTGGAACTCCTTCTGACAGCCAGTGCGGGAAACACACACATAAGGTGTTCTCTAGTCTCTTCTTGTTCGATGTCCTCACAACTTCTGCAAAAGCCGTTAATGGCATCCTTAAGTCTGTCAGCATGTTTTCCGATTAGACAGTCCTTATGACATTGTATCTTAGTCATTCCGCCACTTCCTTAATTGCAAGGATCCCCGCTTGATACAAACTACATTGGTCCGGTAACCTTTTCGATATGACCACTTATAGAACTTTAAAGTACACCCCAATGCCCACCTGGTCGGCTTATTTGGAACCATCCGTATAGAAGTCAATGTAACTTCTATTAGGAGGGATATCGTAGTTCCAATCGGTTCTATCAGGAATAGTGGTACAGTAAAAATTGCAAATTTTGAGCATGAACATTCCACTAAGGAACAGGGGCAAAGTTCTCACATATCAATGAGTACAGTCCGATTCATGTTCAAGTTCAATGATAAGAGGCCTCCTTTTTACACCCGAGTCCGAACGGCATGCCGCAGTGCGACACCTCTTTGGAGAGAAGTTTTACATGGCATATAACCTCACAAATGTTGCCAGCATTAGGAGGGGAAAACCACCGCTGAAAATTTTTTCTGGTGGTCTCGCCAGGCGTTTCGAACCTAGGCGTTTAGCGTCATAGGCGGACATGCTAACCTCTGGGCTACGGTGGCCTACGGTGGTACAGTACTTTTAATCATAAAGGTAAAGACGCATTAATTACCCCATTTCTCTTTATACCCACCACCATGGGATGGGAAGTATAATTATCCGTTAGTAACACCTCGAAATATTGACCTGAGACCCAATAAAGCATATATATTCTTGATCATCTTGACATTTTCAGTCGATTTGATCACGTCCGTCCGTCGATAGCGTTCGAACTAATAAAGATATACGCTTGAAAATTTTCACAGACACTTCTCACCGATGAGGGTCGTTGGGGATTGCAAATGTGCTACATCGGCTTAGATTTGGATACAGCCCCCATATTAACCAATCCCCAGTTTTGACTTCTTGAGCCGCTAATATCCTCAGTTTCTTCATCTGATTTGGCTAAAACTTGGCACAAGAACTTCTGCTCTGACTTCCAGCATCATTGCCGATTATGAACCGAATCGGTCTTTAAACTTATATAGCCCCCATACAAACCGATTTCCGGATTTTATTCTTGTTCCCCTAAAATCCTCAGTTTTCAGCTGATTTTGGATGAAACTTGGCACAAGAACTTCAGTTCTGACTTCCAACCTCATTGCCGAATATCATCCAAATCGGTCAGTAAATTAGTATACCCCCATACAAACCGAACCCCAAAGTTCACGTCTTGTGCTCCAAGAGGCCTTAATTTTCACGTGATTTGGCAGAAATTTTACATAAAGGCTTCTGCTGTGACTTCCAGCATCACTGCCATGTATGATCCGAATCGGTCTATAAACTGATATAGACCACTCTAATGCCAATTCCCCGAAATGACTCTTGAGAGTCAATGAGAAATGAAATAGCAGCCTCAACCAATTCCCGATTTGATTGTTGTAAAATAATTCAAATACGAACTGAAAATTTTTAGCGGAATCTATGGTGGTGGGTGCCCAAGATTCGACCAGGCCGAACTAAGCACCCCAGCAAAAAACTTGCTGAATTTTCACATAGCGCTACCAGTGCGCTTTATTCACTGATGAATAAAATAAAACAATGTCCCACCTGAGAAAGTTGGGAACCACAACTTTGAGACAGTCAGTAACTTTATCTACTTCGGCACCGCCGTAACCGAAACGAATGACACCAGTTTTGAGATTAAGCGAAGAATAATACTGGCAAACAGATGCTATTGGGTTGCCCAATAGTTGACAAATTTTTTCACAGCTTGTGACTCTGTAATTGCATTCTTTCTTCTGTCAGTTTGTCAGTTATCAGCTGTTACTTTTGGCTTGCTTTAGAAAAAAATTGAAAAAAATATATTTGATTAAAGTTGATTCTAAGTTTTATTAAAAATGCATTTACTTTCTTTTAAAAAATCCGCAATTACTTTTTGGGCAACCCAATACTTTGGACTAAGTAAGCAGTTTAGAAACAAGGCCTCGACAGACGAAGATTAGACTATACAAGACACTGATACTACCCGTGCTGTCAAATGGTTCTGAAGCATGGGTACTTGTGAAAGCAGATGAGGCAGTGCTTGGAGTATTTGAGAGAAAGATTCTTCGTAAAATATATGGATCAGTTTGCGTTAATGAAGAATATAGGCGACGTATGAACCACAAGCTGTATGACGACGATAGCATAGTTACACGCATCAAAATACAACGGCTGCGTTGGCTGGGTCATGTTGTCAGAATGGATGAAGAAGCTCCAGCAAAGAAGTCTTTTGAAGGCAAACACGGTGGTACACACAAACCGGGAAGACCAAAAGCCCGATGGAAAGATCAAGTTGTGGGAGACACCTCGAAACTTGGTGTCAGAGATTTTAGAATGAGCGCAAAAGATCGAAGCGCTTGGAACGCTATTCTACGTTCGGCTAGTGGAACAAATATTCTGTCATATCCAATTAAAGTAAAGTAAGTCCCACCTGAATGCGCTTCCATTATGTATTCAATTCAGCTCATGGCGAAGCACAAACTTTAGAATCGGAAATAATTAACACTTCCGTGTTTGTTTAAATCGTTACATGTTCCGTCATTCTTTAAAGATCGTGCCAAAGCACAAAAACAATGCTTCCATACATGAGTGCAACTAAGTATGCGGATAAGGAAGCACCCGCTCACACTAGAGAACCGAAAATGCGCTAGTTTAAGCACTAAAATTTTTATATCGGAATAATCCATTGCGTTAGAATTGTTATATTCTTCCCTTACAAAATTAGTAAAAGTAGCGCTGAATTCAGCGCATGAAAGAATTGCGCTTCGTGGTAGAGCTTACAGTATGCACACAAAATTGTTAGTGCTTCCAATTTTATGTAAATTTTTTTGCTGCAACTTTTTGATTTGTTTTCCTCTTCTCATCAATTCATATGTGCAAATTTTTAGATAAAGTCGTGCATTTTTATCTCTAATTCCAACTGCAAGGCATAATGATTATTCTATTGTTCAGCTTTATCTAGAATTAAGCACTACTGACTTATCAGTATTCAGTATAAATGAAGTTCCATTCTGTTCGCATATTCAGGTGCTTATTTTGAAATTATGGCTCTTCGAACCTTTGCGGCAATGAGTTATGTTTTTATCCTTTATTTTTATGTGTATTTAATATGTAATACAATCACTCAAGATCGCTCATTTTGCTGTCCAGTTCAGCCCCTCACTCTGACCTAAGGTTTTGAAGCAAGTAAATGAAGCAATGTATCACTTTCACGGTAACCTTTGTGAACACTGAACTATCCTGCCTTCCGCCTTTAACATCATCACAACAAACCTAACCAGAGAATAAGTGTGAGTGCTTGCTGATACACTGAGTACACTGAATCTTGGCCTTGCCCGAGATCTCTGTTTATAATGATGCTGGTTATTGGCAATGTAGTCTTTGTTGTTTTTGTTTCCGAAATTCCTTTGACTATTTGGGGTATTTGTTCATCTTCACTTTTCCTTTTCGTGTTGTGCCAATTTCGCATTTTCTCGCATCGAATGCCATTTATCTGTCTGCCACATTCACTTACATATCTTCTTGCTGTCTTGCGATTTCATCCTTTGTGTGTCAGCCTAGAGTGGAATGGGTGCCGTGGGTGCTGGCAGTACATAGAGATGAACTTCTCATCTGTACTATCGTCAGCATCATCATAACTATTCGCCGATAATATTTTGCATGGCGCCAGGCATTGTTTTTGTGAATTTTATGCTATTCTCGCTATTCTCTTGAGTTGTGCCTGTGTGCCTTTCTGGGGCCTATTTATGGGCCAATTGGTGAATTTCCATTTTTTGAAAATTATGTTAGTTCAGTTTTATTACAATTTTCCTCTTCTACATGCTTCCTCTGTTTTGTTTTTTCTTATTTTATTCATCTTGTTTGCCGTTTCTGGCTCAGAGTAACAAATAAAGCGGAAACAAATAAAAATTAATGTCTTCTCTATTGGTGATGTTAGATGTTTGATGTTAGAAAAAACAACAACAAAAAACAATGCGCGAATATGGGAAATATTTTATTGCTCATAATTTAATGAATGTTTCTCTTTAAGGGTATTGTCATGTAAGAAAAAATCATTCTATTTTGAAGAATGACATTTTTGGGATAATGTCAACGAGGATCAATCTGAACTAGATTTCAAATCTTCATCATCAAAAAATTTTATAAACGAACAATCGACCTAGCACATCTGTATATATAACAAGTAAAAGCGTGCTAAGTTCGGCCGGACCGAATCTTACATACCCTCCACCACGAATCGCATTTGTCAAGTTCTTTGCCCGATATCTCTTTATGCAAATTGCAAATTTTGCCCATGAAATTCCATTAAGGAATAGGGGCAAACTTCTTACATATCAATGAGTGCAGTCCGATTCAAGCTTAAGCTTAATGATAAGGGACCTCCTTTTTATAGCCGAGTCCGAACGGCGTGCCGCAGTGCGACTCCTCTTTTAGAGAGAAGTTTTACATGGCATAGTACCTCACAAATGTGGAGGGGAAAACCACCGCTGAACATTTTTTCTAATGGTCTCGCCAGGATTCGAACCCATGCGTTCAGCGTCATAGGAGGACATGCTAACCTCTGCGCTACGGTGGCCTCCATATCTCTTTATAGGCAAACAAAAGATAATGGATAAGAATTGCTATTCTATTGGAGCTATACCAAGCCATGGAGCTATACCATTGGCCTGGCACGGGATAGCTGTGAGCACCTCACAAGCTGGAACATTGGGGTTCGAACTGTGTGGTGTTCAATGCTGTCACGGAAGCGTTTTCAGGTGGCGGATAGTGGAATGCTCATACGGAGTAGCTGCAACGGCAGTCGCGAACAATCAGCGGTATCTAGCGGTGAGTCTCAGTGAGAGGCCGGGCGGCACAGCCTCTTGCACAAATACTGAGTGCATATGATGCTCAATATGACAAGGCGAGTTATTGGCGGCTTTAAATAACCAATGGTCCGGAACGAGCTTGCTCACCCCCAGGAGCTTAAGGAGGACCACCACCTCCACATGAAAATGTGGCTACAACAACAACATGAACCTATTGGGGCCATACTTGGTTTGCGAAACATTTCAAACAAATCGGATAACAATTGCGCCCTACAGTGACTCAAGAAATAAAATCAGGAGATCTGTTTATATGGAAGCTATGTCAGTTTCTGGATCAATTCAGACCATATTTAACGCGTATGTTTAAGGTCATAGAAGAAGTCGTTGTACACAATTTCAGCCAAATCGGATATGAATTGCGCCCTCCAGAGGCTCAAAATGTTTGGTTACTCTATATGAGTGCTAAATCGGGCCATGAACCGATTTAGAGTATACTTGGCACAGTGGTTGGAAGTCACAAAAAAACACCTCATGCTAAATTTCAGCCAAATCGGATAACAATTGTGCCCTCTAGCGACCAAAAAAGTCAAGATCCAGGATCGGTTTATATGACAGCTATGTCAGGGTATGAATCCATTTGGAACATACTTGGCATAGTTAATGAAAGTCAAAACAAACCACGTCATGCTAAATTTAAGCCAAATTGGATAACAATTGCGCCCTCTTGCGGCTCAAGAAGTCAAGATCCAGGATCGGTTTATATGGCAGCTATATCAGGTAATGAACCGATTTAGGCCATACTTGGCAAAGATATTGTAAGTCAAAACAAACCACTTCATGCTAAATTTCAGTCCAATCAGATAATAATTGCGCACTCTAGCGGCTCAAGAAGACAAGATCCCACTTCCGTTTATATGGGAGCTTTAGGAGTTTATGAACTGGGGCCGAATTAACGCATATGTGATCGAGTGCGCCTTCGATTCAAACGAAATTTCATCTCGTATTTAATGGAAGTTATGCCATTTGTATATACATTTTTATGTCAAAGTTTTTATAAATAATGATCGATTTAAACACTCGCATTTATAAAATTCAAAAATCCCCGTTCAATGAAAAGATACATAATTGACAATAGAGAGATTTCGAACGATTTTACTCGTTCACGTATGCCACTGATTTTGACCATCCTAATCACAATTATTCGAAGTCATAACAAAACACCGCATGCAAAATTTCAGACAAATCGGATAAGAATTACGCCCTCTAGATGCTCAAGAAGTCAAGTTCCTGGATCGATTTATATGGCAGCTATATCAAAACATGGACAATGACAATCCCAACTGACCTACTCTAACTGCAGTATTCATGCAAAATTTTAAGTGCCTAGCTTCGAAATTTAGCGTGCTTTCGAAAGACGGACAGGCAGGGCTAAATCGACTTAGAATGTCAAGGCGATCAAGAAAATATATGCTTTGTTGAGTCTCAGATCAACATTTCGATGTGTTACAAACGGAATAGCTAAATTAGTATCCCTCCATCCTATGGTGGAAGGTATAAAAATGAATCTGTGTTTGTCTTTTTGTGTGTTGTGGGCTCAAAAACGACTGCAACGATTTTCATCAAATTTTCATAGATGGTAGAGTTTGAGCTCCCGATGAATAAAGGGTACCCTCACCCTTACTCCAATTTTCAAAAACGCCAGAATTCGGAGATGGTTGGAACGATTTAAGCAAAATTTGGTTTGCACACTTATAACGTTAACCCAAAATAACGAAATTGGTATTAAACTTTGGGGTCGTATAACCAGGGGGAACGCCCCACCCCAAAATCTACCCAACCGGACATGCTTATCTATTGGGACAGCGTGGGTATTAAATGAAAGGTTCTTAAGAGTAGAGTACGAACTTGATAGTGATTCCAAGAGTCGGGGACCCCGCCCCACCCCCCAAAAACCGCCCATACATGACATGTTTACGTAGTGGGGCAATATGGATATCAAATAAAAGATAATTGGAAGTAGAATACGGAGCTAACATAAAAACTTGGGGTCAAGTCTCAGGGCGGCGGCCCAACCCTAAAAACATCCCGCACCGCACCAAACAGACATGTAGACCGATATTCATCAAACTTTCACAGATGGTAGAGTTTGACCCCCCCGATGGATAAGGGGTACCCCATTTTTTTATGTCTAAGTGGGGAAAGGACCCTCCCCAAGCCCGATTTTCAAAAACGCCAGAATTGGGAGACGTTTAGACCGATTTAAGCAAAATTTGGTTTACACGCTTATAACGGTAACCCAAAAACTCGAAATTGGTATAAAACTTTGGGGTCATATAATCAGGGGGAACGCCCCACCCCAAAACCCACCCAACCGGACATGCTTATCTATTGGGACAATATGGGTTTTTTTAAATGAAAGGTACTTAAGAGTAGACTAAGAACTTGATATTGTCGGGGAGCCCTCCCCACCCCCTAAAAACTACCCATATAAGAAATGTTTACGGAGTGGGACAATATGGGTATTCAAAGGCAATTGGACGTAGAACATGAAACTTACACAAAATCTTGGGGTCAAGTCTCAGGAGTGACGCCCAACCCTAAAAACCACCCCAAACGGACTTGTAGACCGATCGGGACAATATGGGACTCTACTTAAAAGTAGAATAAGAAACTTATACAAAAATTTGGAGTATATTCTTAGACGGGTCGCTCCACCTCAAATTTATGCCCCAAATGGACATGTACTCCGAACGGGACAATATGAAACTCAGACCAAACGCATTTAAAAAAAAGAATGCGAAAATATTACAAAATTTTATTTCAATTTCCGGGAGTCGCCTCACCCCAAATGGACATGAAAACCAATCGGGAGAATATGGTATTCAAATGAAAGGATTTAAGAGTTAAATTTCAAATTTGGACCATGTCGAGAGGTGGCAGCAAACACTTAAGGGTATAGCAAAGCACACCGGGCCAGCTAGTGATCGATAAATCTAAATTTTATTTCTTCAAGTGTTCGAAATAAATATCCTTATCATTGTGCTTGTACTTGAATCGGGCAGCACTCATTGATGTGTGAGAAGTTTGCCTCTGTTCCTTAATGGAATGTTCATGTGGAAATTTATAGCAATAAATGTCCTAACTTTTGATTGAGGAGGCCACCGTAGCGCAAAAGCCTAGGTTCGAATCATGGTGAGAACATCGTAAACAAATTTTCAGCGGTGGTTATACCCTCCTAATACTGGCGTTAGACCGAGGCCACCGTAGCGCGAGGTTAGCATGTCCGCCTATGACGCTGAACGCCTGAGTTCGAATCCTGGCGAGACTAACAGAAAAGAATTTTCAGCGGTGGTTTTCCCCTCCTAATGCTGGCAACATTTGCGAAGTACTATGCTATGTAAAACTTCTCTCCAAAGAGATGTCGCACTGCCGCACGCCGTTCGGAATCGGCTATAAAAAGGAAGCCCCTTATCATTGAGCTTAAACTTGAATCGGACTGCACTCATTGATATGTAAGAAGTTTGCCCCTTCTCCTTAATGGAATGTTCATGGTCAAAATTTGCAATTTGCAATACTAGTGACATTTGTGAGATACTTTGCCATGTAAAACTTCTCCCCAAAGAGATGTCTCTTTGCCGAACGCTGTTCGGACTAGGCTATAAAAACAAGGCCCATTATCATTGAGCTTAAGCTTGAATCGGACTGCACTGATTGATATGTAAGAAGTTTGCCTCTGTTCCTTAATGGAATGTTCATGGGCAAATTTGCAGAAATAAATGTCCTGACTTTTGAATTGGTAATATCACAGTAAAGGTGCGGTGCATAAATACGGGTTTTAGATATCTTCAGCTTTATTTGCAAATAATGGGACAGGGCTCGCTACGCTGCGTCGTCTTTCACTCTCTTAATATTTTATTTGGGCTCTTTATTGCCATAGTTGGTAAATAAGTCCTAGTTGGGAGTGTTTTGGGGGTTGCTCATGCTCTACTCCCAAATACCTTTCATTTGAGCCCCATTTAGCTAGGTAGATATGCCGGGTTTGGTGGTATTTTGACGTAGGATGGCAATCCTGACACATGGATAACAGATTCGCTTTCTACTCTCAAATACCTTTTGAGTCCCTTATTGCCATGATTGGTCCATATATCCCGTTTTAAGGGTTTTGGGATGGGACGGTCCCCCACATACCTCACCTCATATTTGGACACTAAAGTTTTGTTTTTAGTTTATTATAAGAATGCAAACGAAATTTTGCTAAAATCGCACCACTTATTTCCGAGAACTGGCTTTTTTGAAAATTGGGGTAAGGGGAAGCGTCCGCCTCCTCCACAGATATCAAAAAATGTAGTAGCCTATTTTCACCCCGGGACCATTTTGCACCATCTGTGAAATTTCAAGAAAATCGGTTCAGCCGTTTTTGACTCTATACGGAACAAACAAACACAAATTGATTTTTATATGAAAGAAAGAAAATTTTTGCAAAAAGCTTATTTTTCTCTGCCTGTGGATTTTGCTTCAAAGAATAACTTTCGCATTAGTTACACTTGACACAAAATGTATACCCAACACGACGCTGATGAAGTCATCCTGAATGCAACAAAGCAGCAGGATTTTTTGCAAAACATGATTTAATTGTTTTTCCCCTGTTTAGCTGCAATCCGCTTTCAAGGGATGTTTTTGGCAAAAAGGTCTATGGTGTTTTTGTTTATTTTCCGTATTTTCTGCTTAAATCATGACGGACTTTCACTTGTTCAGCTTTTTGGAATCTAGCAGTATGTGTATATGTTGGTATCCAAGTAAATTTGTGCATCTGTGCGTTAAACGCAGTTTAAGATTCATTTAGGCGTTAAACTGAATTTACTTTGAGCGCTACCACTAAAAAGCGATGGGTAATGTTTCTGAAGGCAATTTAAAAAGGCCGGGAAACAATGGAAAAAATATTCAAAAAAATCGTTTACCATAAAATTTGACCCGGGCAAACTATAGTTATCCCTAAAAATGTACATGAGGACTTACTTGGCTATTGTTCAGTCCCCCAACCCGAAAATGTGAGTTCACTCAGAAGCCAGTTCGGCCCATTGTGACACCTTAGCAAGGAAAAGAAGATGATGAAACACACTGTTCCCCACTCCGTCCGAAGGCGAGACGGGGAAATGGAGATACATGAAAAAACAGGAGATATAGGAATAGAATAGGGGGCAAGCGCATATCTATCACGCCCACACACGAGTGCTTCCCCGCATCGTACCCCCACACTAACCAAATAATACACTCGCCAAGTCCCAAGCATTGATTCTGGGCGTCTGCGCATGCATGAAGATGTTGAAGATCTCATATCATCCCTGGTCGAAACAAACCAGTCATTTCCACGTTTCTAAGAAGACTCCCCAGAGACACATTTGCAATTTCGCCGAGATCAGAGAAGATACGCCCCCTAGGATGGAAAGCTTAAGCCAACACAGAGCCTTGAACCAGAAGCCCGTTCAGGGCCCTAAACACTCTACCACGCACTTCAAACTCATCGTCCTTGAATTTAAGGCCTTGAGGGCCACCGTAGCGCAGAGGTTAGCATGTCTGCCTATGAGGCTGAACGCCTAAGTTCGAATCCTGGCGAGACCATCAGAAAAGTTTTCAGCGGTGGTTTTCCCCTTCTAATGCTGGCAACATTTCTGAGGTACTATGCCATGTAAAACTTCTCTCCAAAGATTTGTCGCACTGCGACACGTCGTTCGGACTCGGCTATAAAAGGAGGCCCCTTATCGTTGAGCTCAAACTTGAATCGGACAGCACTCATTGATATGTGAGAAGTTTGCCCCTGTTCCTTAGTGGAATGTTCATGGACAACATTTGCATTTTTGAGGGCCGCCATACTGTCCACATATATTCTGAATTTCGAAGACGGCAGGTCCATTATCCGGATCGCCTTTGCAGCCAACGCAATGGCACAGACCTCTGCCTAGGCATCTAACTGACATGCCTATGTTGTGTATCTCCTGATTGGAGTCAGTCCTGAAGCCGTCAGTGAAGACCAAGGTCTCCTCCAACTCAAACACAGCATCCGCCTCCCACTCCTTCTTTCCGAGAAACGAATCTGGAACAGCCTCTCCGGAACTAGTTTTGGAGACAGGTAGTATGAGACCCTCCTTAGCCTACCTACGGCACCCATGGCCTCTAGAATGGAGCAATGGCCGTGTCCTTCTTCTTGCAGCATGCCAAATTCCCCAACGTAAGCGCTACCATAGCGGCACAGTCCTGACACATACCTTAACATGTTGCAAATTCGGCATCGCCTCCAGACCTGCCTGCGATGTGGATCTTAACGTCCCCGTGATCCAGACGCAGGCCAGTTTCCGTAACTTTCGAAGATCTTTGGTCCGTGTGCTTTTCTCCTCAGCCTAAGACCATACCAAGACTCCATATGTCAGCACCGGTCCATATTCCAGCACCTCCCACCTTTTCAGAAAACGAATCTGGAACAGCCTCTCCCGCCTCCCACTCCTTCTCTCCGGGAAACGTATCTGGAACAGCCTCTCCGGAACTAGTTTTGGAGACAGGTAGTCTTAGATCCTCCCCATAGAATGGAGCAGTGGCCGTGTCCGCCTTCTTTCAGCATACCAAGATCCCTCAGCGTAAGCGCTACCATAGCAGCACAGCCCTGATACATACCTCAACATGTTGCAAATTCAGCATCGCCACCAGACCTGCCTACAATGTGGATCTTAACGCCCTGATCCAGACGCAAGCCAGTTTCCGTACCTTTCGAAGATCTTTGGTCCGAGTGCTTTTCTCCTCAGCCTAAAACCATACCAAGGCTCCATATGTCAGCACCAGTCTCACAATGGCCGTTTACATCCAGTATATCATCTTCGGTGTCTAACTCCCCACTTTCTACCGAACCCCCTTCTGCATGAGTGGAGGGCGCACATCGCCTTTCGGCACCTTTCCTTCCTTTTCCAGTACAGTTTCGAATCGTGGGTAGGCCTAGTAGGCTCTGGTATTTACCCTCCCTTGGCAACTATAACCTAACTTTGAATAGATTTTCGAGTGCCTCGGACTTCTACGGTGCTTCTAGAATCCCTGGCACCTAGTACGAATTGCCTTTCGCGACTTGTTCTTTCCATCGGAATTTCGGTTTTTTCCGTCTGTGTTTGCCATTTTCAAATGACTTTTTAGATGACTTTTAACATCATGACCTTGTGAACTTGTTGAGAAATGCCCGCTTTATCCAATGTAACATCGTTGTCCATAGGATGCCAACGCAGATTGATACATAAATTTGACTAGGAATCTTTTTCTCAAACACTCCAAGTACTATCTCGGTGCTTTCGCATGTTCCCTTGCTTCCATAAAAAAAACGAGTAGTATCAGCGTCTTGTACAGTGTAATTTTTTTGTGTTGAGAAATGCCCGCTTTATCCAACGTAGCATCTATAAGCTAATATAATTCTTCTTTTCATTCATTTGTCATTCTGTTTGAAACATAACGAAATAATGGTCTAATACCCCATAAAGTATATATATTCATAGC
Source organism: Stomoxys calcitrans (assembly GCF_963082655.1). Classification (NCBI taxonomy): domain Eukaryota; kingdom Metazoa; phylum Arthropoda; class Insecta; order Diptera; family Muscidae; genus Stomoxys; species Stomoxys calcitrans. Next base: position 77,392,650 of record NC_081554.1, read on the forward strand.
CCTCATGACACTTTTGGTCGATCAAGCCATGTCCGTTTGTTCGTGCGTCTGAGGGAGGCACGCTAACTTTTGAAAAAATAAAGCTAGGCGCTTGAAATTTTGCACAAAAACTTCCCATAAGAGTAGGGCGGTCGGGATTGTAAATGGGCCATCTCGATCAATGTGTTGATATAGATTCCATATAAACCGATCTCAAATCTTGACTTACTGAGCCTCTAGAGGGCACAATTCTTATCCGATTTGGCTGAAATTTAGCACAATGATTTCTACTATGGCCCACATCGAAACCAAGTATGCCCCGAAACGCTCCAGATATAGCTTCAATAGCATAGTAATTCTTATCAATAGAATAGAAATTCTTATCCATAGCATAGTAACTATTGTCAGCTGTCATTAAATTTCATATTGAAGGTGGTATTTAAAGGGTGATTTTTTAGCTATTGTCTTTTTGGCAACAATGTCAAAATGCGTGCTCTGTTAAGAAAGTTCATCGCGCGCTTCTTACATTTCTCGACGAGGCTCATTTTTGGATCAATGTTTACATAAATAAGCAGAATTGTCGATTTTGGAGTGAAGATCGGCATTGCTACAGCTACCAATGCATCCATCAAAAATTCACAGTTTGGTGCGGTTTATAGGTTGGTGGCATCATTGGACCGTACTTCTTCAAAAATTATGTGAATCGTAACGTAACAGTGAGTAGTGAGGCTGGTGAACTGTCTTCTCTACTTGGGAATATAGCCATTAACAATATATTATTGTCTCTGAAAGAAAAAGGTGTAAAATTGGTCGCGTATGCTGATGACGTGGCAATTGCGGTGGGGGGAAAGTTTGCTAGCAATCTAAGATATATTATTCAGGAAGCTCTACGTGCAACAGCGAAGTGGGCTACGGTTTTACCAAGTGGACCAAAGTGGTACAGGTAGAAATCCATGCAAGACAGAATTAATAGTAGTCAGCAGGAGATACAAGTTGCCTACAGTGGGAGGAGAAAATGTAGCATTTTCAGAAAGTGCGAAATACCTGGGCGTTTTGCTGGACAGGAAATTGAAGTTCAAATCCAATATTTTGGAAAGGGCAAGAAAGGCAACTCTTGCCCTATACACCTGCAAGAGAGCAATTGGCGAAAGTTGGAGGTTTATACGCGCGTCATGCATTGGGTATGTACTGCAGTTGTCAGTCCTATAATGCTATATGGTGTTGTGGTCTGGTGGACGATGCTTCAAAAATCCACCATCCATTCAATACTCAACCGGATCCAAAGGATGGCTTGTTTGTGCGACGCCATCTGATGCACTGAATTTAATGCTACATATAATGCCTCTGGACATTGTGCCTAGACAAATTGCTGCGACCACTGTCGTGAGGTTAAGGGAGTTTTCTCTTTGGTCATGTGCCGGCTACGGACACTGTGTTATTCTTGATACAATATCCGATGTTCCAGACAGTGTGGATTACACCCTACCTTAGCCGCTTTTTGATAAAAAGAACTGTACCACTATTTCTGATAGAACCGATTGGAACTACGATATCCCTGGTAATAGAAGTTACATAGACTTCCATACGGATGGTTCCAACCTAGACAACCAGGTAGGCTTTGAGGTGTTCCTTAAAGATCTGGAACTGGTCACTTCGAAAAGGTTACCGGACCACTACAGTGTGCATCAAGCGGAGATCCTTGCAATTAAGGAAGTGGTGGAATGGCTATGATATAATGTCATAACGACGATTGGCATAAATATCTTCTCAGGCAGCCAGGCAGGCATTAAATCCCTGGAGAACGTATTTCTGAACACAAAAAACGCCCTCGAGTCTCGCAGATTTCTCAACACGATGTCTGAACTGTTCAAAATTCACCTGTCCTGGGTGCCGGGCCACAGAGATATCCCAGTGAATTGCTTGCGAAGCTAGGAACTACCTTACACGTTCCAGGAAAACTGGAATCTGTGGGTATGCCTCCAGCGACATGTAAGATAAATTCTCAGGACCAGGACCGAAGGACAACAAATGATAGTTGGTCACAAAGAGGGGGCTGTGAGCATCCCAAAACTATGTGGAGTAATTTAGACTCGAAGAGGTCTACCGCTTTGCTGTCACTGGCTAGAACAGACGACTCAGTCATTGTGTCCGTCATGACGGGTCACTGTCTAATCGGAAAACATGCTGACAGACTGAAGGATGCCAGCAACGACTTTTGCAGAAGCTGTGAGAACATCGAAGAAGAAGAGACTATAAAACATTTTCTGTGTGTATGTATCCCGCACTAGCAGTCAGAAGGAGTTCCACATTAGGTTCTCATTTCTTTGAGAAACCGTGTGATTTGGCGGATGTGAACATTCATAGCGCAGAGGTTAGCATGTCTGCCTATGACGCTGAACGCCTAGGTTCGAATCCTGTTGAGACCAACAGAAAACAGTTTGAGCGGTGGTTTTCCCCTCCTAATGCTGGCAACATTTGCGAGATACTATGCCATGTAGAAACTTCTCTCCAAAGAGGTATCGCATTCCGGCTTGCCGTTCGGACTCGGCTATAAAAAAGGAGGCCCCTTATCATTCAGCTTAAACTTAAATCGGACTGCACTTTTTTATATGTGAGAAGTTTGCCCCTGTTCCTTAGTGGAATATTCATGGGCAAAATTTGCATTTGCAGGTATACCGTCTCCCTGTCTCATTACTGTTGCATCCGACGTTGACAACTCTGGGGAAAATACGTAATTTAATATTTTTATTAAGGGGAAAACCATCGCAGAAAATTTTTCTAATGTTCACGCCAACATTTAAATCCGTGCGTTCTGATTTTAGAGGTTACTTTATAGTTTTTAGAGCGCACAACTATCCGATTACTGGCTTAGGTGTACGTCCATAGTGGCATGGGGCGGATAAATATCCGCACCCTTTTTTTTCAACCTAACCTAACTTATTCATAGATTATCGGAAAGACACTTACATGTATTAGATAACACCACGGCAGACTTTCAGACAGATTTAATGGAAGAGGGATTTCACCTAAGGTTTCCTAACTTGGTGGTGTGGGTAAGGCGGATTAGGTTTTCAGACATAAACACAATCACATGTTGAACGTAGATAGAGAATAGATCAGGGTGAGATGTTTATTGCAGCGAACTGGATAGTAACACCTAAATCTGCTTGAATAAATCTTTGCCGACTAATGGCCGGTTTTCGAGGTTACTTTTTTTAGTATCTAGGGATGGAACGGATTAATATCCGCACCCTCTTTGCAACCTAACTTATCTAATGGCTGGTCATATGAACATTTATTTGAACTGTTAAAAATATTTAAAAATTTACCATAGCTGTAAGAGTTTTTAAAATTTGCCCACCAAGCTACTCCAGCCTCGTTAATTTTGGCGAAAGTAAATTAACAGGAGTACTCTAGAGAATGAAGTATCGCGTTAATTCAAGTAAACTCTGTTGCAGTTGGTGTTTGCCAAAAAAATCCATGCCTCTAAGCGATATTTTCATATGCTGTTAAATTTCAAGTTTTTACAACTGCAAAACATCCATCAGTCAGCCCCATCCAAAGCTAGCAAAATAAGTCCATGTTTAAAAACCCCAAAGGCTTGTTGAAAATGCACTTTTTCAAAAGGGGTTAAATTTACTTAAAATCGATTTTTGTGTTTGGTTTGAAGTTGTTGTTATAATTTTGTTTCATGATGCCAAGATACAGGGATAGCAAACGCGGCTTTCCAGTCTAGTGCACTGTGTATTATGCTAGCAGACTGCCATATTAATGACATTAATGCAGTGGCATATGAATTTATCATAACCACTGGGATCCTCCATTTTAACCTATAAACCTCAAAGTTGTACATAAGGACCAACCTCTAGATATACCCCAAAAATAATTTTAGGCTTTACAGCAGTGGTACCGCAAAATAAAAAGTTATTATTATTTAAAAAAGAGAATGGTGAAAACGCCAAAGTCCAGGCCAATCAAAACTTGGGCATCCACTGCTAGGATAAATATTGAAGCAGCAAGAAGATCACGAAGTCAACTCAGGGCGAAGGTTTATGTGGGTGCTATGTCTATTGTCTATCTATATGAACAGATATGACACATTTCTAATTCCCAATGACCTAAAAAGTAGTTGTGTAGGTTTGCTATAAAGCTATTGTGATTTCCACAACTGGACATACGGACGGAAACGGCTAGATGGACTTAAAATGTCATAGCCATCAAGTAAATATAGGGTCTTTCAATTAGAGCGCTAAAAGTGTTTTTTTAATAAAACAAAAACGAATTTGGATATCAATGAAATTTTTTATTGCTGTGAAAGTACGTTCGATACCATTATGTTTGGAACTCGATTTTTTTCATGGCCACCACAATAGGCGCGCTTCCTGTGGGAACCACATGTCCCCCCAGTCCATATCATTCAATTGGGGCTAAAAATATTATGTTTTCATTGAACGGTAGCGATTCCCAATCACAGTAACGTGACGGTCTTGATCATCACGGAAGAAGTACGGCCCAATGACGCCGCCGGCCCATAAACCCCACCAAACCGTAAATTTTTCTGGATGCAATGATGACTCAAGGAGTGTGGTTTGCTGTCTGACCAATAACGCATATTTTGCTTATTGACGAAGCCATTCAGCCAGAAATGGGCCTCAGCGTAGCGCTCTTAATGTTGAGGCCACTGGCTCCGAATTTCGGTAGTAAATTTTAATAATTTCGAATCGTTGTTGGCTCGTGTATCTTTCTATCAAGAAGTGGCAAACCTTACTGATGAGAAATGTCGAAAGAGCGGAAATATATGGCGTTATTTCCTGTCCCTATCGGTCTACGTTTGTAGCGTTCCTGTTTAGAAATTCTTTTCTTATAGGAGTTTTTTGAGTTGTGTATTACAAGGAATTTAATAAGATTACCAGAGTGGCAAAACGTGCCTCCTGAAAGCTTTTCTGCGAACAGGCCACGAAGAAAAAGTAAAAACGTATTTTCCACATAATACGACGCACAGTGGGAGAAAATCGAAAAAACAAGTAAAATCAACTACAAATGCCTTCGCAAAGGGCGAAATACGAAACCAAGACCTGACAAGACGCGCCCGGACCACCTGGCGCCTTTAAACTTTGCACACGATCTCGATAACACCTCAGCTTTAACTATTGCAAATTTCAAAGAGATATATCAACCTGTTCTCAAACTACATTTTTTTACTGTTTTTTTTTTCGATTTTCACCCACTTTGCGACGGGACTCACGGAGACATCGGAATCTTGGAATAATGGGGTTATTCGAAAGCTTATCATAACAGAATTTATGGTACAGGAAACCCTGAGAAGCTTCGAACCTCTTAAGCTACCCGGACTTGATGGAATAATTTCGGCATTACTACAGAAGGAGGCGGACTGGCGCTCCACTGGCCCCTATTTTTACAGCGTGCCTAAAACCTGCATACGAGTATACTCTGATAGCCTGGCAGGAGGCAAGGGTCGAATTTATACCGGCAAGGCAAGTTATGCGACACCTAAGGCCTACAGACCTATAAGCCTTACTTCCTTTCTACTCAAAACCGTGGAACGTTTATCATGATAAACAGTAGGACATCCAGCGAACTGCTCAGATACAAACAGCATGCTTATGTTTGTTCATTTATAATTAATGAATCCTTCGATGCCAAGACATAAACACTGGCGGTATGCATTGACATCGAGAAGGCTTTTAACAATGTGCGGACCGACACACTGCTCCAATCCTTAGACCAGCACCGGGTGGACCGGATTCTGAGAGAGCGATCTTTGACAGAGGACTTAATTGCAAGTGTCACATCCAGGAGTGTACCGAGAAGTCTCACAGATATTGGGCACTATGCACACGGGCCGTAGGCTCGAAATGGGCATGAATCCGAAGATTCACTGGCTCTAAATTGCGCTGCAATGGAAAAAAGTGCAACGATAGATAAAACAACAGGTTCAGAGTTCACATGGTGTCATGACATAGGCGGAGCAATGAAGACCACACCCATTAGGGCACTGGAGGCTATTATAGATTTCCGACCTATAAACGTACAAATTAAGGCAGCCATTGCTGCTATGAGACCTAAGGCGATGGGAGAATGGATTGAGGATAGGAGCAGCTCATACCATCGCGGTATAATCGGGGTGACGATAGGAAACGTGGAAGAAATAAAAGAGGTTTCCGATCGTTTAACTGAGACGACACTTGAGGTCGAAGTCGGGACACTGCTGCCAGCGGCACAGTCTTGGATTGACGGAACCCTACTATTGTCATATGGAAGATCATGTTACACGGATGGATCAAAGCTAGAGGATAGAGTGGGCCGTCGATTGTGAACATATTTACGGACAGTAAACTGGCCATAAGGGCAATAACAACCAGGAGGGTAAGATCACGAACAATTTTGGAGTGTAAGATGGAGATTAACGCCTTCTCTGAGGATGTCCATAGTGGCGTGGGGTGGATTAATATCCGCACCATTTTTTCAACCTAACTTAACCTGTCCTTTATCATAAGATAGTCAATCCGTTTGCAACAAGAGGATTTAGCGATGTCCGTGTGCCTGTTTGTCAGTCTGGCCGTCGTTCAGTTGTAACATGCTACAGCCTTCAATAATAGAGATATTAAGCTGTAATTTTGTCCCAAGCCTTCAACGTCATAGGCGGACTTGCTAACCAAATGTGCATTGATGAACTTTAATCTTTGTATGACTATGAACCACCATTCTAAAGCACTATGAAAAACTAGTTTAATGAATTCAGTCGCAACCGACGCTCACTCAAAGTAGAATTCCACGAAGGTCATCCAAAAACGACCGTTGTGTCAGATAACATTGATGCCGTGCGTGAGCTTTTAATGCAAGATCATCATGTGACATACCGTGAGTAAGAGGCGCCCCTAGGCTTTTCTTCCACCAGCATACATTCGATATTGCATCAAAATATAGAAATATTGCAAAAGTACGATGGCGGTGCTTCAAAATATTTTTATAAGATCGTCGCAGATGGCAAATCATGGATATATGCGAATGAACCCTAAACAAAACATTAATAGAACTTGTGGGTCTTCGAAGACGAGCCAAATCCAACAAAAGTTGTACGTGGAAGAAGCACTCCGAAGAAAATGGTTGCCTGTTTCTTCGGCAAAACTGGCAAAGGGCGATTGTTCTGCTTGAGCAACATAGAATTGGTTAGGATAGGTTCAAGTGGCAGTCTACCATCAGACTCACTTAAACGTTTTCGTACATTGTGATACCACAGGAACAGGATAAGACAGACGACATTCTAGTTCCTACCATTGAACAATCCAGATCACTTTAAAAAGCCCATCAACTTACGAAATGTCACCGCTACGGCAAAAGTCGTTACTGGCAACCTTCCGCCTGTCAGCATGTTTTCGGATCAGATAATAACCATGCATTTTAAGTCGATCTATTTAGCAATGTCCGTCCGTCCGTCTGTCTGTCGAAAGCACGCTAACTTTCGAAGGAGTAAAGCTAGCCGCTTGAGATTTTGCACAAACATTTCTTATAAGGGTGGGTTGGTTGGGATTGTAAATGGGCTATATCGGTCCATGCGTTGATATAGTTGCCATATAAAACGATCTTGGATCCTGACTTCTTGAGCCACTAGAGGGCACAATTCTTATTCGATTTGGCTGAAATGTCGCATGAGGTGTTTTATTATCACTTCCAACAACTATGATGAGTATGGTTAAAATCGGTCTATAACCTGATATAGCTGTCATATAAACCTATCTGGGGTCTTGACTTCTTGAACGTCTAGAGTGCGCAATTCTCATCTGATTTGGCGGAAATTTTGCACGATGGGTCATGTTATGACTTCCAACAACTGTGATGAGTATGGTTGAAATCGGTCTATTACCTGATATAGGCGCCATATAAACCGATCTTAAATCTTGACTTTTTGAGCCACTAGAGGGCGCAATTCTAATCCGATTTGGGTGAAATTTCGCATGAGTTGTTTTATTATCACTTCCAACAACTGTGTTGAGTATGGTTGAAATCGGTCCATAACTTGATATAGCTGTCATATAGAACTATATGGGGTCTTAAATGGTTCAAATCGATTCATAACCCGATATAGCTGCCATATAAGCCGATATGGGATCTGGACTTCTTGAGCCTCTAGAGGGCGTAATTATTATCCTAATTGACCGGAATTTTGTACAACCGATCTTGAATCTTGACTTTTTGAGCCACTAGAGGGCGCAATTCTAATCCGATTTGGCTGAAATTTCGCATGACGTGTTTTATTATGACTTCCAACAACTGTGTTGAGTATGGTTGAAATCGGTCCATAACCTGATATAGCTGTCATATAAACCTATATGGGGTCTTGAATTCTTGAGCCACTAGAGGGCGCAATTCTCATCCGATTTGGCTAAAATTTTGCACGATAGGTTAAGTTATGACTTGTAACAACTGTGCCAAATATGATTCAAATCAAGTCATAACCTGATATAGCTGCCATATAAACCGATCTGGGATCTGGACTTCTTGAGCCTCCAGAAGGCGTAATTATTATCATATTTGGCTGAATTTTGTACAACGGCTTCTCCCATGACCTTCAACATACGTGTGACATATGGTCCGAATCGGTCTATAGTCTGATACAGCTCCCATATAAACCGATCTTCCAATTTACTTTTTGAGCCCCTAAAGGGCGCAACTTTTACTCATATTGTCTGAAATTTTACACAATGACTTCTTCTATGGTCTCCAATATTCAATTCAGTTATGGTCCGAATCTGGCCATAACTTGATATAGCTCCAATATTATAACAATTCTTTTCTTTTATCCTTTGTTTGCCTAAAAAGAGATATCGGGAAAAGAACTCGACAAATGCGATCTATGGTGGAGGGTATATAAGATTCGGGGAGGTCACCGTAGCGTAGAGGTTAGCATGTCCGCCTATGACGCTGAAAGCCTGGGTTCGTATCCTGGCGAGACCATCAGAAAAAAATTTTCAATGGTTGTTTTCCCCTCCTAATGCTGGCAACATTTGTGAGGTACAATGTCATGTAAAACTTCTCTCCAAAGAGGTGTCGCACTACGGCACGCCGTTCGGACTCGGCTATAAAAAGTAGGCCCCTTATCATTGAACTTAAAACTTGAATCGGACTGCACTCATTGATATGTGAGAAGTTTGCCCCTGTTCCTTAGTGGATTAATGTGGATGTTAATGGGCAAAGTTTGCAAAATTTGCATGTAAGATTCACCCCGTCCGTACTTTTACTTGTTGATCATAAAAATTTGCATTTTTATTAGTAGGCCAGAAATCAGAATTCGTATGATTCAGATCGGCCCATATTTGGATATAGATATGGGTGTGCGAGTAATAGGGCTATAATTAAATAGAATAATAAATATATCCATGGTGATGGGTATCCAAAGTTAGGGGGCGGGTATGCAAAGCTCAGCATACCCATTGTCTATACCTAACGTACATAATGTTACGTTCCACAGCGTTCTCATTATTAATTATTAATCAACTGCAGACTAAATCCATTTTAATTAATTCAAAAGCAATATCCATGCATTAATTACCGAAAGTACACAAACCTCAAAGGAGTTTTTTTTTTTTTGAATTATGCGTTTAAGTGCGTTTTAAAACAAAACATTCAAAATCTCTTAAACAAAAAAGTATTCTACCACATACTTAACAATGATGTTGGAAGCAGCAACCCCATACATATCAAAAAGGAAAACATTAAAGCGAAAATCCTTTCAATAGCAAGGAAACGCATTTTTTGCTTTCTTTTTATGTATAGAAAGCACCAAACGCACACTACAACGCATTCACTGCACCCACTCTCTTTTGCTTTCTCCTCAAAAAGCGACTCTTCATACCCTTGATTTATATATTTACCATTTCAATTATTTTGGATTTTTGGGCATAAAATCATAGCCATATTTTGCTTTTTTTTTCATATTGCGTATATTGCACGCATCATAAGTGTTTTCACAAAAGCTTAAGGATATTTGATTGGAATTGGATCTCTTGGTAGAGAGCCCAGTGTTTGTTCAACGCATACCATGATGATATGCTTTATGGGTCTTTTTCGAAAGGCTTCTATGAGGATTTAAGTGCACATGGATGGTGAAGCGAGAAAAGCAGGCTTACATTATCGGTGTGTATGCTAGTGATAGGTGGTAACAAATGGATTTATGGTTTATAACATTTTTTTTTTTTCAAAATTCACTTGATACCGAATGGAATTGCATTATTTTTTTGCGAGAAAAAAGTTCAATTTATTTAAGTGACCGTCTGCTGATTTCTTGAGTTTGATGCGCAACTCAGACAAGTTCTACAAGCACTTCGGTCATGTCGCCTATTTCTTCAGTTTCTTTATCAAAATTTCTAGATGTTTCCTGTATTTAATCTTCAAGTCTGTCTGCCTACACCACAACTGAAGCATTTTTATCCATTCTTAGCATAATTTTTATACCCTCCACCATAGGATGGGGGTACACTAATTTCGTCATTCTTTTTGTAACATCTCGAAATATTCATCTCAGACCCCATAAAGTATACATATTCTTGATTGTTATGACATTTTATGTCGATCTAGCCATGTCCGTCCGTCTGTCTGTCGAAAGCACGCTAACTTTCGATCTGGGACCTTGACTTCTTGAGCCTCAGAGGCAATTCTCGTCCGATTTGACTGAAATTTTGCACGTGGTGTTCTGGTATCACTTTCAACAACTGTGCCAAGTATGGTTCAAATCGGTATAGGACTTGATATAGCTGCTATATAAACCGATCTTGGGTCTTGACATCTTGAGCCTCTAGAGGGCGCAATTCTCGTCCGATTTAACTGAAATTTTGCACGTAGTGTTTTGGTATCACTTCCAACAACTGTGCCAAGTATGGTTCAAATCGGTATAGGACTTGATATAGCTGCTATATAAACCGATCTTGGGTCTTGATTTCTTGAGTGTCTCGAGAGCGCAATTTTTATCCGATTTGACTGAAATTTTGCACATGGTATTTTGGAATCGCTTCAATGATTCAAATCGGTCATTGTTTTGTTATAGCTGCCATATAAACCGATCTTGGGTCTTGACATCTTGAGCCTCTAGAGGGCGCAATTATCGTCCGATTTAACTGAAATCTTGCACGTAGTGTTCTGGTATCACTTTCAACAACTGTGCCAAGTATGGTTCAAATCGGTATAGGACTTGGTTTAGCTGCTTTATAAACCGATCTTGGGTCTTGAAATCTTAAACCTATAGAGGGCGCAATTCGCGTCCGATTTAACTGAAATTTTGCACGTAGTGTTTTGGGTTCACTTCCAACATCTGTGTTTAGTATGATTCAAATCGGTTCATAATTTGGTACAGCTGTCATATGAACCGACCTTGGATCTTGACTTCTTAAGCCAATAGAACGCGAAATTCTCATCCGATTTGGCTGAAATTTCGCATGAGGTGTTTTGTTATTACTTCCAGTAACTGTGCTAAGTATGGCGCAAATCGGTATATAACCTGATATAGCTGCCATATAGACCGACCTTGGATCTTGACTTCTTAAGCCAATAGAGCGCGAAATTCTCATCCGATTTGGCTAAAATTTCGCATGAGGTGTTTTGTTATGACTTCCAGTAACTGTGCTAAGTATGGCGCAAATCGGTATATAACCTGATATAGCTGCCATATAAACCGAACTTGGATCTTGACTTCTTAAGCCAATAGAGGACGCAATTGTCATCCGATTTGGCAGAAATTTTTTATAACGGCTTCTCTAATGACCTTCAACATTCGTGTCTAATATGGTCTAAATCGATCAGTAACTTGATACAGCTCCCATATAAACCTATCTCCTGACTTTGCTTCTTAAGCCCCTACAAGGCGCAATTCTTATCCGAATGAACCGAAATATTACACAATGACTACTACAATGTTCAGCATTCATTTATGGTCCGAATCGGACTATAACTTGATATAGCAAAACCGTTCTTATTCAATATTCGTTGTTTGCCTTAAAAGAGATACCGCGCATAGAACTCGACAAATGCGATCCATGGTGAAGGGTATATAAGATTCGGCCCGGCCGAACTTAGCACGCTCTTACTTGTTATTTCTATTTTCCCAGCTTTCGCCATATAAAACCTTATTTTGCAATGTTATTTTCCAAGTTAATTTGGAGTGTAGCATATTTGTAGGCGAATTGTAAAATTGAATTCCCCTTCCATCAAAAACGACAAACTAGTGAGAACTATACTAAAAGATTAGACGCCAATATGCGTCCATATTGCTTAAACTATTGTCAGAGGCAAGCAGTCAGGCGACTGCTAGATGTCGCTGAGGTGTTAGAAAAAAATTTAAAATTTAACGACAGTATAACAAATTTTGAAGAAATATTTAAATAGTAATTTTTATTAAAATTAGCTGAACCGCTGAACTACCCCACTCCGCTGTGCTTTCTTTAACGATATACGGAACCGAGCTTTTCTTGGAATTTTTGTATTTCCCTTTTCGAAAACCCTAGAAAAGGACAGATGGCCGATACTGCATAAAAGTGGATTTGGCCATGTTCCTTAATTGAGGTGTTATGGGAAAATTAGCAATTTTTGGTTGCTTTTCGGTGTTTCGCTTATTAGGATGTCAGATTCATATTTTACTACAAAATATCTTTTATTTTGTTTAGATGTGACAAACGATTCTCCTCGTTCCTTTGTCACTCACGGAATGGCTCTACAAACTACGAAATAGTGCCGGCGTTCACTGAAGCGGCAGTGTATCAGTTTTCTTTTGATACATATACATGCGGTGTTCAGAGGTTATAAAGACGGACTCTTGGCTGAATAGAAAGTTGGTCCCATCCTAATTAAATTACGGTTGCCAGGATATGTCATTTAAAAGACTCTGTTACGCAATGGATATGCCTATCGTAAAGACTTAATCGCCCATAATTTTGGTGGGTTGCATGGCCACCAAACCATTAATCTGCTCTAAAAACTCTTGTTCCTTTGGAAAATTTATTTTTTTATTTATTCATTCGGATCATTCCGGCGATATTTTCAACAAAATGTGATTTTCATTGAAAAATTTGTTTTTTACCAAATTTTAGAAGTTCTTGAGCATAAAATTTGTAACAGAACTTTTAAAAATAAAAATTTTAATAAGACTGAGGTCGACTTTTCGCCCGAACAACTGTCAAAACGCACTAAAAAAATTGAACTCAGTACTACCGTAAAAGTGGTACTGAGTTCTTTGAGCAAAATACCAGAAACGTGCGGCTGCACCAAAGCAAATTTCGCTTCAATTAATTGCAAAGGTAATTAATTGCTCACGGACAGGGTCACAACGTATTTGCTCTGTTGTGTGGCTCTGCATGACTTTTATTTGTTTTTTTTTTCTTATCGTCCAATACAATGAGGTATATTTCGTAACCAATTTTCATGTGAATGAAAGTAGTACTAGGCTAAAACCATGTTAACACTTGAAATGAATATAGATTTACAACGAGATTTCGGAAATCTCGTGTTTACCAATGAGGTTTCCCATACAATTTCAATGTGAACAAATCTACTTATTTGAAATCCTTCGAAATTCAAATGCAACACTGCTTTTTGTATTGAATACCGGTTATTTTCGATAGTTTTGGGCAGCACTTTTTTCAATATCTGACAACTTCTTATTGAAATTAAAAAATTTTATAGTCAAATTTAAAAAAAAACGTTCTACCAATTTAATTGCTCACAGCAATATATATGCTGAACACAAACAAAAATGCAGATCACAATTAAAACGCTTCCAAAAACATCCCTTATTGACATATGCAAATCATTCGAATCGTAGTGTAAACGGGTTTGGGAGATTATCTCATATCTTGTGAATTTGGGCTCTAGTGTCATTTTGATGATTTTAAGCTAGCGAATCCGCTAGATGGGTAAATAAAACAGCCCAATTGCATAGGAGAGGGAATTGAATTGGCAAAGCATAGAGACAATTGTTTCTGTAATAAAATATCTACCACAGAAAATTGTCATCGGACTATAGAAATTTTCTACCAATTAGCATACTTCCGTAGTTTTATAACAAAGGTCTATTTGGATCAAACCTAACATCATTACATGTGTGCCCCCCTTTTACTAAATATTTCATGACAATGCTGCCAAGTTTTCAAATGGACTTTAAGAGAAACGATTAATTGCTATATTGGGGTTTATCGATAACTGCTGACAGCAGTTTGTGTGTATTTGAGAGGCACAAAGAGAGAGCTGTCAACTGTCAAGTGGTGGAAAAAGTACGGTTGGGAAAAGTGAGTTCGTCGATTGTGTTTTAGTTTTTACGACATCGCTAAAATATTAAGTAAATTATTTGTTATTTTATTTTATAGAAAACCATATTAACGAAAGCGGAAAAATGATTAACGCCGTGTCGCGTGCTTATTTGCGTGCCAGCAGCCAAGCTGTTCCCAATGGTTTGAAACCAGCAGCCGTCCTCAGTGCGGCTCAGGGTAAGAGAGTAGTCGTGCCCAGCAAATCGGAAAAGAATGCTCCTTGTGGCCACACCAGAGCCTCGACATCACTACAAAGTGAATATTTTGATAATATCCAATATTAAAGACATTCTCAGAGGAAAATGCAAATTTCATTGTTGGGAGTTTTGAAGGAATCTCAGTTACAAATTTGCACTTTTTTCTGCAATTATGTAATTTTTTGAGGTTATGAAATTGCACAAGAAAACGTCTCTATTTACTCGAATGTTATGACAACAGTCATCAGTAAAGAGTGCAAACAGCTGTTTTCTTTCCAAGAACCCTAAAAAAATACTGAAATACTTCATCGTAGCTGTCCATGGTGGCAAACAATGATGTTAATTTGTGTTACTCTTTGCTTTCAGCTGTGCAGCAGGTCCGTATGGCCCATACCGATTTGCAAGCCCCCGACTTTTCCGCTTATCGACGTGACTCCGTCAAGGATGTCAATCGCAAAAACACCACCGCCGAGGAACGCAAAGCTTTCTCCTACATGATGGTCGGAGCTGGCTTGGTTGGCAGTGCCTATGCCGCTAAGGGTTTGGTTAACACTTTCGTCGGTTCCATGAGCGCCTCCGCTGACGTTTTGGCCATGGCCAAAATTGAAATCAAATTGGCCGATATTGCAGAAGGTAAATCGGTTACATTCAAATGGCGTGGCAAGCCATTGTTCATCCGCCATCGTACTGCTAGTGAAATTGCTACTGAACGTGGAGTAGCCACAGCCACTTTGCGTGATCCCGAAACTGATGAGGTAGGTATTATTACACACTTTTGTTTATTTCTTCATTAATTCTCCTCTCTTTTTTGTTCTTTTCATTAGCAACGTGTACAAAAACCTGAATGGTTGGTTGTTATCGGTGTCTGCACACATTTGGGTTGCGTACCCATTGCCAATTCCGGTGATTTCGGTGGCTACTATTGCCCCTGCCACGGTTCTCACTACGATGCGTCAGGCCGCATTCGCAAAGGTCCTGCTCCTTTGAATTTAGAAGTACCCGCTCATGTATTCCCCGACGAAGGTACCTTGGTTGTTGGTTAAATTTCCACTTAACCAGAGGCTCTGCGATGTCAAAACAAACTGTGTTTTAAACTAAAGCGTATTGTCAGCTTGTAAGCTTATAAGAAACCCAATAACATCATAGAAAACAATTATGATATGAAATTGAAGATAGTTAATTGTACCAAAACAAAATAAAAACGGTAAAAAACAACAGACAAAGTAAAAGAGAGAGAGATTGAAAACACGAAGTAAAACAAGAAGTCTTTAGATTGATTTTTTTTTAAGTTTGTAACACGCTTCACTGTATTCCTAAAACCAAACCAGCGAAAAGCTTCTGCACACAATTCTTTACCTGTTTTTATACCCACTACCATAGGATGTGTGTGTACACTAATCTTGTCATATCACGACAACGTTGGAACGAATGGAGATATCCAATGGAACTTTTGCACAGGTACTTCTTGTTGATGTAGGTCGTGGGGATTGCACACCATATCGGTTCAGATTTGGATATAGAACTAAAGGCCCCGAAATAAAAATAAAGTCAGTCTGGGTAAGATTGTGCTCGTGCAAAGACGTGGACTTTGCATAGCCAATTTGTGGCATTGTGCTCTAATTTCAATTGAATTAATTTAAAACAACAAAAATTTTTTCTCCGTTTTATATGACTCAAACAAGTTTTTGTTCTTTCATTGTGTTGGTTGTTGTTATAGGCTGGGGCGGTAGCCCTTGCCGATACAGGGCTTCATCAGGTCAATCCGGTACGTACAACCGGCATCCATGGGATCACATTGAGTTGGTCTTTGTTGTAGCAGTGTGTTGTGTTCTATTTTTCGTGTGCTTGATTCTGTTGAATATTTGTTGAACTTTGCGACTAACTTGGGGTGCATCCAGAGGGATTTGGGTCTGAGACGAGTGCGTCTGGCTGGGCAGCAAAATAGGGGACATGTGTCGTGTGGTCACAGGTCACAATCAGGACATTCTGCATCATGGCCTAAATCTGTGCTCTGTGGGAGTTGAGGCGGCTGCAACTGTCGGATCGTTATTGAGGCAGAACCACACTGGTTTGCCGGGAGAAATCATTTTCTTATAGTGGGAGGCGGTCATTTTCTAAGGACCACATTCATCCGGTAGCTATTCACCGCCTCTTCTACCGTGTCTGCATGAATGTTGTCTAGATCCGCCTGATGTAGAGGTTCTCTTTTGTGGCGCTGAACCTCACGCTCTAGATCATGTAGATCCATCTTAAGACTTCTGAGGTGATAGGTATCTATCCACAAGATGATGATTTGGCTTGTGGCAATAAAAGGCCACAAGTTATTGCTTGGACAGCATGTAGTTATGTCTTCGCACGGGTAGAATCTTTGTCTCTTGATGGAGGTGGTCCACATGAGAACTGAAGAGACAGCCCGTCGCAGTTCTAAGAGAGGCTTTCTGACAGCGTTGGTGTAAAAATTCAGTGGACTGGGCCACTCCTTATGAATGGTTCATATCCAATGAACCATAATTAGTTCAAACCCCTTGTGTCCCTGCCTGAAAATGGGCCTGCATAAAAGCGTTAACCTAGATTATTTGAAGACAATTCCGATTTGCTGGGCTATGAACAAAACGATTATGAGACACGATGATCCAAACAAAGAATCACAGTACAAACCAACTTGACTTGACTACAAATCCAAAGAATATACCGATATTGTGGAGCTTAGATCAGTGATTTATTCGTAAAAGCTAACAACTTGAGAAGTGCAGAAAAATTCCTTACATTTATCGATACCATCGCGGTAATTGTTACCTTCCATTGTCATAGCACTTAACTCTGTCCGGGGTAAAGTATTCTCGAAGAAAATTATCAACCACACAGAGGAGAAACTTTTGGAGGGATTAAAAAAACGAAAAGTGGCTGATGTCAAGAAAATAATGAGAACGAACCCCGAGAAACACAACAATTAGAAGCCACGGGTGCTGCTATTTTGACTTTCGATCTTATTAGACGTCCAACGGAAATTGGTTACGAAAGAGTACCCGTCTGGGACTACACACTTTATCCAAAGAGATGCAAAATTGACAAAGGCTTGCACACGAGAAAACGGTGTAAATCTGTTGTTACAGCTTCTCCGTATGGAGCATTCCACTATCCACAACCTGTGGAGCCCAGTAGCTCCCACCTAAGCTTCTCATGATAACGATGAACACCACACAGATCGGAGCTCAACCTGTATGGGGCTCATAGCTATCACGTAATGATCGCCTTTAAATAACCAACGTTCCTACGGCGACCGGTCCTATGGAACGGAGCGATCTTGCTCGATTATAGAGCTTGAGGAGGATCGCTATATCCACACAAAAATGTGCCTACAACAACAACAGAATTATCAACCACCAATCAATTAGTTTGGGAGAATTGTGAGAATTGGAACTCCACAAGGGAGATTAATCCCCTTTAGAATATTTTCGTTGTCAGTTGAATATTCAGGACCTGCCAGGAGCAAAGGGAAATTTCTCTCAACTACTATGGACCTTAATCAAGGGGCATTCCAGTCTGGATGGGAGAAGCCCAGTTGCCTCTCATCCCGGAGCCCAAGTAACTGGGAGTGATTCTTGACCATAGGCAACTGGAGAGGGCATGCGTTCTACTCATGTTGCACCTTGATTAGGCGGGGACGGTGCATTGATTGTTTAGGACGGTGGTTCGCACGATTCTCACTTATGATTTTCTAATCTGACATCGGGCTGTGGGCATCTGTGCAGAATTATCGAAGAGGCAGTTGTTGTTGTTGTAACAGTGTGTTATACTCTGAGGCGGCAGTTCTTGCCGATGAAGGAATGCATCGGGTCAATCCGGTACGTACAACCGGCTGCCATGGGATTGGCAGTGCTGATCTCGGGACGCCTCAAGGGAGGCGCTGAATGCCATAATCGATCTTATGCCTTTACACCTATATTTTGGATGTGCGCCAACGAAGTTCGCCCTTAGACTTTTGTTGTAATCACATATTTGCATGTGGAAGTAGTAATTCTCGCCAAGGTCCAAGGAACGTTTCGGTCTAAGGAATCGATTGCCACCGGAAAGTTTTGGCTATTGGTAATTTAAAGGCGCCAATAACTTGCCTTGTCACATTAAGTATCAGAATCACTCGGTATTTAAGCAAGAGCCAGTGCCGCCCGTCCTGTCATTAATACTCTCCACTCGATACCACTGATTGTCAGCGACAGCAGTTGCAGTTGCTACTTCGTATACCTATCAAGCATTCCAATCTGTTGAAACGCGCGGTAGCACTCACTTGAGTTTCAAGCTCCTGTGGATGAGCAAGCTCGTTCCGATTCAAAGGACCGATCGCCGCGGGAACAGAGTGGCCATTGGTTATTTAAAGGCGCCAATAACTCGGCTTGTCATATGGAGCTTCATAGACACTCAGTATTAATGCAAGATCTTGTGCCACCCGGCCTCTCCGGTCGATGCCGCTGATTGTCCGACTGCCGTTGCAGCTACTCCGTATGGAGCATTCCACTATCCGCAATCGCTACCTTGCAACTAAGATTCTCGTAACAACGATGAGCAGAAAAAAATATCGGACCTCAAAGTTCCAACCTGTGTGGTGCGCACAGCTATCCCGTGCAGGGATTTGAATCGTATTGAGCAGCAGAAGAAGGAATAGAAACCCTTAATGTGATGGTGCTCTAATCCCAAACAAGCTAATCGGAACCTCTGCTAAAGAAACATTAGTGATTCTGACTTTCAGAGATTGACGGAAGGACGCTTGAAAGATCCTTATACATATCCAAGAAGTGGAACCACATTTCCCATATAAGAAACTATTGCTACGCGTGCGAAGGTACAAAATCTCAGAACCGGATTGTACCCAAGTTTCGATGGGGTCCTGCGTCGCATGCAGCAAGTAACTAAGAATCCAATTGATAGCTAATGCACAGCTTATGGCCGTTGCCCTTCTGGATAGCTTTCTATGTGCACCAGAACGATCCCATGGCAGCCGGTTGTATGTACCGGATTGACACGATGAATTCCTTCATCGGCAAGGGCTGCCGCCTCAGTGTAACACACACTGCTACTACAACAACAACCAGAACGAGGCCAGTAATAGTAGAGAAATTTGCCTCCCACCATGATGACAAATCCATTTGCGTAGGCAACATTTTTCAGAGGATAGAACCCGTATCTCTATTGCAGCTCTAGATACAATCTTGCTAATCGGGCATCTGTTATTGATGTGTTAATAATTGAGATTCGTGGAAAAGCTCTTAGACTCCTCCATATCGAAAAAGGCCTGGCAAAGTAGAATCACATTACTGCAATCGTCCATTACTGTCAGTCTTCCTGACCCTTTTTTGGGAGTTCTCATAACTGTTGGGTCATAAAGATTTTAAGCGTAAAAAGTGTGATTTCAAATATGATATTCAAAAAGTCTGTCAACTTTTCTTTGATACGGATACGCAGAGGTCAGCATATCCGTCAATAAGACTAAACGCGTCGAGAAAATCCGCGTTGGTTATCCCCTCCTAACACTGGCGACATTTGTGAGATTCTACCCCATGTAAAAACTTCTCCCCAAAGTGGTGTCGCACATCGACATGCCGTTCGAACCCTGCTATAAAAAGGAGTTTCCTTATCAGTGAGCTTGAACTTTGAATAGCACTCAATGATATGGGAGAAGTTTCCCCTGTTCCTTAATGGAATGTTGATGGGCAAATTTCCATTTTGCATTTGCTTTTTAGAAGAAGCAACTCTCTTTCTGAAGCATATGTACTTTGCCATCCGGTGCAGTTGCGTCATTGTGTTGAAATGAATTTACCGCTAACATGCCATACTTCCCAATTTTATGTGTTCAAACATCCACAACGGAATAAGTCAGTATTTTGGCTGACTCAGAACCGGAATGTGCTCGAGTCCGGCGCTCCTAAGTTTTTAATTCAAGCATCTTGGGAACTTTAAAGAGAACATTCAACTTGGTTGTGTTTGAGTGTTTTTTAAAAATAGGAAATTGGCGGTATATTGGCTCCGTTTGAACAGACAGGAAAGTGTTGGTATACTTGAATAAGAGAATAAATACGGAATTTTTTACTTACCTATATCACATTGCAGATGTTTAGCCTCTAGTTCAGTAAATTTGAATTTTGTGTGATCCCTGGGATTCCGTTTGGAGTCTTTTAGTTTTTAGTGGATCCAAGAACAAACACATTGCGAATTCCCGAACTTTTAAATAATTATTCTTCTTCTTTCTCAATCTAACATTCACTTAATATGTCCCGTTATAAAAACTCATGGTACAATTAAGAGGTAGGGTAATAAGCACAACTACAAAAATCTATTCCCAACGAAACTACCTCGATCGGAAAATGCCATAAATTCAATTGTCAAAGTGGTTTTAGAAATAAACTTTGTTTAACTTATCTTATTCAAATGCGTTTCATAATTATATTTTCATCATTATTACACTGTTGTGTTGCCTAAGTAGGTACTCTCTTTTTAAACCTAGTACTGACTTCGCCTTTTCACACAAAGAACTGTCAAAACGCAATACAAAAAGATAGTGACGAAGATAATGCGAAAACATTCCGTACAAGTAGTACTGAGTTGTATGAGCCAAACAGCAGCGAAATGTTGCCGCACAATTTTAATTGCAAATGTAATTAAATGCTCACGAAATGGGCCGAATCAGCTTTACTTCAATACTCCCAATGGTCCCACGCGAAAAGCTGTAAACAGCTGACCAGGTTTGACGGTATTAAGATGGCAGACTTTTTTCACATTCTTTTTGTTATAATCGTCATGTACGTCACGTATGTACACACGCCCACAAATTTCTTTGTTTTCTTTCATTAAATCCGGATTTAAGGCTCTCGTCAGCGGATTTTATAAAGGGAAAACATATGATCGAGCCATTAAATCCGGATTTAAAGAGCAGTGTAAACGGGGTTTATGAATGAAGTCAGTACTAAGCTTAAATTGTAAAATACTTCAAAAAACACCTTAATGTACTTAAAGATATTTAAGGCAAATTGTCTTCACCAACAAAATCCTGTCATCATATTACACTAGGATTAATTGTGCCTAGATGCTTAAACCCTGTTTACACTGTTCATTAAATCCGGATTTAAGGCTCTCGTCAGCTGATTTAACAAAGGGAATACAGGTGATCGAGCCATTAAATCCGGATTTAAAGAGTAGTGTAAAACCCCGTTTATAAAATCAGCTGACGAGACCGCTTTAAATCCGGATTTAATGAGCAGTGTAAACGGGGTTTTATTTTAAAATCCGTATTCAAAAACCTTTAATCGCCTATTAAACCCCGTTTATACTGCTCATTAATTCCGGATATAAGGTTATCGTCAGCTGATTTCATAAAGGGAAAACAGATGATCGAACCATTAAATCCGGATTTGAAGAACTCGTTAAACGAGTTTTTAAGGGTTTAAAAAAGCTTTGCTCAATGAGCATAAGTTATTGTAGGCTCTGACCTTCTTTAAACAAATTATAATCCCACTTATTGTAATTTCTGCATACACTCGCAAAATAATAACATTATCTAATAAAATATTTCGATAAAAATCTGCTGAAAACACAAAAATAATTTTTACGAGGTTTTGGAAAACGATATGTAGATAAATATATTTTATACTATTTTATTAATTTTTTCAAAAAATTTGACAAAAACAATTTCTTTTAGTGTCTACGATAGACAATCGAAAGAATTTGGGGCGGACAAATATATATTTTTTGAAAAATGGCCATGAAAATCCCAAAAAATTAAAAGCAAAAATTTTTTTTTTACGGTGTGGATCAGCTGTTTGCAAATCTATTGCAATACCAAGACGGATTTAAAAAGGTGGTCCCACGCGAACAGCTGTTAACAGCCGACCGGTTTTTCTCGCATATTCTCTGGACATGTACGCACACGTATACACAAACGCACACAAATTTCTTTGTGTGGGTTAGTAAAACATCGATCTGCTTGATGACAACATGGCGGATTTCACCATATGATTTGTGGTTGTTGTACAAATGAGCCCACCTTTAATTAACCTTAACCTTAATTAAAATCTTTACGTGTGGGGGTCGCTAGACATGTATAAAGTACCAAGAAAGGTATAATCAAAACACTGGCTCTCCAATTGCAAAAAAAGCAACAGATCGACCACACAAGCAGCAGCTACGACGCGAGTTCGCGAAGTTGGTTGGTTGTTGGTTTGAATTTGGAAACCGTTAATCAAGCCGTTCACATTTGTGCGAAAGAGACAACAGCCACTTTTAACCCTCTCACTCACACGCTCTGTTCTCCGACTCATCTCTTACTCATCCCTCTAATGCTCTCATGCTAACGAGTGAGTGCACGACATTTTCCATATTGTGCAGATCTGTATAAAATACCAAGACTTATATAAAGTATAAAGAAAGGTATCATAACACTGGCTCTCCAATGGCAAAAAAGCAACAGATCGAGCAGCAAGGACGCGAGTTCGCGAAGTTGGTTGGTTGCTGGTTTGAATTTTAATTTGAATTTGAAATCCGTTAAGCCATTCACTATGGTGCGAAAGGGACAACAGCCATCTTTCTCCCTCTCTCTCTCTTACACGCTCTCATCTCTGACTCATTCTTCCAATGCTAACGAGTGAGTGCACGACAGTTCCAAATTGTGCAGATTTGACATTCCGAAGTATCAAATTGCTTCCCACAACTTTCGTTAGAGGGAGGCAGAGTGAGTCCTTAAGTCCTGTTGTCCCTGTCGCACACACCCTATCGGGCCGTTGCTTCCCACCACTTTCGTAAGCAAGTAAAGCATTGGTGCAAGTAAATTATTAATAATAATAAGCTCGCAGTCGCAGCAATCCATTGAAAATATACCATTGTACCATTGCTTCTGGTGTGGTGAAGTTATTTGTTTTATAGCATAATAACAGTACTCCCTTAAAGTGAGTTAATGTTTAAACAGAATAAGAATAAAATAAAAGAAAAGCAAAAAACTAACAAAACAAAAACAATCTGTAATAAGAAAAATAGATTTATATTCATACAAATTCAGTGTTCATAAATTGCAGTCTGCTTTTCTGAGTGAAAACTTGTGAGATTTTGTGAAAAACAACGAAGTTTCTGGAAAATAAAAATCCAAGAAATATCGTAACATGAAAATAGTTAAAACGCACTACTCTACTGCAAGAAACACCTAAATTTTTACAGTGAGTGAAAGAGCATAACACCGAAAGAGATACAACAAAATCTATCTTTAAGTGGGTGAATTGTGATGAGATAAACCAAAAGAAAAAAAAAAAAACAAAACAAAAAATTAAAAATTATAACAAATTGATATGTGTCACTTCTGAGGAATAGGATTACAGATCATTTAAAATAACAATTTCAAAGAGTTGGCAAACAAAAAAAAAAGAAAAAATTAAAAGGCATACACATAAAACCCCAGAAAAAACAACAACGCACAAGCACACATCCTTTAAATAGCAAAAACAAATTCTATCGCCTATCCTAGTCTCTTCTGCTACTGCAAAGAGGTCAGTCATTCTTTGTAAAGAACGATAGAAGAAAAACACTTTGCGAAAACAGCCGGTGTTTCCTCAAAGTTGTCATTGCCACAATACAAACACACAGATATCCTGACACCTTTTGCATATCTTTGCCACTGCAAAGACCAACTCCCAAACACATACTACCCCTACACTCCCTTCCACTTGCCATCCAGTACCAAAAACCACAACAAATTCGTTATAAATCCTTACCTTTGTTTTTGTTTTTATATTCCCCCATCCCAAATACCCTTTAAGCTCTGCATGTTCCTTTGTTGTTATCCCTTGATACAGTGTTCTCTCTATGACCGTTTGCCACAATCACAGTTCCTACGAGAAGTCTTCGCACAATTTCCATTCATCAATCCCTTCGACCGTCAACATTTAGTACAGAGTCTATTAACCATGTCCACGGCATTTTTAACCGCAATAGCGGTAATACTCTGCATTTTGTTTCGCATTTTGAATGTCAACAGTCAGCCGCTGAAGCCAAGCGTTTGGTGTTTGGATCAACAGTTCCTGGATTGTTTATATAAAATTGCTCCCGTATTAAAAGAACCGTAAGTATAAAATTTTGTTTTTTTTTTCAAATGCATTTTAAGGCTATTGTAAAGATATGGAATTTATAAGTCAGTCGGAGAATTATAAGCTTATAGGAATAGTTTCTTCTACAGAAAACGTTACAGCAATCAGTCAATTACCTGTCATGACGGACACGATGAGAGAAACATCTGTTCTAGTCCTGCTAAAAAATGAAGCCATTGCATTGGTGGATACGTAAGACACTCTCATCGGTGAGAATAGGTCCCTGTCAGCCAATTCAAGCCTTAAAAACTCCAGAATGTCAAAGGAACTAAACACCAAGCCATAATCAAGGCATGGAAGGGCTGTTCACCCAATTTTCTGTTTGCACCTGGTAATTGCGGGAAAGCGACACAAAAGTTGCTCGACGGTTTCCAACTCCTCTTCGTCATCGCACATCTTGCCTCCCCTTACCCTCAGCACGATAGGGCTCCTATCAGATGTTCGAAGCCATGCAAATGCAAATTTGTCCATGAACATTCCACTAAGGACTGGCACAAACTTTGAAGCCATACTACCTCATTGTTAGGATAAGCGACGTTCTGTGATAGCCTCTCCTATGGTTCAAAGAAACTCTTTGCATCTATTAATCAGTTTCGATCTCCCATTGTCGCTGTGCAAAAGCCTTCAGCGCCGCCTGACTGTCCGCATATGCATATCGTTGCAGTCGGATTGGGCCGCCGATCCCCAGCCAGGTATCTGATTCACCCAACTCGCGGGATTGTGGCCTATCAGAATTGTATATATCCAAATAATCAAAAAAGGAGGAATCTTAAGTCCACCAAAGAGGCATGTAAGGACTCCAAATTCGCATTATTAAAAGCCCCTTAGGTTAGGTCAAAGTGGCATCAGAATCACTTAGATGTTTTCGTCCATTGTGATACCGCAGGAACGGGAGAAGAAGATACTTTATAGTTCCTACCGCTGAACCATCCAGATCGCTTTAAAAAGCCTAACAACTTGCGAATTTTCACATTCGCTGAATTAGACAAGTTCTCAAAGTAATGAGAACCTAAAGTGGAACTCCTTCTGACTGCCAGTGCGGGACTGAAACACAGCAGTCTCGTCTTTCTCGACGTCCTCACAGCTTCTGCAAAGTCGTTAAAAGCCCCTTATATATTCAAGAAGGCCCCCAGAGTAAAGTCGCCCGCAACTAAATTCGATGTAGCCAGTCACATCATGAAGGTCAAGGTCAACCGGCCGATCCTTGCTTAAATTATGTTGATAGGCGCATACCAGTCAAGGGTCGAGGGTCCATTTTCTTCAAAGTGAAGAAACTAATTGGCCTGTACTTCTTGGTTAGAGAGTGGCTCGGTTTTCCCTTCGGGATGAAAATCAGTATAACATTCTGCCAACTAGCTGATAAGCAAACTAGTTGGCTTAAAACCATCTCAAGATGTACGACATACGGTCCTGATATTTGCAACAAGGTAGGTAGTACGGCAACCGGTCGATTTGACTTGTAGGGTTCAAACGAATTCAGCCCCCGCACACAGGAAATGCGTAGTAACCAATAGCTCGAGCATCTCAGAGCTAGACTGTCTCTCGTTTTCGTTAATACTTACAATGCCTTTCGGATTGGCAATGCCTGGAGCACTTAATCACGACTCATAAACACTTCTTCCGAGTTTTTGGTGATGATTAGTAGATGGATATGGTTGACTTTTGTGTCACTGCCCTGCATTTGCAGTGAAAAGAAACAGGGTAATGGATGCACTAATGTTTCTTTTCCAGAACCTTTTCGCAGGCACACAAGAGGAAAAGACCATTCTCGAGCAATCCCATGGCAGCCGGTTGTATGTACCGGATTGACTCGATGAATTCCTTCATCGGCAAGGGCTGCCGCCACTGCTTCTACAACAACAACAACCATTCTCGAGGAGGCCTTTCTCTGGTCCGCCCGGCTCTCTTCGGTTTTTGTCGTTGTTGTAGCACTTGTGTTGTGTTCTATCTTTCGTCAGCTTGGTTCTGTATAAACATCCAGATCCATGAATTCTGCGACTAAGGTGGGGGGTGCTTCCAGAGGCTAGGCAATTAAACAGGTGACGTATGTCGCATGGTACCAGGTCGCAATCGGGACACACGTCCTGTACGTTGGCATCAGTCCTTGCTCTGAACTACAGCAGTATTCTGGTTTGCTGGGGCAGGCTAATTTCTTTAGGTGTAATGGGTTATTCTCCAAGGGCCACCCGGTAGCTATTCACCGCATCTGCTACCATGAATGAATGTTTTTCTTGACCCGCTTGATATGCCGCTTGATCTGGAGTTTCTCTTTTGTAAAGCCGAACCTCGCGCTCTAGATCATGCAGATACCTATCCACAAGATGATGATTTGGATAGTCCGTGCGATAATAGCCCAGAAGTTTTGCTTAGACAGCATGTTGTTGTGGCCGCTTCGCATGGGTAGGATCTTTGTATCCTGATGGAGGGGTCCACGTGAGAAATGAGAAGACAGCCTGTCACAGGTCTAAGATCTGTCCCCTGCAGGGGATAGCTATGAGCATCACATAGGCTGGAATATTGAGGTCCGATTTGTGTAATGTTTATTGCTATCAGAAGAAGCTTAGCTGCGAGCTGCCGGGCGCATCCACAGGTTGCGCATAGGGGAATGCTCCATACGGAGTAGCTACAACGGCAGTCTCTGACAATCAGCGGTATCGAGTGGAGAGTCTCAGCTATAGGTCGGGTGGCACCGGTTCTTGCACAAATACTGAATACCTATGATGCTCGATATGACAAGGCGAGTTATTGGCGCCTTTTAATAACCAATAGCCAACCTGTTCCCACGGCGATCGGTCCATTGGACGGAAATGAGCTTTTTCACCTACAGGACCATGACGAGGATCGCCACCTCCGCATGAAATGTGGCTACAACAAGCGTGCTGAGAAAGCTATCCATGATGTGCATCTCCCATGACGAAAAAAGGACGGATATGTACACTGCACGGCAGCCCTTGCCGGTGAAGGACTCCATCGGGTTAATCCTATACGTACGACCGGCTGCCATGGAATTGATTTTTAGAGTTCGATACCATCCGTATTTATCGACACATCGTCTACGTCCGTGCAGCAAAGGAAATGCGTAGCAGCTAGTAGCTTCTCAGAGCCAAAATCCGTCCAGGTTCCGCTATCCCTTAGAATGCTCCCAAAGTTTTTGTGATTCTTAGAGAACAATCTGTAGAAACAGAAGCAATTATTCACTCTCTCTCTCAATTCGAAAAAGGATTGATGAGGTCTCTCCCGGCGCAGGTTAACTTTGAGCTATACACAGGCTGGAAGTTTGAGCTCCAATCTTCGCTAGCATGAGAAGCTTAGCTGGGAGCTAAGTAGTGCCGAGAGACTCCCAACTTGGGAAACTCCCTGCACGATGATTCGACTAGAATCCTAAATTCGACATACTACTGGTTACAAGACAAATAATCTCTTATCGTACGTTTTAGCTTTTGTATGAGTTTCGTGACTGAATCGATACTGAGTGAGTTAATGTCATCCCTTTATTGAGAGTAGACCACATCTTACCAATAACGGGAATTAAGTAACACTGCTTCAAGTGTTTGAACTCAGCTTATATTCATTGAACACCGCATTGACTTTCAGATTCAGTTCCTTACACAGCGACCGGCTGCTGCGCAATGAATTCCTCTCTAAAGCCAAGAGAGATTTGGACAATATTCTGGAGAAATATTGAATATTTTCTTTAATAAAAATCACCCACCAAGCTTGGAATATTTATTTCACATTTTGATAATAAACAAATCTAATACCTCATAAAAATCTACATTTTCGTTTCCTTAATTGGTGTATGTATGTACCATTATGTATTTCGCGTTTTAGTCCACTATTAACAGCCACTTCAAGAGTTTTTCTCATTAAAAGCTTTAATGCGAAAAAAGAAAGATTTCCATAGAAATTTCATAGTTAAAGTGTTTCAACTAACTAATTTATAACATTTTATTAAATTTCTACACTTCGAAATATAAAAAGTAGAAGAAAAATCCATACAATAGTGAGCATTTCTATATTTCAGTTGTATTAATGCTATCAGGTTTGTTGTGGGAAGGCAGCTGTTGAGTCAGCCAATAGCTACTTATTAGAGGCTTCTTCCAGTTGCCGGTCCGTGACGATTTAATAGCATATTCTGGCCGGTTCCAAATTCCATTTGCCGTGTGTTTGTTTTTACTTCAAGGGGATGGAGATGTTTATAAAAGGGTGACGCAATATGTATTCAGTGTCTAATTAACAACAAAACGCTTGATGACAGAGGCGGGTTTATTTCTACAACTTTTATTAGGGCCAACAACTTATCGAAAAGCATATTTGTTGCATTTATTAATGTTGGCTATGATTGATTTGGCTTTACTTTTACGGTAATTGCTGTTATTATTTCAAAATTGCACAAAAGTTGGTAAAATTTCTTAGAAATTTTGTCTTTAGAGAAAATTTCATAGAATTTTTGTCTTTAGAGAAAATTTCTTAGAATTTTTGTTTTAGAGGAAATTTCTTAGAAATTTTTGTCTTTAGAGAAAATTTCTTAGAAATTTTGTCTTTAGAGAAAATTTCTTAAAAATTTTTTTGTGGGAAGGCAGCTGTTGTCTTTAGAGAAAATTTCTAAGAAATTTTGTCTTTAGAGATAATTTCTTAGAAATTTTGTCTTTAGAGAAAATTTCAAAGAAATTTTGTCTTTAGAGAAAATTTCAAAGAAATTTTGTCTTTAGAGAAAATTTCAAAGAAATTTTGTCTTTAGAGAAAATTCCTTAGAAATTTTGTCTTTAGAGGAAATTTCTTAGAAATTTTGTCTTTAGAGGAGATTTCTTAGAAATTTCGTCTTTAGAGAAAATTTCTTAGAAATTTTGTCTTTAGAGTAAATTTTTTAGAAATTTTGTCTTTAGAGAAAATTTCTTAGAAATTTTGTTTTAGAGGAAATTTCTTAGAAATTTTTGTCTTTAGAGAAAATTTCTTAAAAATTTTTTTGTGGGAAGGCAGCTGTTGTCTTTAGAGAAAATTTCTAAGAAATTTTGTCTTTAGAGAAAATGTCTTAGAAATTTTGTCTTTAGAGAAAATTTCTTAAAAATTTTGTTTTAGAGGAAATTTCTTAGAAATTTTTGTCTTTAGAGAAAATTTCTTAGAAATTTTGTCTTTAGAGAAAATTTCTTAAAAATTTTTTTGTGAGAAGGCAGCTGTTGTCTTTAGAGAAAATTTCTTAGAAATTTTGTTTTAGAGGAAATTTCTTAGAAATTTTTGTCTTTAGAGAAAATGTCTTAGAAATTTTGTCTTTAGAGAAAATTTCTTAGAAATTTTGTCTTTAGAAAAAATTTCTTAGAAATTTTGTCTTTAGAGAAAATTTCTTAGAAATTTTGTCTTTAGAGAAAATGTCTTAGAAATTTTGTTTTTAGAGAAAATTTCTTAGAAATTTTGTCTTTAGAGAAAATTTCTTAAAAATTTTTTTGTGGGAAGGCAGCTGTTGTCTTTAGAGAAAATTTCTTAGAAATTTTGTCTTTAGAGAAAATGTCTTAGAAATTTTGTCTTTAGAGAAAATTTCTTAGAAATTTTGTCTTTAGAGAAAATTTCATAGAAATTTTGTCTTTAGAGAAAATTTCATAGAAATTTTGTCTTTAGAGAAAATTTCATAGAAATTTTGTCTTTAGAGAAAATTTCATAGAAATTTTGTCTTTAGAGAAAATTTCATAGAAATTTTGTCTTTAGAGAAAATTTCATAGAAATTTTGTCTTTAGAGAAAATTTCATAGAAATTTTGTCTTTAGAGAAAATTTCATAGAAATTTTGTCTTTAGAGAAAATTTCTTAGAAATTTTGTCTTTAGAGAAAATGTCTTAGAAATTTTGTCTTTAGAGAAAATGTCTTAGAAATTTTGTCTTTAGAGAAAATTTCTTAGAAATTTTGTCTTTAGAGAAAATTTCTTAGAAATTTTGTCTTTAGAGAAAATTTCTTAGAAATTTTGTCTTTAGAGAATGTCTTAGAAATTTTGTCTTTAGAGAAAATTTCTTAGAAATTTTGTCTTTAGAGAAAATTTCTTAGAAATTTTGTCTTTAGAGAAAATTTCTTTGAATTTTTGTCTTTAGAGAAAATTTCACAGAATTTTTGTCTTTAGAGAAAATTTCTTAGAAATTTTGTTTTTAGAGGAAATTTCTTAGAAATTTTTGTCTTTAGAGAAAATTTCTTAGAAATATTGTCTTTAAAGAAAATTTATTTGAAATTTTGTCTTTAGAGAAAATTTCTTAAAAATTTTTTCTTTAGAGAAAATTTCTTAGAAATTTTGTCTTAGAGAAAATTTTATAGAAATTTTGTCTTTAGAGAAAATTTTATAGAAATTTTGTCTTTAGAGAAAATTTTATAGAAATTTTGTCTTTAGAGAAAATTTCATAGAAATTTTGTCTTTAGAGAAAATTTCATAGAAATTTTGTCTTTAGAGAAAATTTCATAGAAATTTTGTCTTTAGAGAAAATTTCATAGAAATTTTGTCTTTAGAGAAAATTTCATAGAAATTTTGTCTTTAGAGGAAATTTCATAGAAATTTTGTCTTTAGAGAAAATTTCATAGAAATTTTGTCTTTAGAGAAAATTTCATAGAAATTTTGTCTTTAGAGAAAATTTCATAGAAATTTTGTCTTTAGAGAAAATTTCATAGAAATTTTGTCTTTAGAGAAAATTTCATAGAAATTTTGTCTTTAGAGAAAATTTCATAGAAATTTTGTCTTTAGAGAAAATTTCATAGAAATTTTGTCTTTAGAGAAAATTTCATAGAAATTTTGTCTTTAGAGAAAATTTCATAGAAATTTTGTCTTTAGAGAAAATTTCATAGAAATTTTGTCTTTAGAGAAAATTTCATAGAAATTTTGTCTTTAGAGAAAATATCATAGAAATTTTGTTTTTAGAGAAAATTTCTTAGAAATTTTGTTTTTAGAGAAAATTTTTTAGAAATTTTGTTTTAAGAGAAAATTTCTTAGAAATTTAGTTTTTAGAGAAAATTTCTTAGAAATTTTGTCGTTGGAGAAAATTTCTTAGAAATTTTGTCTTTAGAGAAAATTTCTTAGAAATTTTTTCTTAAGAGAAAATTTCTTGGAAATTTTGTCTTTAGAGAAAATTTCAAAGAAAATTTGTTTTTATAGAAGAGTAGCCGAACCGGGCCAGCTCCGCTGCGCCTTCTTTAAGTCTCTAATATCTTTGTAGTGTGGGAACATTTCGCCCTGAATGCGGATATCGAACGCTGAGCGCGTTCGAATCCTGGCCAGAACATCGGACAAAGTGGTGTTTATGGCCTCTTAATGTTGGCGACATTTGCGAAGTACAATGCCATGTATGGTCATTTAAAAATGTTTCCCCAAAGAGGTGTCGCACTGCGGGACGCCGTTCAGACTCGGCTATAAAAAACGGTCCCTTATCATTGAGTTTAAACTTGAATCGGAAAGCACTCTTTGATGTGTGAGAATTTTCCCCTTCTCGATTCCTGGTGGTAATGTTCTTCCTTAGGGTAATGTTCTCATTAGCGGAGGGATGGCACCTCAAACCGTTCGACTCAAATATGGACATCAAATTGCTGCACTTCCAAATCCTTTTAATTTTGGTTGGTGAATATGAACCGTTTGGAGGGTGTTTTGGGGCTGGGGCGGCCACCGGCACTTTGCCCTGAAAATAGATATAAAATTCGTTCTTTATTCCCAACGGAAATGAGGTGCAGTTTAGTGGATGCTTTAGGGCATCCAAAATTGGATATCAAATTCGTTTTCTACTCTCATATACCTTTCATTTGAGTCCCATATTGTCATAATGCGTCAAATAACACATTTGACGTATCTTTAGCAGAAAAAGCGCCCCCTAGACTTGAACTCAAATTTTAATGTCATATTCCTAATGTACCCTCTAATTCCTTTCATTTGAGTCCCATATAGCCATGGTCGTCTAATATGCCCATTTGGGAGTATTTGGGGGTGGGCGACATTATCTCAGTACTTGGACCTAATGTTTTGTGCCATATTTGTAATCTACTGTCTAATACTTTTCATTTGAGTCCCATATTGACATGAACTTCGAATATATCCGTGTAGAGAAGTTTTGGGGTTGGGGGGCTCGCTGGGTACTTGGACCCAAATTTTAATACCATATTCGCTTTCTGGTCTCCAATACCTTTCATTTGATACCCTTATTGTGCCCAGCGGACCACTTTCGGATATGGGTGGCGTTTTTGGGGCAAGGTAAAGGGTCCGCCTCCAACCGATATCTAAAAATTATAAAGCCTATGTTTCCTTCCAGACAAACGTACACAATCTACGAAAATTTTAAGATAATCGGTCAGCCAAGTATCATATAGTCATAATGGATTTAATGGCGTTTTTGAGGGGTGGCGTGACCCCCAATACTTCGATCTGATTTTGTATGCCAGATTCGAAATCTACTCCCGAATACCTTTCATTTCAGCCCCATACTGAAATAAACGTCCAATATGTCTGTTTGGAGGAGCTTTGGGGTAGGGGCGGCGTATTCTACTCTCCAATACCTTTCATTTGATACCTATATTGTCCCGATCGGTCCACTTTTGATTTTGGGTTGTGTTTTTGTCATAAGAGGGAGGGTCCGTCCCCCTTCCGATACCGAGAAATTATATAGCCTATGTTTCCTTCCAGACCAACCTACAGTATATGCGAAAATTTCGAGAAAAATGGTTCTGCCGTTTTTCAGTCTATACGGACCAAACAAACCGAGTCCCATATATCCGTTGTTGTTGTAGTAGCAGTGTGTGGTACACTGAGGCGGCAGCCCTTGCCGATGAAGGAATTCATCGGGTCAATCCGGTACATACAACCGGCTGCCATGGGATTGTATGGATATATATTCCCATATATCCGTGATTGGCTAATGTGGCGTTTTTGTGGGAGTGGGGTGTCCCCCTATACTTCGACATGAATTTGTATGTCAGATTTGTTTTCTGCTACCGCATACTTTTCATTTGATACCCATATTGTCCTTATCGGTTAACTTTTGATTTTGGGTGGTGTTTTTGGGGTAACGGTAGAGGGTACGGCCCCTTCCGTTATCAATAAATTATAAAGCCTATTCCAACTTCCTGACCCTATTCGTAATCTACTTCCGAATACCTTTCATTTAAGTCCCATATTGTCATGACCTTCAAATAAACCTATTTTAAAGAGTTTTGGGGCTGGATCGGCCCCGCAGGTACTTGGACCCAACTTTTATTATGAAATTCGTACTCTACTCTTAAATACCTTTCATTTGAATCCCAAATTGTCCCAATCGGTCCACTTTTATTTTGGGGTAGGACTTTTGAGGTAAGGGGGAGGGTCCGCCCCCCTCCTAATATCAAAAAATTATATAGCCTATGTTTCCTTCCAGACCACCTACACAATCTGCGAAGTACGAAACAAACAAAACAAACCCGACAAACAAACAAACACAAATTGAATTTTATATATAAGATTTCTTAGAAATTTTGTCTGTATAGAAAATTTCAAAGAAATTTTGTCTGTAGAGAACATATAAAATTTTTACGAAAATTTCTCTAGGACGAGATTTCTTTGAAATTTTTTCTAAAGACAAAATTTCAAAGAAATCGTGTCCTAGAGAAATTTTCGTGGAAATTTTGTCACTCCAACTTTATTTACTAAGGCAGTTAGTTAATAGCTCAACACAAAGAATTTGGCACCAAGATGGATTTCAAAGCAAGTTCCTCCCTAACATACTCTATCCATCATTTCGTAGATACATTGCGTGCCAAAGACTGTTAGGACAACTTATATGTATCATTTATCAGTAAGTTCGTGTTTTTGTATAGCAGCGATTAACTTATAAGTGACTGAAGTTTGAAATGCGATTGTACGACCATTTAAATAACAAATGAAAGGAAATAAAATCGGACACAATCCTCTTTAGATTTTCTAGCCGTTTGCTTTGGAAATGATATTTATGACTTTCATGCAAATACGCAAAATGCCACAATAGAAAATAATGTGAGAAAACGCATGGGAGACTATTTGACCATCATAGACATGTAACATACATACCCAGCAAAATGTTTGCTTCCAAAGATGTAAAAAATAGTTACATATTGGAAAATCGACTAAAAATTCTGCAAGTGTATGATGAAATCCCTTTAGGAAGTCTGATAAAATATGCGACAAGAACGCCTACGTCGAACAGAAGAAAGAATACGAGAAGCTATGTAAAGTCAAAAAAATTGATTATTATAAAAGTATTGCGGAAAAGATGGACACGGTATCTGATAGTAAAACCTGGTGGAAAATTGCAAAGGAAATTAGACAAATCGACAGAGATACAAGCTGTTGCATCTCTGCGAACATATTAAAAAGCTATTTTGAACGCCTTTTGAATCCGTTATGCAATACCGAACCAATGTATTATGCTCCCAATAACTTAACCGATCTACTGCTTGATAGAGAGTTCTCCGTTGGCGAGATTAAGGAACAGCTTAGAAATGTCGGGACAAACAAAGCACCAGGAGAAGATCGCGTCCCATACGAGTTTTTTATGCACGCGACAGACGAATTCTTAGGAAAATTATGCAATGCCTTCACTAATATTTTGAACGGTTTTGACGACTTCGAAATATTCCGCACAGGTATCATATTCCCAATTCATAAAAAAGGAAACCTAGACGAAGTGAGTAACTATCGAGGTATCACTTTCATGAACTGCATAGGGAAACTTATGATAGGAATGATCAACTGTAGGATAGTGGACTGGCTAAACCGATATCAAATATTGAACGAATATCAGGCGGGATTTAGAAAAGGATACTCTACAGTGGACAATATCTTTAATCTCTCAGCTATAATTAATATTAAATTACACGACAATAAAAAGGTTTATGCTTTTTTCGTCGATTTTAAGGCCGCATTTGATAGAGTGCCAAGAGGACTGTTAATATATAAACTGCACGAAATCGGTCTGTCATCTAAAATTACCCGCTTTGTAGAAAAAATCTATGAGAACACAAGGTCTGCAGTTTGGTCAGGCTCCCAAATGTCGGAATATTTTGACACATGTACTGGAGTTAAACAAGGCTGTTTATTGTCGCCAACCCTCTTTGCCATTTACCTTAATGATTTACATGAACACTTGGAGGGAGGACTTCAAGTGGATCAAACTAACATTCGTCTATTAATGTACGCGGATGATATAATAATAATGTCGGATAATCCGAGAACTTTACAACAAATGATCTACAACTTGGAATCTTACTGTGATAAATGGGGAATGGAAGTTAACCAGATAAAATCTGAGATAATGGTATTTAGGAAAGGCGGAAAACTTTCCACAAACGAAAAATGGGCATACAAAGGCGAACTGATCAGAATAGTAAATGAATACAAGTACCTGGGACTGATACTAACTCCGAAATTATCATTTACTAAACACCTGTCAAAGAAAGAAGAAGCTGCAAAAATTGCTCTTAATTCCACATGGAAACATTTTATTGCTAAACCATCCGTTAACCTAACCTCGAAGTGGAAAATGTTTTTAGCCGTTTGTCGCTCTATACATAGCTACGGTGCGCAGATATGGGGAAATTCCTACTTTAATGAGGTGGAAAAACTCTACCGATACTTTATTAAAAAAATATTGAAACTTCCAGAGGCCACTCCAAACTACGTAATCGCTCTTGAGACAGGATACGAACCTGGTTACATATATACTTATTCTTTGCACTTACAATACTTGTCGAAAGTGTTATTCGATCTCGAGAGCCACAGACTGCCACATATACTAGCCGAAAAACTTGCAAACAAAAATCTAGCCTGGTTTAACGATTATAGTACCCAACTCTCGTTGCATAACATAAATAGTAATAATGTAAAAATAAATAAAAAATCTTGGATGAGTGCAGCACAGCAACTTTTAATGGACATGAAAGCCAATAAGTTTAATGATCACTTACAAAAAGCGCAGCAAAGTGAAAACAGAATATATAAATACCTCGATTACAATGTTGGCCCCATGTATTGCACAGAAAAATTCAGCCAAGAACAAATAACTTTGATTCTGAAAGCTAGAGGTGATCTAATGTGGTTGAACTTTAATAAATATAGGACCTCGAATGAACAAAGATGTTCATTGTGTAATTTGGGAGAAGCAGAAAATTTAGTCCATTTCATTGGCCGCTGTCCAGTATTAGCAAATATGAGAGTTAGACATTTTAATAGAACTCTATTGGATCAAACCGAAATTATTAGCATACTAAATGGTGGTGAAGGTTTTTGCTGGGTGAATTTACTAAACTTCTTAAAGGAAGCAAGAAAATATAGAAATATGTTAATAGAAGAGTTTAATTACTAATTAAGAATAAAATTAAACAGAAAAATATAATAACTCAATACTCCGGCAGACGGTTTAATTATAAACCATGCTGTAAAATTCTTTATTATCAATAAGATATTTTTTGTAAAATTGTTTTATACATATTATAACGTTATATGAAATAAAGAACCATTGAATTGAAAATTGAAAAAATTGAAATCCCTTTTAAAGCAGCTGGCTCAAATAGTCAATTATGGTGATGGGGGTATACGAAATATTCGTCTAAGACCCCAAAGTGTATATATTCTTGATCGTCATGACATTTTAAGTCGATCTAGCCATGTCCGCTCGTCTGTCAAAAGCACGCTAAGCTAGCCACTTGATATTTTGCACAAATACTTCTTATTAGTGTAGGTCGGTTGGGATTGCAAATGGGTCATATCGGTCCATGTTTTGATATAGCTGCCATATAAACCGATCTTGGATCTTGACCTCATGAGCGACTAGAGGGCGCAATTCTTATCCGATTTGGCTGACATTTTGCATGAGGTGTTTTGTTATAACTTCCAGCAATTGGGTCAAGTGTGGCTGATATCGGTGCATAACCTTATATGGCTGCCATACAAACCGATCTTAAATCTTGGCGTCTTGAGCCTCTGGAGGGCGTAATTCTTATCCGATTTAGCTGAAATTTTGCATAAGGTGTTTTGTTATGACTTCAAACAAATGCCAAATATGTTTGAAATCGGTCCATAACCTGATATAGCTGCCATATAAACCGATCTTGAATCTAGATTTCTTGAGCCTCTAGAGGGCGCAATTATTATTCGATTTGGCTGAAATTTTGTACAACGGCTTCTACTATGACTTCCAACATACGTGCCAAATATGGACTGCTTCCACATAAACTGATCTCCCTATTTTACTTCTTGACCCGCTAAAGGGCGCAATTTTTATTCAAATTGGCTGAAATTTTACACAATGACTTCTACTATGGTCTCCAAAATTCAATTCAATTATATACCAAATCGGGCCAAAACTTGATATAGCTTTTATCTATTGTTTGCCTAAAAAGAGATACCGGGAAAAGAACTCGACAAATGCGATCCATGGTGGAGGCCCTTACCTTATTCCCTAAACTGACCCAAATAGATAAATCCTTCGGATTGGCATCTGGCGAATTGGATAGCCACTGTGTGGATGAAATGAAGTGCGCAATACAATTTTTAAACATTTTTGGTTTACACGTGTGATGGTAGCGTGTCTCGTTGCTATGTCCATGGTCTACGACCGATATGTGTGAGTGCCCTCGGCTCCAAAACACTTTCCAAAATGTTGAAGCCCCAATTTACATCACATTTGGCTGAAATTTTACACATAGTATTATGTTATGACTTGCAACAACTTTGTCAAGTACGGTTTAAATAGGTCTGTAACATGATACAGCTCCCATATAAACCGATCTCCTGATACGACTTTTTGAGCCACTCGAAGCCGCAATTATTGTCCAATTTGACTGACATTTTGCACATAGTGTTCTGTTATGACTTCCAACAACTGTGCCAATATGGTCTAAATCGGTCTGATATAACTCCCATATAAACCGATTTCCCAATTTGATTTCTGAGCCCCTCGAAGCCGCCATTTTTGTCCGATATGGGTGAAATTTTGCACATAGTATTCTGTTATGACACTCAAAAACTGCGCTAAGTACGTTTTAAATCGGTCTATAACCTGATATAGCTCCTATATAAACTGACGCCAACGGCATGAGAGTCCCATATGAAATGATTTTAAAACAATTTGAAGCTGACTCTTTACTCTTCGATTGGATTTAGAGTCTCATTTGAGATGGAAAATTATTCGGGTGGCAGTTCATAGGCTCAAATTCTCGTACGTGCGCTTAGTTAGATAAACAAGATTCTTTAGGGTGTTTACAAATTGCTCAATAGAGAAATTTTTCCCGTTAGAGAACACGAAAATTGAAAACACTTCAGGTGTTGTTGCATTTTTTTTACCACAAACATGGCGTTTGGCAACGTTAGCAGTATCATTATAATGATTTATGGTGCAATACACAACATTTTGCTCACTTTGGGGTGTTTGGCTTCGCCAACAATAGCCGAATAATGCCACTCAAGGCTAAATATACTGGCTAAAAAGTTTTTAAGGGGGTTTCACCCCTTGGTCTTGAATTTAGAAGCCAATTTTTTATTTTACATCCGGATACCCAACCTCGATCGGATGGACTTTTCCGCTTGATGGACTTTTGAGCAGGAGGATTTTTGGGGTATAGTAATTTCTTGTTTTGGAGGCCACCTGATATTTTCTTCCAAATTTTATTGCCATATTCTGATTGTATACTCAAACACCTTTCTATTGGGTCCCATATCGTTTTTGTCGGATTTCTTTTCCCTTTTCCACTATTTGATATTACTTACTTCCAAATATGTACCTCCCATTTGAGTTCCATATTTTCCCGATCGGCCTTCATGTTCGTTTGGGTATTTTGGTGTGGGGCGGCCCACCTGAGACTTGACCCAAAATATAGATATAAGTTTAGCAGTTTACTCTCAAATATCTTTCATTTGTCCCTATCGGTCCAATGTTGTCCCTATCGGTCCACTTTTCTGTTTGGGCGAAATTTTTGCTCTTAGGAGGAGGATTCTTCCGAAATCAAAAAATTATGTATTTATTTAGTATCTGAGTATCTAAGCTTATAGTAAATACAATAATAGTAAGATATATATAGCATTTACTACTATGGCCATCAACTGTACCACCTACTTCAAAATAATATATAGCCCATTACTTCTTCCAGTACATGTTGTTGTTGTTGTAGCCACATTTTCATGTAGAGGTAGCGATCCTCGTCAAGCTCTTAATGGTGAGCAAGCTCGTTCTGGGCCTTGGTACCGATCGCTTCGGGAACGTGATGGCCATTGGTTATTGAAAGGCGCCAATTTCTCGCCTTGTACTCAGTATTTTAGCAAGAGCCGTGTTTAATTTCAATACAAAACTTGTGCGTCAGCACCCACATCAATGATGAATCAATTTTATTCTCACTCAGTATTGCTATGCGGCCGTTTTATCTATTGTACTTCTATTTATTGTTATTTATAGACTATAAGGCAATACACATGCATATACTTTTTGTGCAATGCATGTCTGACATATTAATATTCTTTGTCTTGAAGTTACGCAAGCCTTCGCTTAGAAGTTCCCATGATTAATTTACGATGAGTCGATTCGTTGTATTGCCAGTGTACTACTATACCAGATAAACCACTTTAAGTAAATTTTTTTGCTTATCTATTTTTGTATTTTTTGTACTACTGATAAGATTTTATGGATGTATAAACTATTTAATTAGTTTAGTTTAGTTATTTAAAAACAACCCGCTCCTCATAAAGCACCCACATCTATTGAAAGGTTATAAAAAAATTTCCACTGCAATTGAAACTATGTTATCTTTCTAAGATATTTTTGGCGTTTTAAGTGTATTTTAAGACAATCAATGGGAAAAGACAAAGTTTACACTAGAGTTCTGTCCGATACAAGTTTAAGCTTAATGATAAGGGCCCTCGTTTTTATTGCCGAGTCGGAACGCACAGTGTCGTGAGTTCATAGTAAAGTTGGCCAAAAATAGAAGGAGTTAACCTAGGTGGGTGAAACATGACATATATTTGTTATTATAGAAGACTTAGGACCAAAAAAATGCACCATATAGGTCCACGTTTTGAAATTGGTCCTATATAGTCCGACCTTCCGATTTAAGGTCTTAAGCCCATAAAAGCTGCATTTGTTGCGCTATTTGGCTGAGTTTTGAAACAATGAGTGGTTTTAAGCCTTTCGTCATCTGACTCCGAATATGGTCCACATCGGACCATAATTAGATTTAGTCTTACGCCCATAAAAGCAGCATTTATTACCCGATTTCGCTGAAGTTTTAAACCGTGAGTTGTTTTAAAACTTCTTTCATCCGACCCGAATATGGTTCGGATCGGATCAGATTTCGCTGGAATTTAAAAAAGTGAATTGTATTAAGATTCCCGTCGTCCGATCCAAATATGGTATAGATTTAGATCTAGACCCCAAAGATTCTGCAAACAATTTCCACCAACTTTTTTGAAGCACATATGTATACTTTGACGAAATGGATGGTTTCAACTCCCAAAACGCCTTGTACAACCGATTAGATAAAGAAAATGGAGAAAGTTGAGCATCACAACATTGAGATATACCTCGGCACTGCCGTAACCGAAACGAATGACACCAATTTTGATGTAATGCGAAGAATAATATTGGCAAACAGATGCTACTTTGGATTAAGTAAGCAGTTTATAAACAAGACCACCTCTCGACAGACGAAGATTACACTACACTCATAGAAAACAGTTTGCTGAAAATAGCAAACACTGTCTGCTGAATATTAGTAGTTAATTTTGATGCTATTGTAGCAGTAGTTATGCTATTACAGCAGTAGTACTGCAATTTCAAAGCAGCTTCCAGGGGAAGTCAAGAAGTCTAATCGGGAGATCGGTTAATATGGGAGCTATATCAGGTTCTTGACCGATTTGGACAGAACTTAGCACAGTTATTGCTAGCCAAACCAGAACACTATATGCAATATTTCAGCCAAATTGGACACAAATTGCGGCTTTCAGGGGCTCAAGAAGTCAAATCGGTAGATCGGTTTATATGGGAGTTATGTTATATTCTTCACCAATTTAGACCGTATAATTGTTGGAAGTTATAACAGAACACTACATGCTAAATTTTAGCCAAATCGGACAAAAATTGCGGCTTGCAAGGGGGCAAGAAGTCGAATCGGGAGATCGGTTTATATGGGAGCTATATCCAAATTCGAACCGATGTGGCCCATTCCCAACGACCTACAACAATATAAAGTATCTGTGCAAATTTTCAAGCGGCTAGCTCTTCGCGTTCGACCGCTATTGTGATTTCGACAGACGGACGGACATGCCTAGTTCGACTCGGAATGCCGAGATGTTCAAGATATATAAACTTTATGGGGTCCTAGATTAATATTTTGAGGTGTTACGAACGGGATGACTAGATTAGTACACGCCCATCCTATAGTGGTGAGTATAAAAACAAAAACTTAGGACGAACGTTTTCGAACAAATTTTTTCCTGATATACTTAGTTTGGGATTCACTTCCACGACTTTGTCTTACTAAGTACTTCAGTTTTGGGTAACTATAAATTCCATATGATCAATATTTATGTTTAAAAATACATACTGCCTCATTATTTACATCCCAAGCTAACCGACCGTTACTCGAAATATTAAAATTATGAGAACAGATGCAGTTTTTTATTTGTGTCATTAAACTAGCAAAAACCCATAATCAAAATATTGGATCAAATACTCTATATACAGAAAATTACTTGAAATATTGATACCAAGTTTTACATTTACAGTAATTGGAATGTTCTCTAGCAAATTGTATACAAAAATTTGCAATTCGAATTTGTTGACTTTTGCGATTTTGGCCATGGCCGTGGCACTGTGGAACGGTTTATACGGCCGATTGAGCTAATTACCTCACAAGTGTCGCCAACTTTTTTCTGATGTTCTCGCAGGGATTCGAATTCACGTGTTTAGCGTAAGACATGCTAACACCTGAGACACGGTGACCCCGGTGGAACTAAGTTACAACTGGGAAACTTTTCTCATATGAATCAGTGCTACACAGTTCAAATTTTAGCATAGTGATGAGAGCCCTGCTTTCTAAAGACGATATTTAACTCATCGTTTAAATTAAGATATCAAGCTGAAATTTGCAATGTTCTGTTTTCTTTTACAAGTTTCACAAATTAAATCAACGATTATTAATTTTATATTAAACATGCGAGTTTAATTATACACACGTATTAGGTTTCATTGATGACTGACCCCAAAAATTGATTCAATTGAATGTGTCGAGGATGCAAATAAAAGACTGATAGCCATCTGTTAGCTATAACAGCTGTATAATGTGCTGAAAAACTGCAAATACACACCAAATAATACCAATGAATGAATAATTTTGTATGATTTATGTATAAACTTGTGTGTGTGCGTCAGTAAACATTACTATCAATTCATGATAATGCCGCACAGTGGGATTAAATCGAAAACAGGCCAAAAGTTAATAATTTGATATAGTTTGGAAACTCCCGTTTCTCAATTCTCTACGATATCTCTTGTGCCTGGTTATCAATCATTGTATCAAGGATAACATAGTGTCTGTAAAATTCCCTTATCCTCACTGCACACAGTGGACGAAATGGCCAATCTTTCTGTATAAAATTAATATCCTGAAAACCAGTAGAGCTGGATGGTTAAATTTGGCGGGAATGCTTCGTGCTATGCCAGCTTTCTTGAAGGTGGAAATTGGCCAGATCGGGTTGATATACCTACCACCATAGGATGGGGGTACACTAATCTAGTCATTCTGTTTGTAACACCTCGAAATATACGTCTAAGACCCCATAAAGTATATATATTCTTGATCAGAACGACGAGATTCTGATCTCCCGATTTGACTTCATGAGCCCCTGGAAGCCGCAATTTTCATCCGACTTGGTTGAAATTTTGCACGTGGTGTTCCTTTTTGACTTCCAACAACTGTGCCAATTACGGTACAAA
This sequence comes from Stomoxys calcitrans, assembly GCF_963082655.1. Taxonomy (NCBI): domain Eukaryota; kingdom Metazoa; phylum Arthropoda; class Insecta; order Diptera; family Muscidae; genus Stomoxys; species Stomoxys calcitrans. The sequence continues at coordinate 77,436,195 of NC_081554.1, forward strand.
TCGGTCAAGAACCTGATATAGCTGCCATATAAACCGATCTCCCGATTTGACTTCTTGAGTCCTTACAAGCTTCAATTTTTGTCCGATTAGGCTGATATTTCGCATGCGATGATTTGTTACGACTTTCAACAGCTGTGCCTAATACGGCCAAAATCAGTCTATAACCTGATTTAGCTCCCGATCCTCGATATCCTTGTTCGGTTCCTAGAAGCTTTAATTGCCCTACAAGTTAATTTTTTTGGTGTAATTTTTTAGCAGAATCCATGGTGGTGGGTTCCCAATATTCGGCCCGGCCGAATTTAGGACGCTTTTACTTATTTGTTTTTAAGTTGTGGCCAAAGTAGTTTTTGTAAAGGCAGGTCCTCAAACCATGGTTAAAATTTAATTTTTTCATTTTGAAATACCTCGTTTGAAGTTAAATTTGGCTTTCATTATTAGTTAGGTTTGAAGACTGTAACTGTATTCTCCCCCATTCCGTGAGTTTTTACATTTTTTAACAAATTTGGATATCATTTTCTGATTCTTGATGCAGTGTGATCTACTATGCTTTGTATATCTACTTCGCCATAGTATTCTGTTATTAATACTCCGCTCGGATAAAACGTTTTCTTACATTGGAAAAATGTTTGTCCTAATTTTAAAGATTCGAGCCAAAGGTTAGCAAACTTAATTTAAAGATGATCAATTTTCCCACTTTTTAAGGAAACATTCCCTTAGGTGTAAAATATTTCCTTTATATTAAGGGTTTTTTATTTTAAATTTTATTAATCAGGAACATAGGCTGCGTACGTAGAATCTCCACGTCTGCCTGTCAGCTGCTAGGTATCCGAGTTCGTTGAATGATGTTGTTGTAACCACATTTTCATGTGGAGGAGACGATCCTCGTCAAGCTCCTGTACGTGAGCAAGCTCGTTCCGGTCCAAAGAGCGCCGCGGGAACAGGGTGGCCATTGGTTATTTAAAGTCGCCAATAACTCGACTTGTCATATCGAGCTTTCAGTATTTGTGCAAGAGATTAGTTGATTTCCGTCACTGTAGTTGCAGCTACTCCGTATGGAGTATTCCACTATCCAGAACCTGTTGGCGCGTCCGATAGCTCGCACCTAAGCTTCTCGTGACGGCAATGAACACCACACAGATAGGAACTCACTGTTCCAGCTTGTGTGGTGCTGTACGTCTCCAGGATGCCCTTGGTCTCAACGAACCCTGTGGGTTCCATTCAAGTGTTGCGTGACATATATCGCTGTATGGCTTTCGTAGAGTGTGCCCAAGCCAGCTACATATATTTCTTTCTTTTCATTTGCAAGTTGATGTGGTCTTCGTTTGCTATTTCAAGAAGTTGCTGGTTAGATACTACTCTGGGACACCAAATCTTAAGTATATTTCGCAAGCATCTGATGAAGGTGAAGGTCTGAAGTTTGAGCTTAATGACTGAACTAACGAGCCATGTTTCTGAGCCGAATATAAGAATGCTTTTCATGCAAGTGTTATATATTCGAATTTTGATTTTTGGGGAAAGGGGGTTGGAATTCCATAGATTCTTTAATTTGTAGAATGCTGTTCTGGCTTTATTTATACGAGACTTTACATCATCTAAAGTTGTAATAATACTACCCGAGTATTGAAATTCATCCGCGTTTTGGATTATTATATTGTTAAGCAAAAATGTCGCTGATTGGTTGCCTTAAATTATCATGCATTTTGTTTTGCCGGTGTTAATGCGTAAACCGTAGTTGGATGCGTTCGTAGCCAGATCGTCTGTCTTCCTTGATAGTTGCGAGTAATGCAAGGTCATCTGCATAGTCCAGGTCTCCAAACTGTTCGTTGATTCTCTCTTACTTCCATGTGAGAATTTCGACAATACTTCATCGAGTGTGGTAATAAAAAGTAAAGAAGAAAGCAGGCAGCCTTGTTTAACACCGCCTATTGTATCGAATGGTTCACTTATTCTTCCTCATATTGAGCTTTTATTTGTGTTATATTTACTATGATGATTAATCTTTTTGTAGACTCATTAAAAGTTAATTTTGTTTGTACAAAGTTAATTTTCTAAGCCCTTACGAATTTGCAATTAAACATAATTAAAGATGATGAACTAACGTGTAATCATGTAATTAACTCATATTTACGATAAGCATTTTTTTGAGTCTAGGTGGATTTTTACGGTACTGTCCACTAGGCCACAATACAATATATCAATATGGGTCTAACATTTATAGTATACAACTTTCATCACACGAGTTTAAAACAGTCAACGATTGACAATGGCCTTTTTACAGGGGTAATGGGCAAGAGTTCCCCTTTTCTTTCTTTCGAAAATGTTGGATTTTAAGTTTGCTGCCCAAAAATAATCGCACCCAGGCATTTCTTGTTGTTTGGGAAAAGAACAAGTTCTGCTCGCAAGGAGACAGATACCGCAGTGGATACCTTGTATCTTCTGCAGCAAAGACCATTTTCGTTTTTGATGGATATGCCCCTTGACCACTTTCGTCAGCCAACTTTGCTTTTTCCTCCTTTTGAAAATAGACAAATTCCCAGCTGACTCAGAATGGGCATATGGCTTTTGAGAAGTAAGTTATTCCTAAACTGATAGTACTGCTGCTATCATTTTGACCACATGTGTACTTTTCTACGCGATGAACTGGAAATAATAAAAAATGCCGGCATACAAAATTTGTGATTTGTAATTGTTCTCAATGTGTGCAGAGCATCTGAATTGATGACAAAAACGTTTTTTTGTAGGCACATCACGTGTTCTAAGCGACTGACTGCCTCACAACTTGCTTGCCTTTCAGTCTGCCTGCCTGCCAGTCTGTCTGTCTATAAATTAAAGCTCAGTTTTCAATTTTGAATTTGAAAAAGAATCATTTATGGTTAGTAACTACAGATCATTCAACAATGGGCAATCAGTAGGAGACAATTGATATGGAATTATGTTTAAATAATTCAATAATGTAAATATTAAACGCAATAGTCTGTCAATAATGGAAATTTCACTAAGTTGGATGTTGATATTGTATAAAATTGTGTATCCAATATAAAAGTATATTAGATGGAAATTATTTGTGTCTAAAATGATGAGAAAATATGTTCTTTCTTATTTAAGCTAACATATTTGACTTTATATATTTGCTAACAAAATATTTGTTTTATTGAACCTTCACCAGATTTGTATTTGAATGAGTTTCTAGCAGTAGTATCTTCTTCTATGCTTACAACATGACCTAGCCAATGAAATGGTTGTAATTTAAAACGCCTATGTCAATGTCGCTGTTTAGCATATTCAGGTCGTAGTGCATATGACGCACACTGGGTTATTTAAATACACAAACTGCCGTTTATGTATTTTTATACCCATCACCATAGGATGGAGGTATGCTAATCTAGTCATTCCGTTTGTAACATCTCGAAACATTGATCTAGGATCCCATAAAGTGTATATATTCTTGATCGCCTCGACAGTCTGAGTCGAATTAGCCATGTCCGTCCGTCTGTCGAAATCGCGATAGCGGTCGAACGCGTAAAGCTACCCGCTTGAAATTTTGTACAGATACTTAATATTGATGTAGGTCGTTGGGAACTGCAAATGGACCATATCGGTTCAGATTTAGATATAGCTCCCACATAAACCGATCTTCCGATTTGACTTCTTGAGCCCCTGGAAGTCTCAATTTTTATCCGATTTGACTTAAATTTTGCATATAGCCTTCTCTTCTAACAACTTCGCTGAGTAAGTTCCAAATCGGTGTATAATCTGATATAGCTCCCATATAAATCGATCTCCCGATTTGACTTCTTGAGCCCCTGGAAGCCACAATTTTTGTTCGATTTGGCTGAAATTTTTCATGCGGTGTTCTTTTCTAACTTTCAACAACTGTGCTATGTACGGTCCAAATTGGTCTATAACCTGATAAAGCACCTATATAAACCGGTCCTTGTTCGGTTCCTAGAAGCTTTAACGAACTTAGCACGCTTTTACTTGTTTCCTACTTAGAAACCTTGCTTTTCTCCTCCGGGAATTCCTTTCGCATTGATTCCATTCCTTTGTAATTGTACCATTCCTTTGCAATTGTACCAAAAAACTTATCTCAAATCTTAATGGTGATTCGCATCATTAAAATTGTATCCATGGCATACTGAGGAAAGTTTGTTGATGATAAAAAAGTCCTGAAATATACATTATTAGATATTTATTCATTGAAGCCCTTCTGTAGATAATTGAATTCAAAATTAGGCGATGACTAAGGTGCGAAGATTGTACGGAACGACAGTTTGCATTTTGATATTTAAATTGTATTACAGACGATTATTCTTATCATGTTTGCTGCGGGCGGTGCGGTTGATGTTACGTCAACCAGTAGGTAGGGTTTATAGTAGCGTCGTCTACCAGTTGCTGGTCATTAATATGCAGTTGATGATGATTTAATACACAACACTGGTTGATTTCAAACTCCATTTATTTTATATTTTCTAACGTAATAGAAACACAAACAATACTAATTATACCAGCCTTTGGTTTAAGTTTTTTTTTTTTATAAAAAATATATTAACTAGTGTTATATTTATTGAAATCATTTCTTATTATAGTATATAATTATAATTTGTTAATTGTTTCGGTAAATATATATAGTTAACTATACTAGATGATGGATAGTAGACAAAACAAAAAGGGTTGTTATGACAAAAGGCACTATTGAATGAGGGAAAATAGCCATTATTTGATGATGCAGCAACTCTTTATTGCTGCAATAACATTTTGACAGCACTAAAAACAAAACAAAATTTACTTGAAATATGGCAACCTTCCTATAATATGTTTTCAGTTTTAGAAGTCCAGTCTCAGTGAATGCTGTTTTATTAGACAGGTCTATGCCCGAGCAATATTCCAACTAATAAAGAATCTACTCAGGAGGATTCTGCTCTTTCACTTTAGTGCGTCCAGATACCACAGGAATAGGAAAATGAAGGTGTCGCTTAATTCCTTCCGCTGAAACAGCCAAATGGCTTTAAATGTCTTAATAACTTGCGAATATTCACATTCGCTGATTCTCACAAGTCTTCAACAATTTAAAAACTTTAAGAGGGACTTCTACTTAAAGTTTTTAAATTGCTGGACAGAAGCACATCAGAAGTTCTAATCTTAATTACTTGCGAATGTTCACATTCGCCAATTCTCACAAGTCTTCAAAGATTTAAAAACCTTAAGAGGAACTTCATCTTTCTGCCAGTGCTGGACAGAAGTACGTCATAAGATCTATTGTTTCCTCTTTCTTGACGTACTCACAGCTTCTGCAAAAATCGTGACTTCCAAAATTTAGTCTTTCAGCATGTTTTCCAATCAAACCAAACCAAGCTGTCATGATAGACACGATTTGTGGGACTTCTATTCTAGCCAACGACAGCTAAGCCGTACACCAAAATTAAAAATCGGGTTCAATTACTAATTGATCAATTTAATTTTTAAATTGAAACTGCCTTAGTCGCAAAAATGATATCAACCACAGTTTTTGGAAAAAATTTTCAATTTTCAAATTTTCATATTTAATGAAAAAAATGATTCAAAATTTAATTTTTTTTTTAATTTTTTAATTGATCCATTTAAAAAACAAACATTTTTTAATGGATCCAATTCAAAAATTATTGACATTTCCGAAATATCCAATTAATTATTTGATTGAAAATATAAAAAATACGCAAATGCAACATGGTTCACATATGTGAAGCTCCTGAAAATGCAATGGCAAATATTTTTTCCCGAATACGGCCGGGCCGAATCTTGGGAACCCACCACCATGGATTCTGCCAAAAATTTATAGAAAATAAATTTAGCTGAAGGGCATAATTTGATTCTACATACCAAACTTCTGTTAAACCAGCTTTTGCTTAAAGCTCCTAGGAACCGAACAAAGATAATCGAGAGACCGGTTTATGTGGGAAGTATGCCAGGTTGTAGACCGATTTAGTACCTACTTGGCACAACACAACATTTTATGCGAAATTTTAGCTAAATCGGACCAAAATTGTGGTTTTCAGGGCCTAAAGATGTCAAATGGGGGGATCGATTTATATGGGAGCTATATCAGGTTAAAGACTGATTTCGACCGTACTTGAAACAGTTGTTGGAACACTATGTGCAAAATTTCAGCTAAATCGGATAAAAATTGCGGCTTGTAACTAATTTTCTAATTGATCAAAATTAAAAAAATTATTGAACATATTAAATTTTCAATTAATTTTTTAATTGATCCAATAAAAAAATGGATAAATTTTTTAAATATCCAATTAATTTTTGACAAAAAGAAAAAAAAGTTAGTGGTCTGGTCGTTTTTGTTTAATTGAAAAAGTTTAAGTTAAGTTTCATTAAAAAATTTTTGAACAAAAAATTTTCTAAAAGAAATTTTAAAAAAATATAATCACGATCGTTACTGAAAAATGTTCAGATTTAATTAAAAAAAAAATTATTGAACCAATTAATTTTTTGATTGAAAATTTTTCAATATTTCTATCATGATCGTAATTGAAAAAAATCAAATTCAATTAAAAAAATGATTGATTCAGTTAATTTTTTAATTGAATATTCCTAAAATTTCAATCACGATCGAAATTGAAAAAAAAAAATCGGATACAATTAAAAAATGATTGATTCAATTAATTTTTTTATTGAAAACATTTTTATTTTCATTTAATTTTTTAATTGAGCAGTCCTTTCCTGCCGTAAAGAATTTTAGTAAGTACGTCATTAATAGGCTTGATTAGGGTAGTATTAGTGCCAACAGCTTCAAGCTCTTTCGTGTCTGACGTCAGTTTTACATTATTCTGTGACAGCGAAAGAGTCATCTATAAAGCCAACCCATTCATGAAGGGCTGTGGACATGACGTTAATATGGACGTGCTGTTGCTAAGACTGCCAATCTCCAGGAATCTTCTCCCAAGATTTGTGTTTGTGTCTATCAACCTCTCTAAAGCTGTAAGCTTAAAGTATGACAGACTAATTCGAAAATCTTTCGCTTTAGTGTGAAAGGCTTTTCAGGTCTTGAGGCATATATACATTAGTTTCACAGGTGGCCAGTCTATCGGATGCCGCTTATTTTTCGAACAGGGATACATTAGCATGTCCTGGTGACGAAAAACCGAATCTTTTTATCACCCAAATAATTCTTCTGGATTTGTTTCGTGAGAGAAATTGATTCAGTTAGAAATTCATAGACATTTGAAATGTAAATTATTCATAAACTCATTGGTTAACGAAGTAATTTTCTTTAACCATGACAGATAACCATGGAAATAAACGCTTTAAAACTGCTGTTACATTTTACAAAATATTTAATTTATAAGGTGACTGCATATACAATGTACATATGTGAGAAAATGTATTGTATTCACAAAGTTTTCGTAGCACCTGTTTTGTTGACCATATTTAAACAAGACGTGCCAAACACCAAGTCCATATTAGACATTCATTTATTTGCCACCATGACAGCTGTACAAAAATTGATTTATTAATCACAATAAATTATTAATTTACTTTTGCTGTATACTGGTGCGATAACGGAAACTTCTTGTCAAATTATCTATTTGAAAGGTAGTTAAAAAAGGTGAAGAAATAATTGGAAAATAAAATTGGAAATATTTAAGTCATTATTGATCTTTTTTAGCTTTCTACCAGTTTAGAACAGCAGAAAATGTTGCTGTTTTAGCAAAAAATTACTGCTGTACCATTTTAAACAGACTTTCTGCTGTTACGGCAAACATTTTTGCTGCTTTTACCAAAAAATTTCTCTGAGTGCACCGATCTTCCGATTTTAAATCTTAAAGTGGGTTTTTCTGAAATGAAAATTGTAACGTGGTTTTATGGTCGGCAGAGGTAGACCAGCAATCGTCTAGGATTTACGTTTTGGGAAACAAGTGAAAACGTGTTAGAGACCAACCACCATGGGCATATCAATCATCCTAATTTATTACAATATGGGCTGGTCTGGATCATATTTGATTCAGGTCCTGAGAACTGAAACTCGTCACAGTTTCAGTGAAATCAGGCAATAAATCCGTATTTTAATGAGATTAAGCCCCTAAATTGGAAAATCGGTCTACAAATCACTATTTAAAATTTCAGTGAAATCAGTTAAAAAATAAAGTTTAAGGGGCTTTAGACTCTTAAGTTAGGTTGAAAAGAGGTTGCAGATATTAATCCGCCCCACACCACTATGGACATGCACCTATGGCAGTAATCGGCTTGTTGTGCGCTCTAAATACTAAAAAAATAGCGTCGAAAAAGAAAATCTAAGTTAGGAATTCCTTGCTACTTACAAAATCCCCTAATTGTTTTCCATGCCACACGTCCCCATCTAAGTGTTGGTAAGACGTGAAATCCGGGCAATCATCATCTTCCCCGTATACCCTACTCATGGTTTCATTTGCCGCACCGATTTTACATAAGTGTGCTAGTGGTCCCATGTGTGTCGTTATGATACCGAGAGCTATACTGACCGTCTTCTCACGATCTTGATCTCCCCATAGGATTTTCGCCGTCCTACCGACCGTTTCGCTGTTCCACAGGGTTGCATGCGCATTCGTCGCCCACACCCTTAACTCGAATTGCGTCGACCCGAAAGGCCTCGGGTTAACCAAGTTTATTGACGGCAGTTCTCTGGTCTTCATTGCCAAATCGTCTGCTTTCTCATTCCCAGTTACCCCGCTATGGTCCGGCACCCAAACGATGCGGATCGTGCCATCCTCAGAGAAGGCGTTAATCTCCTTTTTCAGATCCTTAATCGGCAGATCGCTCTATCATATTAGGATCGGATGTCGGGAAGCTTAAAAGAATTCAGGAAGCCTATCCGACGGTGGTGTGTATAAAAACATGTATGGATGACTGTGTGTCTGGTCCATGGGTGTTTATATAAATTGGTAAGGTTAGGCCCATGTTCACATCCGCTAAATCAGACAAATTCTCAAAGAAATGAAAAACTAAAGTGGAACTCCTTCCGTAAATAAGAATGTGTATAACCATTCCATTGTGATACCACAGGAACAGGAGATGGAATTTACTCTCTTGTTCCTATCGTTTAACCATCCAGATCGCTTACAAAGCCCATCAACATGCGAATGTATACATCCGCTAAATCAGACAATCTAAAGTGGAACTCCTTCTGTAAATAAGAATGTGTATAGTCTGCTTCCTAATAGCGACTAGTACATATTTGTATGTACAGATGAGTCTATGGCTGGCTCATGAGTATTTATATAAAGATTTGCGAACTGCCGCTAAGGCACAGTGGATAGAGAGATGAACAGAGTGACTATACGCAAAAACATAAAACGTTTGAGACAGTTTTTCGAGAAGCACTTTTGTTACAAAGTTTTTCTTTTATTGTAACGATTTTGCTTCAACATATCAAATGTTAGCCATAAACGTAGCACTATCGAATGTATTGGGTTGCCCAAAAAGTAATTGCGGATATTTTAAAAGAAAGTAAAAAAAAAAATAGAACTTAGAATGAACTTTAATCAAATATACTTTTTTTACACTTTTTTTCTAAAGCAAGCTAAAAGTAACAGCTGATAACTGACAGAAGAAAGAATGCAATTACAGAGTCACAAGCTGTGAAAAAATTTGTCAACGCCGACTATATGAAAAATCCGCAATTACTTTTTGGGCAACCCAATAACTAACTTCGTTAATTGTAAACCATTTAGCAACTTAGCCTACTGCAAAAGAAAATTTTTTTTGTTGTAAAATCAAAAACTCTTTAATGGCAAAAGTGTTTCGATAGCAGCAAACGATTTTTCGTTTACCGGACCAATATTTATTCTCTTGTGTCTCCTCTACTAGAGAGAGAGAGAGGTGAGCGTATAGACCAGTGATGGATAAAAAGTGATGGGCGTAAACTAGAAAAATTTTAAATTTTTGAAGTGTCGCCATAGGCACGTCCTATGACAAAAATCATTTTAGCAACCTTGAAGGATTTTAATATAAAGTCCTGGTTATGCTCTCGTAAGTAAAAAGGCGTTAAGTTTGGCCGGGCCGAACTTTGGATACCCACCACCTCGGGAATATATGTAAACCACCTTTCGTCATAATCCGGTGAGAAATGCGTAATTTATACAACCATAGCAGCTACATTGAAATATGGTCCGATTTGGACCAAATTAGGATCGAACATTGAGTGGTCTAATAATACGTCATTGTTCAATTTTGTAGAACAAAATATTGGTCTTCTTGGTAGCTATATCCAAATAAAGACCGATCTGAACTATATACGACACGAATTGCCTAACATAAGCCACTATGTCAAATTTCAGCGAAATCGGATTATAAATGGGTCTTTTATGGGGCTAAGACTTTAAATCGAGAGATCGGTCTATATGGTAGCTATATCCAGATCTTAATCGATCTGTGCCAAATTAAAGAAGAATGCCGAAGGGCCTGACACAACTCACTGTCCTAAATTTCGGCGACATCGGACAATAAATGTGCCTTTTAGTAGCCCAAGACCTTAAATCGAGAGATCGGTCTATATGGCAGCTATATCCAAATCTGGACTGATCTGGGCAAAATACAGAAATACTTCGAAGAGCCTAAGACATGCGTCTTTAATGGGCCCAAGACCTTAAATCGAGAGAACGGTCTATATGACAGTAATATCCAAATCTGGACCGATCTGGGCCGAATTGAAGAAGGATGTCGAAGGGACCATCACAACTCACTGTCCCAAATTTCAGCAAAATTGGATAATAAATGTGTCTTTTATGGGCATAAGACTCTTAATCGGCGGATCGGTCTATACATCAAGATATAGTCCGATATAGCCCATCTTCCAACTTAACCTGCTTATGGACAAAAAAAGAATCTGCAAAGTTTTAGCTCAATATCTCTATTTTTAAAGACTGTAGAGTGATTTCAACAGACAGATGGTGAGACGGACGGATATGGCTAGATCGTCTTAGATATTTACGGCGATTAAGAATATATTATATACTTTATAGGGTCGAAAATGGATATTTCGATGTGTTGCAAACAAAATGACAAAATGAGTATACCCCCATCCTTTGGTGGTGGGCATAAACAGACTTGAAGGTGAGGGAGGGTCTGACGTCGGAAACTTCAGGTATAGCTCAAGGCCAGGTAGGAGAAGACGGCCTCCACGAAGTAGTGCGAGAAGTCGAGGCGTCTCTCCTACTGAAGGAGTACACGATGGCGGCTTTCCTGAATATGAGAGGACATTAAATAACGAGGAGATGGGTCGACATTCAACGATCTGAACCGCACGGTGGTCAAATTGAGTTTATCCCTGTGTGACTTCGCAGGCTATGGAAGTAATGTAGTCATCAGAAAGCGGGCGATAAGGGGATCGCCTCAAGATTGGGGTGTTCTCGGGATTCGTTTTCCCTGGAGGGAGGAATGGGAAGCGAATCCTGTGTTTGAAGAGAATGATACCTCGGTCTTTATAGATAGCTTCAAGATGGAGACTGGCACTGGATTAGGGCCATACTCCGACACACAAAATATCGGTACGTTGGTGATACTGCCGGACGAGTGTATGTTCTTTCGGGCAGAGCCATAACGATAGCCGCAAAGGATATTCTGGGAAGAGATTTACAGTTTTCGAAATCAGTATACATATATAGCGGCCCTCAAGGCCGTGGGTTCTAGGACAGTAAGGTCGAAGTTCTTGGCGGTATGTGTGGAATCCCTGAATAGACTCCAGTTTTACGACATAGTGAAAACATGGATTAGCGCATACGATGGGGACGTATAGGCGTTTGCCCCTAGTCTCTTCTTGTAATTTTTTTATCACATATTTTTCATTTTCTTTTCACCACAGACCAGAATGGCCACCGAGTGAACTCACCGTTTCATGGTGGACTACCCATTCAACCTAAACTATTAACAATATATTGTGATAAATTCCACAGAGAAATCATGAAATAGGAGAAAAGCAGTTTTCCAAATAAAATTTAGGTTTTGAAATATGTTCAAAATTCAAATATTGTCCACTGACACGAAAACGGAACGTAAAATTTTGTTTTTACTGAATTCTACTTTTCGAATACGGTCGACAGACGTTCAGTAATCATTTTTATATGTATACATAAGCCAAAACAAAACAGCTGACACGTTTTCCTACATTTACGGTATATTTACGAGAGCATAACCAGGCTTTAACGTTAAATTAAATTATAAGTAATGAAAAACAAGTTGAAACCAAGGAAACCAATTTAAATAAAAGGTATTGTCAAAAAAAAAAAAAAAAATTATATATTTGCCACAAATTCTTGCAAGAATTTATCGCAAGAAACTTGTACTTTTATCGTAAACAAAATCCAACGTTATTCTCTAAATTCCTGTTTTTTCTTCCAACATCCGTGTTAAGTATCATAAAATCAGACTATATGCAGATGAAATAGTCCAGAAAACTTGTAGAAAGCGTTCCATAATTGAAAATATGTTAGATTAGGCCCGGGCAATCTTATACCTATATATTATTTAAGTTTTCATATTTGCCTTGCCTTATTCTACATCCACTTTCATAGAGATAATGATGAATATTTAAAAACCCAACAGCAACACTTGGATCATCAGACTTGGACATTGACCAGAGGAAAGCTGATTATTTCAAAGATTAACATTAAGTGCAAATAAGACTTCTTTGGGATCAATAAAAACGAAATGTAAGATGAAATATAAGATGTTGATTTCTATTTTTGTTGCTTCCATATGTCGTACGATCTAACTTAGCTTCGGTTATAAAAAATTCACATCCGAGATCAATGTTCCTTAGATAAAGTCCAACTTCCAGCCACGTTACGTTCCTTATAAAATAAAGCATGCACGTTTCAGGCTTGTATAATTTTATCGCCGCAATATAACCTAATCTGAAGATAATGATAAATATCCGTTATTGCTTAGCTGAACAAATGGTTATGTACATCTGTGTGTCTCGGCAGTTTATTTGCTAGATTATTAAAAAAATTTTTGTATATCAACACCTATACATTTAAAAGAATTCGATTAATGATTGAATGGTTTACAACATGGTTTTAATTTTAAGACCAAAATGTACAACTTTTTATCTTTTCATAATAAATAAATGAAAAAAAAAATTAATGAAAAAAAAAACAAGGAGAAACAGCTAAATCAGAATCTTACATTTAACATAAGAATTTTAACGCACTTCATCAAACCGTATGTCCTTTATAGTTAAGACCATGGCACATGTAATAGTACCATGGAACAGACGAATTTCTTTGATACAAGCAGTATGCCTATGTAAAAGTCGATCGGTTAATAAAACCCTGTACATAGAATAAAAGAATCCTTTTTAACAACATTTAAAAATGTGTGGTGCATCGAAGAGACGTTTATTAAGGTAACAACCAATCCTTAGGCCAGTACCGGGTGAAATGGATCCTAAGAGACTGGAAAAGACATGGATAAGACAAGCATGTATTATGCTGAGAAACAGGTTGATACATTGTTGTAGAACATAAAAATAAAGGATCGAGTGGTATATAGCACGTCACATGCGGGCATTTTATTGTCACTTCAATGAGAAGCCACTTAAATAAACTGCTAAGAATTCTAACTGAAGATAAGGAATTCCAACGAAAGAGCACAACGTGTCTTAGAGATAGTTTACTGGTCTAGACCTAGAGGTCTGAATGTAAATCCAGAGAAGGTGAAAATCTCCCTATTTATGAGGATTTCAAGATTGGTCATATCCAAGCACTACGTTTCTAACAAAAGAACGATTTGGATTTTAAATACTTGTAATACCACTGGAATTGCCACATTCAGAAGCGTTTTGATAAGGCCGACAGATGCGGCGAAGGCGGAGGTCGGCTCAAAGTGGAGACTAAACTCGAAGGTAATCCTCTTACTCTATATGAGCGTATTAAGACCTATACTAATATACGCTTCGGTAGTATTGTGGACAGCGATAAAGAAAAAGTACAGTAAGTTATGATAAGGGATTATTTTGCCATAAGCAGAGCAACTAAGGTTATGAGGTTAACCACAGTCGCTATCTTATTCATAACCATAACCTGCATGTCTATAGCTCTGTTATCTAGAAATGTCTCCAGAGTCGTAGAAGGCGTGCTCCTCACTGCCTTGCCTATGTCAAGACCACACATTCTCTAAACCCGGAAAATTAAGGCGACGAAATGAAACCTAGCCAAATCAGAAGAGATTTTGGATTCCTAAAATGAAACGTGAGCGGGACTATTTCCAGCAGCACATTCTTGAAAAGAAGGAAGTCAAAGATCAGAGAAACCAAAATTTGGCACTCAATAGTCACTTTGGCTAAAGCAATTGTCTGTATCGCATGCCACATAAAAACAAATTTACCTAGAAACACACGCACATATACAATAGAGTGAGAGATCAGGAACCTTTTAGTAATCATTCTGTGGATGTGATTTTCAATTTGGTCGATGGACATAGTGAGTTGTTTGCAAATAAACACCACTCAGATGAGCGCCATATGAAGGCAAAGCAAGCAGAGGAATGAGACATCAAGTTTTGTTGAGCGGCATTGTTTTTTTGCACTTGCTTTTTTTATTTTTGGATGAGAATTCCGTCTGTTCAAAAGTGACAGACTTACTTCCATTTTTATACTAATTTCGTCATTCTGTTTGTATATCATCGAAATATTCGTCTAAGACCCCATAAAGTATATATTCTTGATCGTCATGACATTTTAAGTCGATCTAGCCCTGTTCGTCCGTCTGTTTGTCGAAAGCACGCTAACTTTCGAAGTACTAAGCCGCATAAAATTTTGCACAAATACTTCTTATTAGTGTGGGTCGGTTTGGATTGTAAATGGGCCATATCGGTCCATGTTGTGATATAGTTGCCATATAAACTGATCTTGGATCTTGACTTCTTGAGCCACAAGAGGGCGCAATTCTCATCCGTTTTGGTGGAAATTTTGCATGATGTGTTTTGTTATTATTTTCAACAACTGTGCTAAGTATGGTTGAAGTCCGTCCATAACCTAATATAGCTGTCATGTAAACCTATCTGGGGTCTTGACTTCTTGAGCCTTTAGAGGGAGCAATTCTTATCCTTGTTTTGTCAAAGGATAATATAGATCAAATCGGTCCATAACCTGATATAGCTGCCATATAAACCGGTTTGTCATCTTGACTTCTTGAGCCTCTAGAGTGCGTAATTATTATCCGATTTTGTACAACGGCTTCTCCTGCTTCAAAACTTGGTGTCAGAGATTTTAGAATGAGCGCAGAAGATCGAGGTGCTTGGAACGCTATTCTACGTTCGGCTAGTGGAACAAATATTCTATCATAGGGAATTAAAGTAATGTAAGTAAAGTGAGGCTTCTCCCATGACCTTCAACATACGTGTCAAATATGGTCCGAATCGGTTTATAGCCTGATACAGCTCCCATATAAACCGATCTCCCTATTTTATTTCTTGAGCCCTTACACAATGAAGGGCTCCAACATTCAATTCAATTATAGTCCGAATCGGACCATAACTTGATTTAGCTCCAAAAGCATAGTAATTCATTTCTTTTATCCTTTCTTTGCCTCAAAAGAAATGCAGAGAAATGCGATCCATGGTGGAGGGTATATAAGATTCGGCCCGGCCTTACTTAGCACGATTTTACTTGTTATAACCACCACCGTAGGAAGGGGGTATACTAATCTAGTCATTCCGTTTGTAAGATCCTCGAAATATTCGTCTAAGACCCCATAAAGTATATATATTATTGATCCTCTCGACGTTCTGAGTCGATGTAGCCATGCCCGTCCGTCCGTCCGTCTCTCGAAATCACGATAGAGGTTCGACCACATAAAGCTAACCGCTTGAAATTTTGCATAGATGCTTAATATCGATGTAGGTCGTTGGGGATTGCAAATGGACCATATAGGTTCTTGTATAGATATTGCTCCCATATAAACCGATCTTCCGATTTGACTTCTTGAGCCCCTGGAAGCCGCAATTTTTGTCCGATTTGGCTGAAATTTTGCATGAGGTGTTTTGTTATGACTTCCAACAACTGTGTCAATTACGGTCCAAATCGATCTATAACCTGATATAGCTCCCATATAAACAGATATCCCGATTTGACTTCTTAGGTCCTTACAAGCCGCAATATTTGTCCGATTTGGCTGAAATTTTGAATGTGGTGTTCTGTTACGACTTCCAAAAACTGTTCCAAATCGGTCTATAAACTGATATAGCTCCCATATAAACCGGTCTCCGGATCATCCTTATTCGGTTCCTAGAAGCTTTAATTTTTACTGGTTTGACAGAAGTTTGGTATGTATGTATGCCCTTCAACTTGATTTATTTTTTATAAATTTTTATCAGAATCCATGGTGATGGGTTCTTAAGATTCGGCCCGGCCGAACTTAGCGCTCCTTTACTTGTTTTCTTTACCCAAGCCATTACAAAGCACGCACATAAATGTGTGGCTTCTATTCAGTTGCGCTCAATGTGAGTCATCATGCGTATTGCTTTAAATGCAAAATATGATTGTTAATCATTTTATGCTCATCGGCAAAAAAATTACAATAGCTCAACAAGTTTAAAGGAGCATTTTATGTTTTGGTCGTTGAGAGTCGTAAGCGTCAACAACGATTGCTGGTATAAGGTGTGAGAGTGCCATTCGCTTCATGTCTATCGTGTGCACTCATTTTTAATGTGACTTGCTGCTTCTCTGCCAAAGATATGGTTCTACAGGCGGAAAACTGGGCTGACAGTATGTTGGCTAAAATGGACATAACATATCTTATTTGTAACGTCATGGACAGACTCTGATCATGACATAATCCACCTTTATTTGAGTATCCGTCATAGCTGACTGCGGGAAATTGAAGGGGCTGTAAGTTTCTATGGGTTCCCAAAAATAAATTGGTGAATGCGAAGCCTTTCAATACGACGCATCAAGAGTGTGGACGACAGTTACCATCTCACTTGGGAACAGTTATATGGTCGGAAGGATGACAACAACCAACGTTGTTCATAAAATAAATTTAATTGTCAAAAAAATCGTTTATGACCAATGAACTATTTTTTTGTTCGTAGGAGCAAGACGCTGAATGTCCGAGTTGGAACCATTGCAAGAACATACAAAATCCAGTTTAGAGTACCACTTTTGAAGCCTTTAGCCATCGTTACGTTACTATGAAAAGATGTTGCTCTGTGGTCCAACAGGCAGTCTATTTTTGGGACTAACATCTCAGACTAAAGTTGTCTGGAATTATTTCAAAAGCTTATCACAAAATTTTTTAACCATAATATCTTAGGGTCAGTTGCAAGCCACTCCGCACAATCATGTTCCGCTTTCGGTACCGTTTATGTGCTATATACAGTGGACAAAGTACAAATCCAATACTTTTTACCTAAATTCTTATCAGCAGAATCCATGAAAGTGGCTGATAAAACAAACAGATCACTTTGCTGAATACAAAGGGCAGACATCTTTCGACATGGTTCAGAATATGTACCAAATGTTTTCTAAATTTGTTTATTATGTTCTAAAAATAAATATTTATAAATTGATAAAAAATAGTAATTTTCTTATAAAAAAACTAGTAGAAATGTATTAAGTTCGGCCGCGCCGAACTTTGGATTCCCAACACCATGAGTATATGCATATTTAAACGTTTCTATATCCACCACAATGGATACATACATATTCCAGCATTTTTATACCCACCACCATAGGATGGGTGTATACTAATCTAGTCATTCCGTTTATAACGCCTCGAAATATTGATCTAAGACCCTATAAGTTACATATATTCTTGATCGTCTCGACATTCTGAGTCGATGTAGCCATGTCCGTCCGCTTGAAATTTTGTACAGATACTTACAATGTAGGTCGTTGGGGGATTGCAAATGGGCCATATCGGTTAAGATTTGGATATAGCTCCCGTATTAACCGAATTCCCGATTTGACTTTGGCTTAAATTTTGCACATAGTGTTCTGTTATGACTTTCAACAACTGTGTCAAGTAATGTCCAAATCGGTCTACAACCTGGTTAGTTCCCATATAAACCGGTCTCTCGATTATCCTTGTTCGGTTCCTAGAAGCTTTAATTTTTGCTGGTTTGACAGAAGTTTGGTATGTATTGTAGAATAAAATTATGCCCTTCAATTATATTTAGTTTGTATACATTTTTAGCAGAATCAATGGTGGTGGGTTCCCCAGAATCTAAAATGATCTACCTATCCCCGTCCGTCTGTCTGTTGAAATCACGCTACAGTCTTTAAAAAAAGAGATATAGAGCTGAAACTTTGCACAGATTCCTTTTTTTCCATAGGCAGTTTAAGTCCGAAGATGGGCTATATGGGACTATATCTTGATATAGCGCCCATATAGACCGATCCGCCTACTTAAGGTCTTACGTCCATAAAATCCACATTTATTATCTGATTTTGTTGAAATTTGGGATAGTGAGTTGTGTTAGTCTACTTGATATCTTTCTCCATTTTGGCCCAGATCGGTGTAGATTTGGATATAGCTGCCATATAGAGCGATCTCTCGATTTAAGGTCTTGGGCACACTAGAGGAGTATTTATTGACCGATTTCCCCGAAATTTGGGACAGTAAGTTGTGTAAGGCCCTTCGACATCCTTCTTCAATTTGGCCCAGATCGGTGCAGATTTGGATATAGCTGCCATATAGTCCGATTTTTCGATTTAAGGTTTTGGGCCTATAAAAGGCGCATTTATTGTCCAATTTCGCCGAAAGTTGGGACAGTGAGTTGTGTTCGATCTCTCGATTTAAGGCGCATTTTTGTCCGATGTCGCCGAAATTTAGTACAGTGAGATATATTAGGCCCTTCGACATTCCTCTTCAATTTGGCCATGATCGGTTCAGATTTGGATATAGCTACCATATAGACCGAACTCTCGATTCAAAGTCTTGGCCCCATAAAAGGCGAATTTATTATCCGATTTCGCTGAAATTCGACACTGTGACTTATGTTAGTTTAGTTTCGATATTCGCATCGTAAATGGTTCAGATCGGTTTATATTTGGATGTAGACCGATCTGTAGATACCCACCGAGGTGATGAGTACCCTTTCCTTTTTTTTTTTTAATTTCTCATGAACATTTCATTAAGGGGATACTTCTATCATATTGAAGAGCACAGTCCGATTAAATTTTAAGCTCAATGACAAGAAATCTTCTCTTTCTTCTTTTAGTGCATCAAAAGAAGGTGTGATATGGACCAGATTACAACTGAAAGTCGAACGGAAAGCTCGCTAATAACTTATGTACTTTGAGAGGAAATTAATATTTCGATGTGTTGCAAACGGGATTACAAAATGAATGTTCCCCTATCCTATGGTGGTGGGTATAATAAGTGCGAAAACCTTGAAATCTTATCAATAAAAGAAATTCATGGATATATGTATATTGAAATTTTTTAAATTATCATATATAATATCTTTGCCAACGTGCACATGTGTGTGTGTGAGAATTTAGGTCTTCTATCAAAAAGCTGCCATTGAAAACCAAAGTCCCCAGCTATCTATCTGTCGATTCATCAATATTTGATTGGGCTTCCCCTCCATACAATTTTTGGCTGACACATTGCTTAAACACTTAAATGTTTTGTTTAATTTTGCATGTGAGTGACAAACTTGTTGCTAAATTATGGGTTCCATCGTCTTTTCTAGAAATGTTAGTTATTATTTTAACGACAACAAAGGGTATCTGTTCCATATCATTATTGAATACATTTACGCCGTATTTTTGTTTTGATATTGTTGTACGAGTATTTTTTTGGATTTTCATTAAACAAGTGGGGTAAAAACTACCGGCTTTGTTTATTAATTCTACATCAATTACCATATCGCAATTATCATATAGTATGAGCTTTTAGTTTTAGAATATCTAAACTGTGGAGGGGGTGAACGAGTTCTCTAGGCTTCGGATAGTGTTGTCTAGGGACCCCCAGACACTCGTGGGCATCCTGAGAGATGACTAGACTCCGTCCAAATTCCGAAACTCCCGAACTCCGGGTCACAACGTACTTTCCGGTGTGCTCGGATGTGGCCAGTGGAGCGATGGCCTCCGACATTACGGATGTCCCTCGGATACAAAGCAGTGCTGGGGCGCTGTCGGTTGTATAGGGAACGATAACGGAGGGTAATCGGGAGATTAGGGCCTTTTTTATTTCCAAGGCGAAGAAATCGGGTCACTCCCGGCCCAAAGGCTTTAGACCGATCATTTTATCGTCTTGAAGACACTTGAGAGACTGCTAGATGCGTACATCAGGGAACTTCCTGAACCATTGTTGGTAAGCGGCTACCAGCCTGCTTACAACAAGGGTCGTCCAGTTGATTCTGCCCTCCGCGACATGGTAGGTTACATAGAGGGGAACTTAAGGACAGGCGACTTAACTTGGCGCCATTCTTGGATATAGATGAGGCTTTTAATAACGTGGAGCTCCATTCATCGTTCTCTGGTTGATATGGGGAACTGGATTGATATTATGCTCAAGGGCAGGATTATCAATGCATCACTAGCTGAGGGTTCGGTAGGTAGACGCCGCAGGGGGGATTCTCAGGTCCTACAAGGAGGAAACAGTGGAAATGGTTGCCTACGTTGATGACGTCGTCATTTAGTGTTAACGTTGTGCCACTTGACTATCAAATTTGAAACGATTATACCAGCGTGTCTCTAAATACCATACTTTTTTGAGCCTTTTTTCGACACCTCTGTGCCAGTTTTCACAAATCTGTGTTTTATTGATTTTTTTTTGCCCATAAATAACAGTTACACACATATTCCAATGCTGTCTAAAGCATCTATAATATTATCCTAAGGTGGAACCTTCATTCAGTTTGTAGCTAATCGAAATAGTTGTTGTTGTAGCCACATTGCATGTGAAGGCAGCGATTCTCGTCAAGCTTCTGCAAGCAAGCTCGTTCCGGTCCAAAGGATCGATCCTCGCGAGAACATGGTGGCCATTAGTTATTAAAAGGCGTCAATAACTCGCCTTATCATATCGAGCATCATATGTATTTGTGCAAGAGCCGGTGCCGCCCGACCTCTCATAGAGACTCTCTGCTTGATACCGCTGATTGTCCACGACTGCCGTTGTAGCTATTCCGTACGGAGCATTCCACTATCCGCTAGCTGTGGACGCGCCCGGTAGCTCGCAGCTAAGCTTCTCGTGACAGCAATGAACACCACACAGACCTCAATGTTCCAGCCTGTGTGGTGCTCACAGCTATCCCGTGCCGAGAATCTAAATAATGATCTCGCATATATTATATCGATCATTCAGAAAATGTTGAACATTATTTCGTCTGCCTATACCTTGTACGAGTTAGGCCGCTCGAGATTTTGCATAAATAGTTCAATTTGATGTTTCCTTGTATTTCTTCTTATGTCCCCTGGCAAGAGCATCTGAATAAATTTCAGCTGTGGTTATCCTCCCACTAGTGAGAAGTTTGCTCTCCATGCCGTTATGGAATGTTTCGTGAGGAAATTTGCAATTGACAATCGTGCCGAGTATGATCGAAAAGAAAATATTAAGAAATTTCGTTCCTGTCTATCCGACAGTCAGAACTTTTCTCATTCAGGAGTTTTTATTGATTTAAATCCCACTTCCGGATTAAGTCTTGATACCCTAGAGATCAATTGATCATATGATGTACTGTTGTCGTCTGTCAATATTCAATATTCAGTCGTATTGAAAATGAGAGAAGACTTATAATAGTCAGTGGTGTTTATACACGATTCGGCTTTACCAACTTTACGCCTTTATAGAGTGTGCCACTCTTTGAACCACCTTTTTAGAAAAATTGTGCTATTTTTTCAACAAATTACACTAATTATGCCCCTTTTTGAAATTTTCCAGCAGTCACGCTGTCGGCTCTCTGAGTGTCAGTCACTCTCTACTGTCACAGATATACTTTAGGGCCCGCTGTGGAAGCTTTTGAGATGGGCGAGAGCCAATGGACTTGCCCTAAACCTCAGGAAAACAGAACAGATCGTGTTGTTCATGAGAAGAAGCAGATATGGCGATTTCAGGGGACTAGTCCTTGATGGAGTGGAGCTGCCGTTCTCTCTGAAGACTAAATACCTAGGCGTTATTCAGAAATTGAACTGGAGAAGAAACGTTGCATAGAGAGTCAAACGGGGGCGGAATGCGATCAACTCATGTCGCATCTCATTGGGCAAGAGTTGGGGAATAAGGCCGAGTACGGTCCCTTGGATTTACACTGTTGCGATTCGGCCGATTCTCATATATGGTGTGCCTGGTGTGGCATCGGACTCTCGAGAAGATGTTTCGTTGGGGTATGTTTAAGAAGATACAGGGTATTGCAGCGTTGCTGATATCGGGGACGAGGAGAAGTGCTCCGAGAGCAGCGATGAATGCGATCTTGATCGTTTGTTCTGCGAAAGGATGCTGGCGTGGAACGACTACGTAACATTGGCGACGCGACGCGCTATGAGCAGTTGGATGTTTCTTCGATGGCAAACTGGAGGTTGTCTTTCAGGGAAGGGAGATTCGGTCTGGAGGCGTCCCGCCATTCTTGGGTCGCTCTGTCTACGTGGATGGGTTCAAGTTGAATGGGGTCACCGGAGCTGGGGTTTTTGTTGGAATCCTACGAATTATGAAGTCACATAGTGCAGTGTCTCTCAGGCAGAGGTTTTCGCGATCCTCAGAGTCTTATGATCCTGAGATTTATGTGCACAGTCAGGCGGCGATGAAGGCTCTGGCTACAGGTCACGTAAGGCAAGGCTTATCGACAGATGCAAGGAGCGTCTCGGCCGTTCAGGAGCTGATGTCAGCTTGTACTTGGTTCCTGCCCATCAAAGGGTGGTAGGTTACGAAGCAGCTGACGAACTGGCCAGGTTTGGCCGCGGATGGACTCTGGGAGTGCGACGCCCATGTTGAATCCTCCTCTGTGTTGGCTATTTGGTATGTCGGATTCCTATTATGATGAATCTTCTGACTCATGTGAGATGGCGTTGTAGGCTGCAGGGTTGCCAAGAACCTGCGGCCAAGATTTTCCGCGACGAGGACGTCCATTGTTCTCGAGCTGTCCTGACCGGCCACTGCAATTTCAGGTCGCTGACATGGGCTCCGGGGTCTGTGTGGATGAGGAGGAGTTGGAGACGATTGAGCATCTTCTGTGTCTATACCCCACGACGACGGGGGGTAGGTGCTGCTTCTCTTTACTGAGCTCCCCACAGTCTTTCGACTCCCGAGTCATTCTGGAAGTCTGCTAGGGTCCAATAGCTTTCATCCCTCTCCTCTCTCCTATTTCAATTCTTTTTAGGACGAATGGATTAGAGTTCTCCGAGGAAAATTATATTATTTTTTATGGGCCTTAGACAGGCAGATAGGTCCATATGGCAGCTATATCTAAATATAGTCCGATCTGAACCATATTTGGGTCAGATGTCGGGAGGCTTGAAACAACTCACTTTCTCATATTTCAGCGAAATATAAAGCTTTTATGGGCTTCAGCCCCTTTATTGGCAGATCCGTCTATATGGCAGCTATATCGGAGCCGCCCAATAGCTTATTATTTATTATGATTATTTTCCGCTTAGGAATTTGACATGTATAATTTTAGTTCAGTTTAATGGCAATTTTTGATACCAATTTGCTGTAAGATATCCGTAAAACTTTGTTGAACGGAAATCGCTTTTTTAAAAAGTATAAATAGTAGTTTAATAGTTTTAATAGTAAGATATCCGTTATACTTTGTTGAACGGAAATCGCTATTTAAAAATGTTTAATGGTAGTTTAATACACCATACCTGTGGAACGGTGAACGGCCACTTACAGCCAGTAAAACTTGATGTGTTTAGAATATATAAACTTATAATTAAGGCATTTACAGCCAGTAAAACTCTATTTGTTTACAATTTATAAGCTTATAATAAATGCCAAGTGTTATTTTAATCATTAATTGGGAGTTGAAATTATTGGTATATACTATATAGCTATATATGCCTTTATCGGATACTTGCAGGAAAATTGGTCCGTTCTTTTTCTAAGCACACTATTTATATCTGTTAGATTAGCCTGTAACAAAGCAATCGGTTTGATGTTTAATTCTTTGTGAGAATTTAGACTCCTAAACATTTTCCTCACACTGACGTCTTTCGATTTCACTCTTCTTCCTGCGAAACTCCTGCGAGACTTTTCTCCCCTCACCTTTGTCATTTGTTGCGTTTGCTGCTTCCGTGTATTGTAAGATAAAGGGTGATTTTTTTAGCTATAGTCTTTCCGACAACACTTTTTAAAACAGCTTACGCATGTTTTATGTTTTGTTTCACTGTAAAACAAATCCAATTTGGTCTATGATTTAATCATGAATCGTTTTACTTGCAAGTTATTGAATTTTATTAGAAAAATGCTTGCTTTGTTAAGAAAGTTCATCGCGCGCTTCTTTCATTTCATCGACGAAGCTCATTTTTGGCTCAATGGGTATGTAAATAAGCAGAATTGTTGATTTTGGAGTGACGATCAGCCAGAAACATTGCAAGAGCTAGCAATGGAGAAAAAGTCGCGGCTTGGTGCGGTTTAACGGCTGGTGGCATCATTGGACCGTACTTCTTCAAAGATGATGCAAATCGTTACGTAACTGTGAATGGTGAGCGGTATCGTGAGATGATATCCAACTTTTTTTTGCCCAAAATGCAAGAGCTTGACTTGCATGACATGTGGTTTTAACAAGACTGTGCCACATGTCACACAGCACGCGTTATAATGGACTTATTGAGAGACGAGTTCGTTGAACATTTTATTTCACGTTCGGGACCGGTCAATTAGCCGTCTTGATCGTGCAATTTAACGCCTTTAAACTATTTTTTTGTGGGTCTTTGTTAAAGCTCATGTCTAAACAGACAAGCACGCTTCAATTGACGCATTGGAAGACAACATTGAAACATTTATTCGTGAGATACTGGCCAAAATGTTGGAAAGAGTATGCCAAAATTGGACTAAGCGGATGGACCATTTGAGGCGCGGTCACGGTCAACATTTGCATGAAAAAATCTTCAAACATAAAATTATATGGACCATACTAGCGATTCAAATAAAGATTTCATGAATTTTATGTGTTTCTTTTTGAAAAACTTTCCTTTAGGTCTTAAAGTCTGAGTCGATTTAGTCCTTTCCGTCCGTCTATCTATATGTCGAAAGCACGATAAACTTCGAAGGATTTAAGCTAGGCACTTGAAATTTTACTTTCTGCTAGTATTGGAGGCCACCGTAGCGCAGAGGTTAGCATGTTCGCCTATGACGCTGAACGCCTGGGTTCGAATCCTGGCGAGACCATCAGAAAAAATATTCAGCGGTGGTATTCCCCTCCTAATGCTGGCAACATTTGTGAGGTACTGTGTCATGTAAAACTTCTCTCCAAAGAGGTGTCGCACTGCGGCACGCCATTCGGAGTCGGCTATAAAAAGGATGACCCTTATCATTGAGCTTAAAACTTAAATCGAACTGCACTCATTGATATTTGAGAAGTTTGCCCCTGTTCCTAAGTGGAATGTTCATGGGCAAAATTGGCATTTATTAGTATAGGTCGGTTGGAATTGTAAATGTGCTGGCTATATCGGTCCATGTTTTGATATAGCTGCCTTATAAATTGATCTCGGATCTTGATTTCTTGAGCCGCTAGATCGCGCAATTATTATCCGATATGGCTAAAATTTTGCATGAAGTGTTTTGTTATAACTTCAAATAGCTATGGTAAGTATGGCCCGAATAAGTTCATAACCTGACATAGCTTCCATATAAACCGATTTCGGATCTTGACTTCTTGAGCCTCTAAAGTGCGCAATTGTTATCCGATTTAGATGAAATTTTGCGTGAAGTGTTTTGTTACGACTTGCATCAACTGTATAAAGTATGATCTAAATCGGTTCATAATCTGATATAGCTCCCATATAAACCGATCTCCCGATTATACTTCTTGATCCTCTAGAGGGCGCAATTGTTATCCGGTTTGACTGAAATTTTGCACAATGACGTCCGCTTTGGTCTTCAACAGCCAAACAAAGTATGGCCATAATTTGATATAGCTCCAATAGCATGGCAATTCTTATCCATTGTCCTTTGTTTGCCGGCACGCCTATAAAGAGATATCAGTCAAATAACTTGACGAATGCGATCCATGGTGGAGGGTATATAAGATTCGACTCGGCCGAACTCGGTTTTAAGTTAAGATGCTAAATTAAAAAGAAGAATTTTTCAAAATATACAAATTGGACAGTCAAATGTGTAGTAAAATAAGAATCAATCAGCAATCGAAAATTGAATCCGATGGTCTTGTCCGCTAAAAAAAGAAAATTAAATTTAAAGACATCATCTTTATTTTAAAGTTTTGGTTCTTTGCCTCCTTTTCATTTATAAAATCCTACAATAAGGAAAAATCTTCCTTTTTAAACCAATTTTGTTCACTGTGGGATATTGCTCAACTGATACATCTCTGTGTAACCATAGAATCTAAGCTGGCCGTAAACCGTCTGTTTTTATATACCTTACACCACTACTGTGGTACAGGGTTTTATAACTTAGTGCTTTTGTTTATAACACCCAGAAGAAAGAGAGTTAGACCCATTGATTAGTATACCGATCGACTCAGAACCACTTTCTGATTCGATTTAGCTAAGTCCGTCTGTCCATGTTAATTTGTGAATAAAGTACATCTTCATATATGCTCGTCCGATGTGGACTAATATTACAATAAAGTGGTCATTTGTTAACCGATTTAGAGGAAGGATTTTCTCATGACTCTAGACATTACTGTTGAATTTTTTTCGGCAGAGCTGCTTGCTTTAAAGATAAATAAAATATTTTTTTGTTATATTTTTATTTATACATTTTATAAATTATACATATCGTAAAATCCTAAGCGCCCATTAGGCCTTATTGAGGCAAGTGGCAACTATTTCATTTCTATATATAAAAAATTTCAAATTAAAAATTAAATTAGGACTCACTTTAATTTAAAGATTTAAGCATTACAGAACAAAAAAAGAAATCATATCGGAAAAAAATTTATATATATAATGTTTTAATTTTTAATTACCGACTCCTATAAGGTTGGCATTTCTGTAAATTTTAAAATTTTCTGTAATATTTACGCCTATGGTTTCCAATTTCTTAATGATTGATATCGGCTTTATATCGTAAAAAGGATGATACGTTTCCATTGGATTTCTCTCTAAAGCCTAGAAGTAAGCAACAACATTGCTTGACAAATAAAAAACAATTCTAGCTGTAACGAAATCTCAAGGATTTGAGTTCACCTATAAATAATAGATTAAACTCAATTTCAGTGCGTTACATGGAAAATTGGTAGCCGAACTGACGCATTTTCCTAACTCCTCAGTATATACACTTAGACAAATGGACATTGGACAAATTTCTCCAAGAATATTAAAGACGTTTCTAGTTAAGCGAATCTATAATCATGATAAATGACACATACTTTGGCACTCAAACAATAAAATCAACGCCGAAGCAAAAAAGTTTTCTTTTCGTGGAAATATCTAAAACTTTATAGCAACAGCAGCATTTGAAAAAAAAAATTGTGCTTAAATTACTGTTTTCATATAATTTGACAATAAAGAAAGTCATTACAATCCAAATGGTTATGAGAAACCTCCATGTTGTTTTTCCAAAGCTTGACGGTAGTGTTCCCTTACATATACCATGCTCTCCAATGAAATAAATATCCTTGCTTTAGACATTAATTCTATTGTTCATTGAGTCAATGAAGGTCAGGGCATTTTACCAACAACCATATACACAAATACATATCTATGTAAGCTGTTTGTAAACAAACCCTTTTAGAGTTCGCTTGTACGTACGTTTGGGGAGAAACGGAACCGGAAACTACCAGAATGTGTGAGCCTTACAAGAACCTTCGAGAACAAGGACTGAAAAAAACAACTTTTAGTTGCACTTGTTACACTTTATTTTATTGTATGTATTGCTGCTTTCTATTGGCTGAAGCAATGCTTTCTATATTATACCCTCCATCATGGGATGGGGGCATATTCATTTCGTCATTCCATTTGTAACACCTCGAAATATGCGTCTGAGACCCCATAAAGTATATATATTCTTGATCGTCATGTCATTTTAAGTCGATCTAGCCATGTCCGTCCGTCCGTCGGTCTGTCGAAAGCACGCAAATTTGTAAAGGAGTGAAGTTAGGCGGTTGAAATTTTGCACAAATACTTTTCATAGTGTAGGTCGGTTGGGCTAAATGGGTCCATGTTTTTATATAGCTGCCATATAAACCGATCTGGGATCTTGGCTTCTTGAGCCACTGGAGAGCTCAATTCTTATCCGATTTGGCTACAATTTTGCACGAGGTGTTTTGATATGACTTGCAACAACTGTGGAAAAGTATGATTCAAATCGGACTATAACTTGATACAGCTGCCATATAAACCGATCTGGGATCTTGACTTCTTGAGCCACTATAAGGCGCCATTCTCATCCGATTTGGCTGAAATTTTGAATGAAGTGTTTTGTTATGACTTCGAAAAACTGTGCTAAGTATGGTTTAAATCGGTACATAACCTGATATAGCTGCCATATAAACCGATGTGGGGTTTTGACTTCTTGAGCCTCTAGAGGGCGCAATTCTCGTCCGATTTAACTGAAATTTTGCACGTGTTGTTTCAACAACTGTGCTAAGTATGATTCAAATCGGTTCATAATCTGGTATAGCTGTCATATAAACCGATCTTGGATCGTGACTTCTTGAGCCAATAGAGGGCGCAATTCTCATCCGATTTGGCTGAAATTTTGTACAACGGCTTTTCTCATGACCTTCAACGCACGTGACTAATATGGTCTGAATCGATCAATAGCTTGATACAGCTCCCATATAAACCTATATCCCGATTTTGTGTCTTGAGCCCCTACAAGATGCAATTCTTATCCGAATGAACTGAAATATAACACAATGAGTTCTACAATGTTCAGCATTCATTTATGGTACGAATCGGACTATAACTTGATATAGCTCCAATAGCACAACAGTTCTTATTCAATATTCTATGTTTGTCTAAAAAGAGATACCGCGCTTAACTCAGCAAATGCGATCATTGGTGGAGGGTATATAAGATTCGGCCCGGCCGAACATGGCACGCTCTTACTTGTTTTTTTTTTTTATTTCCTTTGGGTATACTCGTACAATATTTAGCATTCATAATGGCAATATGTTTTCCTCCACCAGTGTGAAGGGCATTATGTCATTATGAGATTTTATTATTGCAAGTACATATTATATTGTAGTTACACAGTATAGAGTTCAAAGCAACAGAAACACAAGTAATCAAATCCTTTCAATATCTATGAAGTACATTAGTAATAAATAAGGGATGACCATAAAAATAGTTGTGTGGTATTTTTTATAGCCATTACTATTGGGTGAAGGAATCGATAGCATTACAATGTATTATCTCTGCCATAATCGCTTAATAAACCTTATTTGATCCCCATATTGTCATGGTCATTAAATAAGTCCCCTTTTTTAGGCATAATGGTGCCCAACCAGGTAATTGGTGCTAAAAGTGGATACCAAATTCATGATCCACTACCAAATACCTTTCATTTGAGCCCCATACTGCCATGGTCTTTAAATATGTCCTGTTTGGGGGGGGAGGGGGGTGTTTGGGCCCCAAAGTTGGATATCAGATTCATTTTCTCCTCTATATCTTTCATTTGAGCCCCATATTGTCATGGTTGGTGCATATATCCTTTTAGCGGGATATGTCGGCAGTCGCCAAGGTATCCCACCTATAAGGGTGCAAACAAAATTTTACGTGTATCACCACCCATCTCCAAGATCTGGCATTTTTGAAAATTTGTGTAAGGGGGAAGATCCGCCCCCTTTAGATATCCATAATGTAGTACCCCAGTTAACCCACTGCACCATTCTGCATCATCTGTGAAAATTCCAAGAAAAGAGGTTCAGTCGTTTTTGTTCAGTAAATTTTTAATTTTTATTGAAAACTTCCCATTGGGCCTTGGCTCCGAAAGCTGTTATCTGCTTCGTAGTCTACTCCCAAATGACTTTCATTTATTTAATAGATTGTTTTCATTGGTCATGTTTTTGTAATGAATAAAACTAATTTAATTCATTATTTTTTCCCAATGTTTCTTCAGCTTATTTCCGACTTCTTCAGAGGGTGTTTCATTTATGTCTCATATTGTTATGGTTGGTAAATATGTCCGGTTAGGAGGGTATTTTGGGCAACCAGACTTTTAGTCCCGAATGTGAATATAAGTTTCCTTCTCTAATCCCAGATATCTTTCGTTTGGGACGGATCCTAGACGCTTAGTACGGAAATCGGATATCAGAATCGTAGTAACTCTCAAATTTCTTTCAATACAGTTCCATATTGCGCTGATCAGTCTATGTATCTGTTTGGGCTGGTTTTGAGTTGAGGTACCCCACCCTAAATTAAGAAACTATATGAGTGTAAACAAAATGTCGCTTAAATGGCCCCAAATATATTCTGAAAATCTGGCGACTTTGAAAATTAGTATAAAAGGGAGGGTTTGGAAAATGGGACAGCAGACAAATATTTTTAGAACGCGTCTGTCTCAACATTGGTACATTAACCGGACCACTAACTGACAACTGCAAATGCAACTAATTTGCCCACATAAATTCTATTAAGGAACGGGAGAAAACTTCTCACATTTCAATTTTAGGCTCAATGATAAGGGAGCTCCTTTTATAGGCGAGTCCGGATGACGCACAGTAGAAAAAAACAGGTAAAAATATGCCGTGTGAGAACGGGTAGAGATATCTCTTTAAAAGTTGGGGTGGTTAGAGCTGTTAGCGAGATCGTGTGCAAAAATTCAGGGCCCAAAGTTGTCTGGGCGCTTTTTGGCAGGTTTCTCAAGTTGATCACCTTGGTATTTCGAAAATTTGTTGGAGCTGCCATCCATTTTCCAAAAAACACTTTTTTTTCACATTTTTGGACCTCTAAACTGTATAACTTTTAACTGATTTATCAGATGTGAACGCTTATGGCGGCAAAGTCTTGTAAAATTTGTCACAAATCCAAATCATGCATAAAAATGAAAAACGAAGGCAAAGAAGGTCTCGGTCAAAATTGCAAAAAAAGTCGAATATCCCCGAAACCAGTGGAGATCAATCCCATGGCAACCGTTTGTATGTACCGGATTGACCCTATGGATTCCTTCATCGGCAAGGGCTGCCGCCTCAATATACAACACAATGCTACAACAACAACTAGTGAAGATATTTGAAACCTCGAGCGAACTGTTTTGTAGAGACTTTTGAAAACTATGCACCCCGAGTGCTGCCGGCAAGCATTTTGAAGGCACTAGAGCGCCGAGGGCCCATTGGTAGGCCTTCAAAGTTGGTCACCTCAGGCCTACAAAATTTTGTTTGGACTACCAAAATCGGACTATAAATGCGCTTTAGGCAGCCTGAACAAATTTTTGTAGAGCTGAGGTGACAAATTTTGAAGGCCCAACAATGGGTCCTCGGACCCATGAAGGCTCTAGGGCCCTCATTTGTTTGCACATAAGTAAGTTAACACCTGTGGGTCGCAGGACTAACTGCATCCCATTTTCCGGACCCCCCTCTTATACTAATTTTCAGAACCGCCAGATCTTCAGAATATATTTGAGCCCATTTAAGCGACATTTTGCACTCATATAGTTTCTTGATTTAGGGTGGGGTACCTCAACTCAAAACCAGCCCAAACCGATACATAGACTGATCAGCGCAATACGAAACTCTATTGAAAGGAATTTGAGAGATGACTATGATTCTGATACATCCCTAAATGGCTACCAATCGGCCTACATGCCGTAAATTTGTGTAAGGGGAAGGTCCGCTCCATTTCCCACCTACATTCTTCGAAAAGCTTACGAAAACCGCGACAGCCGTTTTTGAGTTCTTAAGTAACATGCAAATAAAGCGCATCAATTCGACTTTTATATATAAGAACATTTGGTTTTACGAACTGTCACTCAATCAGTGGTTTGCGTTTTATAAAAAAATGTACTAATCCTTATTGAAAAACCCGATATATTAATGGTAGTGAGTATTCAAAGTTCGTTTCAGTTAAACATAGTTAGATTCAAAATGGGTTTATTTGACAGATTTCCTTAATACAACTGTCAAATAAACTTATTTTAAGGCTTCATTAAGTTTTGTGAATACGGCTATATATGTTTTCACTTGTTGATACTCACCACCAGTTCGGCAAATAGTTGACCCAGAAATCGTAAATTAATTTCAGACTTTTCTTATCCTTCTCTTTGGGTGAGGTCCTGTATTTTAATCAACAACATTGTTGTTATTGATTGATGAATACACTTTTTCACTAAAACAAATTCACATTTTCCAGGAGAACTACAATTTCCACGCATTCTATTATGTTCTCTATTATATTAAGGGGGTGAATGGTCATCAGTAATCATGCATCATTTGTGGCTTGTGTCAGTGTCATGTAGATTTCGAGGTAAATTTGTGTTGGCGTGTCATTGTAATTTGCAACAAAGTTAGAGACAGAGGTTCCCAAATAGTTCATGAGACTGCAAGCTAACATTGGATACCAAGAATTTTGTTAAAGAGTTTGGATTAATTTTGGCAAACATTTTTTATGCTTTTTTTATTTTGATTTCGGGCTACCAAGCAATACATTTGAGTTCAAATTCGTATGACAAGAAAGCATGTCAAATTTGTTAAGCCTCCACTAATGCATTTGTAAAAATATTGACTTGGATAAAAAAGCAGACATATAATCGACGAGCAAAAAGGAAATTAGCATAGAATATCATGAGCTTCTCATTTGGGAAACCCTTTTCTAAACTTTATTTGTTTTCATACATTTTTATGATGCCTGTATTTTGACAACAGCAATTATTGTATTCCCAGAACTGTAATTACTGCTAAAGTTGAAAATGTTTTTGTTTTGTTTGTTGATGGCAGTTGCTCTAAACAGGCAGTTAAAAAGTAAAGTTTTAATTTTCATTCATTAGCAATGTAAAGCTAATTTTTACAAACTTGCATGAGATAGTCGTTTAATTCGGTATCTAATGTATGTATGTAAAATTTCATGAACATGTTATCTAGCTTAAGAAGGCAACTGAAGCTGATGGTTTGCCGGCTAAGGTATTTAAAACAGGGACGACAAGCTTCTTGATATGACGCAAATAGGATTGAATGTATTTATTCAGAGTCTAATGTATTGGGGTGTGCAACATTTGGCTGTTGGAGCCGATGGTTTCTCAGCTAAGCTATTTAAGAAAGAAGCCGACATGCTTTTTAATATGAAGGAGTTGTGTTTATAAGAGTGTATTGTACTGTTGTATGTAAACAAATATCTTCCACACTTAAATACGGCTGTTGGAGCCGATAGGTTGCCAGCTAAGGTATTTAAGAAAGAAACCGACATGCTTTTTGATATGAGGGAGTTGAGTTTATTAAGAGTGTATTGTACTGTAGTATGTAAGCAAATGTCTTCCACATTTCAATACGGCTGTTGGGGCCGATAGGTTGCCAGCTAGACCATTTAAGTTAACAATCCAGTTAAAATTCTAAATTGGACAAATCGAACCACGACTAAATAATGTTTCCACATGTCTTTTGACTATTTGAAGAATCTCTCGGGAGCTAATTTTTTTAACTTGCATAATCTGTATGCATGGTATTGAGACGATTTTCTGATGTAAAGGGTGATTTTTTAAGAGCTATACGAAAGTTTTTCGAAAAAAAAAACACATAAAATTCAGAGAAATGTATGAAATCTTTATTTGAATCGATATTACGGTCCATATAATTTAATGTTTCAATGTCGTCTTCCAATGCGTCAATTAAAGTGGTATTGCCTGAATAGACATGAGCTTTAACATGGCCCCACAAAAAGTAGTCTAAAGATGTTAAATCGCACAATCTAGGAGGCCAATTGACTGATACCGAACGTGAAATAAAATGTTCACCGAACTCGCCTCTCAATAAGTCCATTGTTACTCTGTGTTGTGTGGCATGTTGCACCATCATGTTGAAACCACATGTTATGCAAGTCAAGCTCTTGCATCTTGGGCAAAAAAAGTTGGATATCATTTCACGGTAGCGCTCACTATTTACAGTTACGTTACGATTCGCATCATCTTTAAAGAAGTACGGTCCAATGATGCCACCAGTTGATAAACCGCACCAAACTGTGACTTTCTGGATGCATTGTTAGCTCTTGTAATGCTTCTGGCTGATCTTCAATCCAAAATCAACAATTCTGCTTATTTACGTGAGCCAAAAATGAGCTTCATCGATGGAATGGAAGAAGCGCGCGATGAACTTTCTTAA
Organism: Stomoxys calcitrans; assembly: GCF_963082655.1. Classification (NCBI taxonomy): domain Eukaryota; kingdom Metazoa; phylum Arthropoda; class Insecta; order Diptera; family Muscidae; genus Stomoxys; species Stomoxys calcitrans. The sequence goes on from NC_081554.1 coordinate 77,470,533, forward strand.
CAGAACACGCATTTTGATAATAAAATTCCATAATGTGCAAGCTTTGTTCTTTTGTAAGACGATTTATGGTTAAATCATAGACCAAACTGAAGATGTTTGACAGTGAAACAAAACACGAAACGTACGTGAGCTGTTTTAACCATTGTTGCCAAAAAGATAATAGCTAACAAGTAAAAGCTTGCTAAGTTCGGTCAGGCCGAATCTTATATACCCTCCACCATGGATAGCATTTGTCAAGTTCTTTGAATGACTTTTTCAAATAGAAAAACACCAGTCATAGAAAAACACCACCTCCAAAAATTTGCGGCCTCCAGAGGCTCAAATAGTCAAACTGGGAAGTCGGTTTATATGGCAGCTATATCAGGTTATATACCGATTTAGACTATACTTGGAACAGTTGTTGGAAGTCATACCAAAACGACATATGCAAAATTTCAACCGTATTGAATAAGAACTGCGCCCTCTAGAAGCCCAAGAAGTCTAATCGGGAGATCGGTTTATATAGCGACTATATCAGGATATGGACTGATTTAGACCATACCTGAAACCGTTGTTGGAAATCAAAATAAAACACTTCATGCTAAATTTCAACCATACTTAGCACAGTTGTTAGCAGTCAGAACTCTGGTGAACCTCTAGAGGCTCAAGAAGTCTAATCGGGATATCGGTTTATATGGTGGCTATATAAGGCTATGAATTTATTTAGACTGTACTTGGAACAATTGTTGAGAGTCGTACTAGAACACTTCACGCAAAAATTAAAATTTCAGCCAAATCGGAAAAGAATTGCGCCCTCTGAAAGCTCAAGAAGTCAAGACCCAAGATCGGTTTATATGGCAGCTATATCAAAACATGGACCGATTTAGGCCATTTACAATCCCAACCGACCTACACTTATAAGAAGTTTTAGTGAAAAATTTCAAGCGGCTAGCTTTATTTCTTCGAATGTTATCGTGCTTTTGACAGACGGACGGACATGGCTAGATCGACTTAGAATGTTATGACGGTCAAGAATATATATACTTTATGGGGTCTTAGATGCATATTTCGAGGTGTTACAAACGGTAGAGGGTATATATTTTATACAAGCGAAACAAAATATTGGGTTGCCCAAAAAGTAATTGCGGATTTTTTAAAAGAAAGTAAATGCATTTTTAGTAAAACTTAGAATGAACTTTAATCAAATATACTTTTTTTACACTTTTTTTCTAAAGCAAGCTAAAAGTAACAGCTGATAACTGACAGAAGAAAGAATGCAATTACAGAGTCACAAGCTGTGAAAAAATTTGTCAACGCCGACTATATGAAAAATCCGCAATTACTTTTTGGGCAACCCAATACTATAAGAGCAGCATTCTTACCCGAGATGGACACATTTTTATACCCTCCACCATAAGATGGGGGGTATACTAATATCGTCATTCTGTTTGTAACTACTCGAAATATTCGTCTGAGACCCCATAAAGTATATATATTCTTGATCGTCGCGACATTTTATGTCGATCTAGCCATGTCCGTCCGTCTGTCCGTCCGTCCGTCTGTCTGTCGAAAGCACGCTAACTTCCGAAGGAATAAAGCTAGCCGCTTGAAATTTTGCACAAATACTTCTTATTAGTGTAGGTCAGTTGGTATTGTAAATGGGTCATATCGGTCCATAACCTGATATAGCTGCCATATAAACCGATCTTGGGTCTTGACTTCTTGAGCCTGTAGAGTGTGCAATTCTTATCCGATTAGGATGAAATTTTGCACGACGTGTTTTGTTATGATATCCAACAACTATGCCAAGTATGGTTCAAATCGGTTCATAACCTGATATAGCTGCCTTATAAACCGATCTTGGGTCTTGACTTCTTGAGCCTCTAGAGGGCGCAATTCTTATCCGATTGGAATGATATTTTGCACGACGTGTTTTGTTATGATATCCAACAAATTTGCCAAGTATGGTTCAAATCGGTACATAACCTGATAAGCTGCCATTTAAACCGATCTTGGGTCTTGACTTCTTGAGCCTCTGGAGTGCGCAATTCTTATCCGATTGGAATGATATTTTGCACGACGTGTTTTGTTATGATATCCAACAACTGTGCCAAGTATGGTTCAAATCGGTTAATAACCTGATATAGCTGCCATATAAACCGATCTGGGATCTTGACTTCTTGAGCCTCTAGAGGTCGCAATTATTATCCGATTTGCCTGAAATTATGTACTACGGATCCTCTCATGACCATCAACATAGGTGCTTATTATGATCTGAATCGGTCTATAGCCCGATACAGCTCCCATATAAATCGATCTCTCTATTTTACTTTTTGAGCCCCCAAAGGTCGCAATTCTTATTCAAATTGGCTGACATTTTACACAGGTCTCCAACATATAATTTAATTGTGGTCCAAACCGGACCTTATCTTGATAACGCTCTAATAGCAGAGCAAATCTTTTCTTATATCCTTTTTTGCCTAAGAAGAGATGCCGGGAGAAGAACTCGACAAATGCGATCCATGGTGGAGGGTATGTAAGATTCGGCTCGGCCGAACTTAGCACGCTTTTACTTGTTTTTTCAATAATTTGTACCGGGTTTTAGGAAGTCATCAAAGTGCCTATATACTTTTTTATTTTCAAAAAACAAGTAATTCTAATGATTCCACTCGTCAAAAAGTGCTGTATTCTAGCTTTTCTCTTTGTACGAATAAAGTTCATTGTTTCTATTACAATTATTCGAACTATTTTTCCAATCACTCTTTATCTAATTTTGTTATTAACTTTTATTTTCAGATACATTCCAACTCGCCTTTGGGGTTTCAGTGGCCATGTTCAAACTGTACTGCATAGTATTGTGGGACGCGTTAAATGTCCTTGGCCTTTGGGTGAACGCGTCTACCTATCCCTGGAGGATGGTTCAACGTTAACTTATGATTTGTATCAGCCACTAAAAGAGTTTGAAGGTAAGTTCGGAACCAAACAATCCGTAAACTAATTTGTTTATTGAATTTAATGGAAGAAGGAAAAAATATCTGATAATTGCATTAATTATTTTTTCCCCAAAATCAGATATTCGTTTTGCTTTTATTCTATTATTGTCATATTAATCATTAGACTTTCATATGTTTATACTTATTTCATTAGAATGTAATTAATGTACTAGCATTTTGTGAGATGGGAACCATCTTAAATTTAGCATATTAGCCTCTAACACTGAACACTTGGTTTCAAATCGTGGCGAGAAGTAAAAGAACAAAAAGCTTTAGGTATTGAAGAATTGGACAAACCGAATTGTATGAAGATTCACTTTCGAGCTGACACATGAATGCAACAGATGTATTGAGAGTGCGACATCAACGAATGCGTTTGTGGTTGTTTTCCCACGACACACAGTGGGATAGAATAAAAAAATACTGTCGTTTAAGAACGATTAGAGATAAATCTTTGAAATGTTGAATGGTGTTACCCAAGTCATGTGTAAAGGAGGTCCCCAAAGTTAATCACCACGGCATTTCGAAAAGTTGTTGGTGACTTTTGTCACGTTGTCACTTGTAGTCCAATTTCCAATTTTTTTTTTTGCTGAATAGTTCTCAAAAATCTCTACAAAAACAAAAAATCCGCTTGAGGTATACAATATTTATACCCTCTACCGAAGGATGGGGGTATTGCTTTTGCTTTTGTTATACGGTTTGCAATACATCGAAATATCCAATTCCGAACCTTTAAAGACTATATATTCTTGATCGGCGTAAAAATCTAAGACGATCTAGCCGTGTCCGTCCGTGTGCCCGCATGTCTCTTGAACACAGATTATTTTTTTGTCCATAGGCAAGGTAAGTTCGAAGATGCGCTATATCGGACAATATCTTGATATTGCCCCCATAACGACCGATCTTCCGATTTAAACTCTTAGTCCCATTAACATTAGAAAGACCAAGCATTATTATACCCACCACCGAAGGACGGAGGTATTTTCATTTTGTCATTCCGTTTGCAACACATCGAAATATCTATTTCCGACACTATAAAGTACATATAATCTTATTCAGCGTAAAAATCTAAGACGATCTAGCCATGTCCGTCCGTCTGACTGTTGATAAAGTCTTTAAAAATAGAGATATTGAGCTGAAACTTTGCACAGATTCTTTTTTTTTCATAAGCAGGTTAAGTTCGAAGATGGGCTATATCGGACTATATCTTTGATCGATTTAAGGTCTTAGGTCCATAAAAGCCACATTTATTATCCGATTTTGCTGAAATTTGGGACAGGGAGTTGTGTTAGGCCCTTTAACATCTTTCTTCAATTTGGCCCAGATCGGTTCAGATTTGGATAAAGCTGTCATATAGACCGATCTCTCGAGAAAATGTTTTGGGCCCATATAATGCGCATTTATTATCCACTTACTCCGAAATTTGGGACAGTGAGTTGCGTTTGGCTCTTTAAGAACTGTCTGCAATTTAGCCCAGATCGGTCCAGATTTGGATATAGCTGTCATATAGACCGATCTCTCGATTCAGGGTTTTGGGTCCATAAAAGGCGCATTTATTGTCCGATGTCGCCAAAATTTGGGACAGTGAGTTAAGTTAGGACCCTCGTCATCTGTTTGCAATTTGGCCCAGATCGGTCCAGATTTGGATATAGCTGCCATATAGACCGATCTCTCGATTTGGAGTTTAGTCCAATTGAGAGCACATTTCGCTATAGCTGCTATGGGTTTATAAATGATGGATCTTTTCACTGTATTACGACGAAAGGTGGTTTATATGTATTAACCAAGGTGGTGGGCTTCCAAAGTTCGGTCCGGCCGAACTTGCTACTTGGTAAAGCTATCTCCACCCGTTCTCAGATGGCAAATTTGTATTAGTTTTTATTTCGATTCTATCCCAATGTGCGACGTCTCATAGCATACTGCTTGATTTCTACGAAATGGCACCATTGAGATGTAAGACAAATCGCATACGAAATCGCATGTGACCATGAACCGAGCTACATCAACAAGAAGTTGTAAAGATGGCTGTTTTGCCCTATCCATATTGGATAAGTATTGCACACTTAAGGTTGTCATCATGAAGTTAAATCGGAAATTCGGTTTAAGACTAATTTAAACTAAGAATTTGACTTGAAGTTGGAAGTCATTGTGGAGGGCAGAGCAATCGATAGGTCTGTATAAATCTAATTAGATTTAGTACTCTAGTACGATTTTCGGTAGGATGCAAGGAATTGGCTTAAGGATGATCGAAAGGATGTAAACGGCCATCAGAATAACACTGCTGACATATAGGGCATTGGTATGAGGGAAAGCTGTTGATAGCAGTTCCCGTATGAGAGAGTTTGAGAAGATGTAAAGACTGACCAGAGTTTGTTAAAATCACTCTATTGCTTAAAGTAGAAAGATAACCTATATCTTGATATATCACCATTTATACCGAACTTCCGGTAATCTTGAGATCATTAAAGTCGCATGTATTTTTGCACCGATTTAAGGTTTTTTTTTCCAGAAATACGTTTTTACTACCCATCTTCGCGGTTACCGTAAATTGCAATTTAGAAGAGATCTCTTAAAACTCGTACCAGTTACTGTCAATATCAGAACTTGCTCCCTTTAGAAAATTTTGAAGCAGTAAGACGCGTTTTAACAGTTTTTGACCCCTCAAAATCCATGGTTTTATTCTGCACAATTAAAGAATACACAAACAGACAAAAATAATTTTGAAAAACAACAACTTTTGTCGAAAAAACGACGACAAAATTTGTTAATTTTCCTACAACAATTTATTTTGTATTTCAACGACCCAAAGTACATATTTATTGTTGAAAGGCACTCTTTGCAATCCAACATATAACAACAACATTATATCCATAAGCAAGACAACAAACCGTTTAACCAGCCGCTACATGTGTTTTGCTGCACAGCATCGGTGTGGTGGTGCTTTTATTTTCTTTGTTCGGCTTGCGCTGCTTGTCTCGCAATTGGCATGTTAACGATGTTTGACGTGTTTATGGTATTTTAGTCAGTGTTCTGTGCCGACAGCCGCAATCGAAATCCTAAGAAGGGACCTTCTCCTCTCGTAACTCAACATTTATGTGAATAGTATGACCGCACTCAGGACCTGGAGTTCAGAGATGCCACACCTGAGAATCCAAAAAGACTGAATAGTTTTTTTTAGCACAAAACCTATAAACAAATTTTGGAGTCAAATAATTGGTAGAACACACCAACCCAAAAAACCACCGGATCGTGCAAATAGACCTATGGAGACAATACGTATTTGAAGTATTTGAGATTAGAGCACAAATCTGGTATTAAAAATTAAGGGAAAAATTAAGGGGGCAGACCCAGCCCCTGAAACCCTTCAAAAGGACTGAAGAATGGGCATAAAATAGGACTCAAATAACAGGAATTTGCGGCTAAGTGTCTGTCTCTAGTAACCCACAAGCTGACATGTAGACCCATCGGGACAGTGTTGGATTCAATTAAAAGGTATTTGGAATAATAATACGAAGCTGATATAAAAAATTTGGGCCAGAGGTCAGAGCTGCCAGATGTCAATTATCACAATTTTCATCTCAATTGAAAGATATTTGGAAGTGAATATAGAACTGATATCAAAATTTTGGACCAGGTGTCAGGAAGGTCGTCTTGTCCCAAAAAAACCGACTTAATTGAAATTTGCACCGATAGGGACAATATGCCATTCAAATGAAAGGTATTTGTAAGCAGAATACATATCTGACGCCAAATTTTAGGGCCAGGTATCAGGGGAGCCACTTCACGGCCAACCATGCCTGATTTTTTGGGATATTGCTTAATGTTTCTCCAGCCGCGGCATCTTCTATTATATAAAAACAAAAGTGCTGCGCTTTGTTAGTTTCTTTGTATATTACCTATAGACTCAAAAACGGCTAAACCAATTTTTATGAAATGTTCACATATGGTAAAGAATGGCCCGTCGATGGATATAGGGTACTATATTTTATGATATCCGCGAGGGGGGCGGACCCCTAACCCTAATTTTCAAAAATACAAGATCTTGCAAATGGGGTCAAATAACCGTGGGGGACGTCAAACCATAAAACCCAACCAAACGGGTATGTTTTTCGATTGGGATCATATGGGTATCAAATAAAAAATATTTTTGAGAAGAGTACGAACTTGATATAACAATTTGACCCCAAGTGTCGGGGGACCCGTCTAACCCCAAAAATCGCTCAAAAATAACATAAGTGCCGATTGAGGCAATATGGGTATTATTTGAAAGGTAATTGGAAGTAGAATTCGAAATTTATATAAACATTTGGGGTCAAATCCGAGGGGGCCTCCCCATCCCAAAAACCACCCCCAAACAGACATATAAGTCGAACGGAACAATTTGGGATTCAAACGAAAGGTACTTGAGAGTATAATACGAAACCTTTGTAAAAATTTTGAGTCTATTCCCAAGCGGGTCGCCCCACCTCAAAATTATGGCCCAAATGGACATGTACTCCGAACTTGCCTTTGATACTTGCTTGTATGATTTTGTTTTTGTTAAGAAAATTAATTTTTAAATAGACCATATCAAACCATACATTTTCTTTATCCAACCTCCACGCATTGCTGATCTAATTTTCTCCTTTTATACCTATTACCGTAGGATAGGGGGTATATTCATTTAGTCATACCGTTTGCAACACATCGCAATTTCCGACCTTACAAAGTATATATATTTCGGATCGTCGTAAAATTCTAAGGCGATTTAACGATGTCCGTGTATCTGTCCGTCCGTCTGCCGTAATCACTATACAGCTTTCAAAAATTGAGATATTGAGCTGAAATTTGGCACCGATACGTCTTTTTGCTAGTTTTGCACGCTAGTTAAGTTCTTGAACGGGCCAAATCGGACCATATTCGGATGTAGCTGCTATATAGACCAATCTGCCGATAAAGGGTCTAATGCCCATAAATGCTTTATTTTTTATACGATTTCGCTGAAATTTGAAACAGAGAGTAGTTTAAGGCCTCCCTACATCTGACCCAAAATGGTTCAGATCGGACTATATTTAGATATAGCTGCCATATAGACCGATCTCCCGATAAAGGGTCTGAAGCCCATAAAAGCTTAATGTATCACCCGATTCCGCTGAAATTTGAAACAGTGGGTTATTTTAAGCCTCCCGACATGTGACTGAAATATGGTTCAGGTAGGACTATATTTAGATATAGCTGCCATATAAACCGATCTCCAAATAAAGGATTTAAAGTCCATAAAAGCTTTATTCATATGGTTCAGATCCTTTCTCCCGATTAAGGTTCTGAAGCCCATAAAAGCTGTATTTTTTAACCGATCTCGCTGAAATTTAAAACAACGATGAGTAGTTTTAGGCTTCCCAACATTGGACCCAAATATGATTCAGATCGGACTATATTTAGATATAGCTGTCATATAGACCGATCTCTAGATTAAGGTCTAAAGCACATAAAAGCTTTGTTTATTACCCGATTTGGCTGAAATTTGAAACAGTGAGTTGTTTGAAGCCACCCGTCTGACCGATCTGACCCAAATATGGTTCAGAATGAACTATATTAAGATATAGCTGCCATTATTTTTTAACCGATTTCGCTGAAATTGAAACGGTGAGTAGTTTTAGGCCTCTCAACATAGGACCCAAATGTGGCTTAGATCGGACTAAATTTAGATATAGCTGCCTTATAGACCGATCTCCAGATAAAGGGCCCGAAGCTCCGGATTGTGACGAAAGGGGGTTTACATATATACCCGAGGTGGTGGGTATCCAAAGTTCGACCCGGCCGAACTTAATGCCTTTTTACTTGTTTTTTAAGTATACCCCACACCACTACTGTGGTACACTAATTTACTAATTCAAGTTATTATACCCTATAACTTGAATTAGTAAATTAGTTTGTAACACCCAAAGGGAAGAGAGATAGGCCCATTGATAAGTATACCGATCGACTCAGAATCACTTTCTGATTCGATTTAGCTATAGCTCCCATATATTTGTTCGTCCGATTTGCAGTAATACTGCAATAAAATTGTTGTTAACCCATTTTCTCGAAATTTGGCAGAAAGGATTTTCTTATGACTCCCGACATTCCAGGTGAGTTTCATAGAAATCGGTTCAGATTTGGATATAGCTCCCATATATATGTTCGTCCGATTTGCAGTAATAATGCAATGAAACGGTCATTTGTTACCCGATTCTCTCGAAATTTGGCAGAAGCGATTTTCTAATGACTCTCGGCATTACTGGTGAATTTCATGGAAATCGGTTCAGTATTTGTTATAGCTCCCTTATATATGTTCGTCAGATTTTGAGTAATTTGCAATAATATTATCATTTGTCAACCGTAGTTATTACAGTTGAACATATTCTTGCTCGCCGTCCATCAAAAATGGTTCAGAATTGGATATAGCTCCCACATTGTACTTAAAGGGTAGGTGTAGGGTATTATAAAGAAGGCACCGCCCGACTTTTGCCCTTCCTTACTGGTTTTCCATTCATCTTTGAATAATTCCTGCCATAAATAATTTTTTAGTTCTTTTAAGTTATCCTCGTTTATGCAAAATTTCATGGGGCTTCGAGCATGGGTTCTTGTCGTTGTCAACACATCGAATAATAAACATCCATATTTTGTTCTTTTCTTCTTATTCCTGTTTCTTTTAGACGACATCACCGTGGCCATATGCCCTGGTATTGGCAATACATCAGAGAGCGTTTACATACGCACATTCGTTCATTATGCACAATGCCATGGTTACCGCTGTGCGGTGCTTAATCACATTGGGGCCTTGGGCAGTGTACAGGTGACTTCCAGCCGGATATTTACCTATGGTAAGTGGAAGAGCACATGAAAGATTTGTTTGTGTTAAAGGCTCACGCCCACATACGCCACGCTTTCACATGGAGCAGATTAAAATATAACTGTATTTATTTCATTTCAAGGACACACCGATGATTTTGCCATGATGATTGAAAATCTATCACAAAAATATTCAAATTCATACATAGTGGCTTGCGGTTTCAGCTTGGGTGGCAATTTGGTAACCAAATATTTGGGAGAAAAGCACAGGATAAAACCCTCAAATGTCATTGGTGGCATCTCCATATGTCAAGGCTACAATGCAGTTGAGTATGTATCAATGCTATAAATAAATATCTATTATTGTAATTCAATTGTTGCCGTTTTCCCCCATATCCTTGGTTCTTATTCTACAGAGGCACCAAATGGCTGTTGAACTGGCAAAACTTCCGTCGTTTCTATTTGTATGTAATGACTGAGAATATGAAGAACATCATATTGAAACACCGTCACATTCTATTGTCCGAGGAATGTCGCCAGCGTCATAATTTGAATGAACGCGACATAATTGCTGCAGCCACACTACCCGAGCTAGACGAAGCCTATACACGACGCATTTTTAATTTCCCCTCAACTCAGGAATTATACAAATGGAGCTCATCGATAAACTATTTCGACAATATAGAGAAGCCAATGATTTTCATCAATGCCAAAGATGATCCTTTAGTACCTGAAGATTTATTGTCGCCCATTAAAGATTTTGCTGGTAAGTAAAAAAAAAAAAGTTTAATTGTGTTAAGTTTGACTGGGCCATCTCTTATGGGCGGTAGACGAAGATATCTCACAGATTTTTTTATATTTTTGGATAAGAGTAGCTACTTGTATGTGCTCAAGAAGTCGAACCGAGTGATCGGTTTTTACGGAATCGAATCACGTTAATGGGACCATATTTGGTATAGATGTGGGATGTCCTTGCAGAAATACTTGTAAAAAATATCAAGCAAATCGGAAAGAATTGATTCTGATAGAGATTCAATGAGTAACATCAAGAGATCGTTGTTTATGGGAACTATATCAGAATATGGACCAGTTGGCATCCTACTTGGGATTGAGAATATAACTTTTTGTGTTAAAAGCTTAATCGGAGGAGAATTGTGCCTCAAAACGTCATATCAGGATATCTGTTTATATGAGAGCTATACCTATACATCGACCGATTTGGTTCATTTACAATCCAAACCGACCTACATAAATAACACAATGCAAAATTTCCCATGAACATTCCCTTAAGAACAGGGGCAAACTTCTCACATATCAATGAGTGCCCTCCGATTCAAGTTAAAGCTCAATAATAATGGACCTCCTTTTTATAGCCGAATCCGGATGGCGTGCGCAGTGTGACACCTCTTTTGAGGAGAAGTTTTTACATGGCATAGTACCTCACTAATGTCGCCAGCGCTGAAAATTGTATGATGGTCTCGCCAAGATTTTTAAACCCAGGCGTTCAGCTTCATAGGCGGACATGCTAACCTCTGCGCTACGGTGGCCTCCCTTCCTTGAATAACGTATTTGTGCAAAAATTTTAAGCGCCCACTGTCCACCGTTTCAATTCTCGCCAGGTTGTCAGTCTTAAGTCGGCTATAGCTCCGCCTTTATTGTGGTCCGTTGGTTTAGTGTCAACAATCTGAACAGCTCTCGAAGATTCTAACTCAGCCATTAAGCGTCATATGAGGATGTACTAACCTGCGGAACTTAATGGGCTCCAGTTCAGCTTACTGTCGAGAATCGCCTATGGCATTTTGCCAATCCCCATTTTTGTTATTACAGTCTCGGTAGTCTGAACTCGTGCATTTTCCTCCTTCGCGAATTTAAACCAACTTAGGTTTGGATAAAGGAAAAGCGCGTTGGCAACCACAGACCCCTGATCTACTGTGTTCGCCGCATTTTGTTGATATCAGAACTTCCCCCGCATATCAACCCAAGATCAGCCGATTTCTTTGACTATTCTCGCGCACAAGCCTCCGTACTACCTCATTCGGCAGATCTGTTCCCTCGTAGGGCAGGTTAACAGATGAAATGAGTAAGGGGTGAAGTTCCTCCTCTGCAATCCCACCGTCGTCAGATCGCCACTGATTGTCACCCGTAGACAGAGTAAAGATGGTGTACATCGCATTGCTCAACTCAGAGACACTATTTCTCACGATGTAAGTTCCTGTATTGGAGCAATGTCTACCGAGGGGTTATAGAGTGCAAGAAGAAGGTCCTTGGAGGCAACAACGGAATCGGACCTTAACTCTCGTCAATAGATGCATTCTGAATCAGACCACCGCTCTCTGCACAGGGTTTTGTGGAGAGAAATTGTGCAGAGCCCGACGTTCTGCTTCGCCAGCAATGTCAGCAGTTCCGACTCAATGCCTTCAATCGGAATCCATGCTGCAGCTACTTTTCGAGCAGCCAATTCAGTTGTGGATACAACCTTGAGCCTCGTCCCTGGCTAGGGGGACTCGATGCTCTCAATTATCCAGCACAAGAAATCCTTGAATTTTTCGCTGTAATCCTTAAATCGATTACATTTCCAATGGTTCCCATCAAACATTATAACGTTGCTGCTCCACCTGTCTGAAAGGATCAGCTTGACCTGCCAGGTTCAACTGCTTCCAGTGGGCTGGGCTGACCATATCGTCTGCTTCCGCACTATTCTTATTGGCCAACCTCTGGCCCGTAGAAACTGCCCGTTCCGCCTCAGCCTGTCGACTGACCGGTACCGTTCGTGTTTCTCTTTCACAGCATCCGAGGCAGTCCCTGGCCTGCTGCCAGACTCCCTCTCACTTAACCTAGCCATCACAGGTATTACTTCGACTGCTCCAGCGCCACCGGCCGTAGCATAGGCGCCTCCTGCCAACCGTCCTTTGGGCCCCATTTCGGACTAGCCACCACAAACTGCTTTCTTCTATCCCATCAGTGGTCGGGGAGTTACAAACTTATTGCCAGTTCTTTTCGACTGTGCTATGGGTGATGGAACAGCCACCCCGATCGTCCATAATAAGGCAGTAAGCCCAGTAAGCTCGAATTCTTTTCAACGCTTTGATACGTCCTTTCATGTATAAGAAGAGTTCTACACTTGTGATTCATACGCCCCTTCTCCCTCTGTGCAATGTCGATCTCGCTCTTGCCCACGTATCTCCTTAGATAAGAGCTATCTCGGCTGTGGTTGTAGCAGTGTGCTGTATACTGAGGCGGCAGTCCTTGCCAATAAAGGACTCCAATCTGTGGCAATCCGGTGCTAACAACCGGCTGCCATGGGATTGCAGGTCGGTTGCTTTCTAAGCCTTCGGCTTCTGCTTACTTGACGGGGTATTCTCATTTGACGCATCGAGATGAAGCGCACCCTGGCTGGTTAGTCCCAAGCCTCCAATATCAGATTGCTGGGTAGCTTCCCGGTAAGTTTCCGACCCCATCCGACAGTTGTTTTATGCTTCCTTTGATGCTTAGGTCATGTCTCCTCCAAGGAAACGGCTGGAATTTCTGTGGTATCCGGAAAAGATTAATTAAGTCGGCCATCAAACCTGCAGAAAATGTTGTTGTTGTAGCCACATTTTCAGCCACATCCTCGTCAAACCCTTGTAGGTGAGCAAGCTCGTTCCGGTCCAAAGGATCGATCGCCGCGGGAACATGACGGTCATTGGTAATTTAAAGGCGCCAATAACCCGCTTTGTCATGCCGTCCGGCCTCTCACTGAGACTCTCCGCTCGATACCGCTGATTGTCCGCTGTTGCAGCCACTCCGTATGGAGCATTCCACTATCCGTAACCTGTGGACCCGCCCGGTGGCCCGCAGCTAAGCTTCTCGTGACAGCAATGAACACCACACAGATCGGACCTCAATGTTCCAGCCGGTGTGGTGCTCACAGCTATCCCGCGCCGAGGAGTAGTTTGACGAGGTATTCTCACTCGACGCATCGAGATCAAGCGCACCCTTCCTGACTCAGACTTCAGATTGCTGGGTAGCCTCCTAGTCAGTTTCCGACCCCACCCAAGATTTGTTTGACGCTTTGGTCCTGTCCCCTCCAAGGAAATGGCTGGAGTCACTGTGGTCTCCAGATCACCGTCAGACAAGATTAGGTCGACCATCTAACCTGCAGATAAACTCTCCTGATCGAGTTCAATATAAGACCCATCATTTGCCATCTAGCTCGCTGTATTGCGCGGCTAGCTCCCTATTCAGCGTCAGTATCACGGGTGATCTCTTCTCTTGCGTCTCACTAATTGTGAGATCAAATGAAGTCGGATTCATATAATATAACGGACGAACCGTGGACTGGGTAGAATGTAAACCATCAAAATTATTCTTAGCGGACCTACAGAGACCACCTAGGTGGTCTTACAACAAAATGTGTCTTCCTCCCGATCAATCGATCAACTTCGGTGTTGTTGGTGTTCCTATTGTCTTCATTGAGTTTTGGTCCTAGAGTATAGGGGAAAGGATAGAGGGGGTTGTTTGCATTTACTCATTTATTTTATTTTCTAAATTTTGTATTTGAAGCATATGTAACTTAAAATTTCAGTACATTTGGGGTTCAAATTTGAATTTCAGTACATAACAATGGTGGGTTTTCTTTTTACAATAATAATAATGATTATTTTTAATATTTCTGCATTATCTTAATTCATGTTTTTTTTTTATGGGAAATTCTAATAATTTTCATTTGCGATAACCTTAACATTGATGTACCCATTTTGTATACGGTGTGCGGTGTGCAGTCGTGGCCGAGCGGTTAAGGCGTCTGACTAGAAATCAGATTCCCTCTGGGAGCGTAGGTTCGAATCCTACCGACTGCGTGCTAAAGTATTATGTATACAATTTTTTGTAAATTTTTTCTGTAATTTTTTTTTAAACATTTTTTTGCAATTTTTTGTTTTAATTTTTTTTTGTTATTATTTTTTTAAATTTTTTTAGTAGAGAAGGAACTAAGTTTGTTTAAAAACTAAAAAATAATTTTTATAGAAGCAAATTTTGTGAATCACGCTACATTCTTTCAAAATACAGCTATTAAGCTTGAACTTGCTTTGCTTGTTCGGTCTTCTGAATGATGTCTTCAAATACATCGATAAGACTGGATGGTTCCGACGGGGGCCACGATAACATCGAAGTGGTTAGTTATGTATGGACGATTTTTCACTCACGCTCACGAGAAAAAATGTTACGCACGATTTTTGTATGTCGACTCACGTTCACGCACGCTCACAAGACAAAAATTTTACTTACGCACGACCTTTGAGGCACTCACGACTCACGTAAAAATCACGCCTGAAAAATCATGGTTAAACAAATATTTTTCCATGAATCGAATAATAATTATTTCCCCATGGATCTCAAACCATACAGCATTTGAACGTACGAATATTAATGTATGAAAAAAATTTATCAGCCCTACATAACCGCTTATTTGCTCTGTTCGTTTTTATGCATCTGTAGACAGATTCGTAAGTTTAAATACGGTATGATTAGAGAGGGAAAATTTTTGTTTTTCGTTTTTTTTTGTGCGTGTGCGTGTGCGTCTCTTGAGTCGTGAATCGTGAGTATCTCGTGAGTCGTGATTTTCTCGTGAGACGTGATTGGTGTTGTGAGCATGATTTCACTCACGCACGAAGAATTTTAATTCAATCACGGTCACGCACGATCACTTGATTGGATTTGGATATCACTCACCAATCACGTGACTCGTGCGTGATACACACGTGACACAACAACGCACGTGGACAACTCTAATGGATGCGCAGTGTTACTGGTTGACACACACAGAGTGTACACTTGGGATGCATATATACATACATATGTGTGCGTATCAGATAAGACGTTTGCTCCCTACCCCGTTCTCTATCATTCTCTCGTCATTATACCCACCACCGAAGAATGGGGTATATTCATTTTGCCATTCCGTTTACCACACATCGTCGCATTTATTGTCCGATTTCATGAAAGTTATGTTAGGCACCTCGACATCCATGTTTTATTGTGCCCAGATCGGTTAAGATTTGGACATAGCTGCTATATAGGCAGATCTCTCGGTTTAAGGTCTTGGGCCGATAGTAGGCGCATTTATTGCCCGATTTCGTAAGTTTTATTAAAAATGCATTTACTTTCTTTTAAAAAATCCGCAACTACTTTTTGGGCAACCCAATATATATATATTCTTGATCGCCTGTACATTTTAAGTCGATCAAATCATGTCCGTCCGTCTGTTGCAAATGGGCCATATCGGTTCAGATTTAGATATAGCTCCGATATAAACCGATCTCCTGATTTGACACATTTAGATCCTAGAAGCTGCAATTGTTATCCGATTGCGCTGAAATTTTGCATGTAGTACTCCGTTACGGCTTCCTAGTACGGTTGAAATCGGTCTAAAACCTTATGTAGCTACCATATAAACTCCCCTCGGTGTACAATACACTTCTACAACAACAACCATATAAACCGATTTCTCGATTATCTTCGTTCGGTTCCTAGAAGCTTTCATTTTTGGCTGGTTTGGCACAAATTTGGTACGTAGAGAAAATTATACCTTTCAACTTATTTTATTTTGTGTCAATTTTACGCAGAATCCATGGTGATGGATTCCATAGATTCGGCCCGGCCAAACTTAGCAGGTTTTTTTACTTGTTACCTTTGCACCTATACTTCTAAATCTCAAACGGGCCTTCGAATGACCTCACGTTAATGGTGGGCTTTTCATTCAACCCAAACTTAAACCACACTGTTTGTGTGGTTGTTGAATTTAGGGATAAGCAGTCCATACCTTGTAGAATGAATCAGAAAAAATGGAGTATGAGCATAGTTTAGATTAGGTTAAAGGGTACACATCTAGCTACCTCGATCGCAAGCAGCTTTATTAGTAGACACTTGGTCCACTCGTTTCGCCCTAGAAGAGAAGTATGCAGATAGAGTTCCAACACAGTACTATACAAAACCATAGAATGAAGAGGGAAAGTAAACTAACACACTCATGTGTGTTAGCCGCTTTCCCAGCTACTGGATTGACCCGATGGAGTCTTTCATCGGCAGGATCTGCCCCCCTCAGCGTAAAACACACTGCTAAAACAACAAATCTATTGAATCTTGAAAACATCATTTATTCACAAATTAGCATATGGTACTTATTTGAATAAAATTAGAAATCAAATCCTAAATCTGTTTACATATTTGTGAATTCAAAGCGCCGTTGTAATAGTTTACAGAACTTTCTTAGATATAAAGCTATGGTAGCTGATAACGATTCAGGTATTGCCGACATCTTTGCAGACTTTTTTAGCACTACTTACTCAGATTACTATTATGATTTATGTGGAACATATCCATACACTTTCAACAATTCAAAACAAAGTATTTGAAAATTTAAGGTCACTGAAGATCACTTTTAATCCTGGTCCAGGTGGAATTCCATCGAACATTTTAAAGCATTGCGCTCTTGAACTTTCATATCCCCTTTGTATACTTTTCAACACTTAATTAAAGCTTGGATAACTGCCGGAATTGTGTCAGCAATCTTATATAAGACCGTTATTTAAAGCCGGAAATCGCAATGAGGTTTCTAATTATAGGGGCATTTCAATTTTGAATGCTATTCCGAAGCTATTAGCGAAAATTTTGACTGACACCATTTCACACCAAGTCTCTTCCACATTGTCTCCCTACTAACATGGGTTCCGGAAATCGAAATCGACAATAACAACTATTTTAGAATTTAGTTGTTTGGTCACTATCTATACCGATTTTAGTAAAGCATTTCATAAAGTCAACCACAAACTTCTGTTAAGAAAAACAGACCTTATTGGTTTCAGTCCGTCTTTAATAAAGTAGGTCGGATCATATGTGACTGGACGTACTCAAAGAGTTAAATTTGGTACTGCAGTTTCCACATCAATTGTTGTCTCTTCAGGTGTTCTACAGGGTAGTCATCTAGTCCTGTGCTGTTTTGTTTGTTCATAAACGATCTCGCTTTTACTTTAAAGCACTCGAATATTTTGATGTATGCAGATGATATACGATAGATTCTGATGAACAGTGTTATCTTCAGTATGAGCTTGATACTCTTCACGAATGGTGCAATCAAAACTTTATGGATCTTAATATTTCCAAATGCAAACACATCATTTTCAAGAATAATATCTCTTAAAACTAGATACTTTTTGGGTTCCAATCAACTTTAAGTAATCTATAGCTTTAAATACCTTGCATTGCTTCTAGATCAACGCTTAAACTTCCGTCAACACATCTTAATGGTTGTAAATAAAGAACGTGGTGCAATTAGCTTAATGGAACCCTGGAGTAAAGAACTTAATGATTTCTCTGTGACGAAAAACTTATATACTTCGCTAGTCAGAACTAATCTTGAGTACGGTTCAGTGGTATGGGATCCGTACTACAATATTCATTATTATTTGATAAAATCGGTTCAAAAACAATTTCTATTATTTTGTCTTCGTCGAAATGAGCGGGACGGAAGTTCTTTACCTCCGTATGAGTATCGATTAAATCTTATAAAGCTTCCTACATTAAAAAGTCATAGAACCATGCTAAACATCACGTTTTTGACTATCATGGTCAAATAGATTCTTGCTTTCTTTTGAGTCGAATTTTCTAAAACGTTCCTATCAGACCTACCATATATTTTGATCTTTTCAAAATTTCTTATAATAGAACTAATTATGCCAATAAAGATCTTTTTCGGCACCTATGTTATCAATTTAATCAACTGATAGATATAATAGATCTATCTGAGAATCGAGAAAATTTAAAAAGGAAAATTATATTATATTTAAATTCTTAGGGGTAATACATTTGTAAATATTGGGTTTCCCAAAAAGTAATTGCGGATTTTTTAAAAGAAAGTAAATGCATTTTTAATAAAACTTAGAATGAACTTTAATCAAATATATATTGGGTTGCCCAAAAAGTAATTGCGGATTTTTTAAAAGAAAGTAAATGCATTTTTAGAATGCAACTTAGAATGAACGGTTGATTTTGGTATATTTAACTTTTCTCCTATCTCACGCTCAGTTACATGACGATCCAATTCGATTAATGCTTTGATTTGGTCATCATCAACTTCATTTGGCCTACCTGAACGTGGCTAATCTTTAAGTGAAAAATCTCCAGAACGGAATTTTCGAAACCAATTTTGACACTGTCTTCCTTTTAAGGCTTAATCACCATACACATCTCGTAACTTTTTAGCAACCTGCTCCGCGTTTTTTCCTTTACGGAAATAATAAAGTAAAATATGACGAAAATGCTTCTTTGTGGGCTCTATATTAAAATTGACGCCAAACAAACAAATGTAAACAAAATTTCGCGCACTTTTTTTCTAAAGCAAGCTAAGAGTAACAGCTGATAACTGACAGAAGAAAGAATGCAATTACAGAGTCACAAGCCATTGAAAAAATTTGTCAACGCCAACTATTTGAAAAATCCGCAATTACTTTTTGGGCAACCCAATAATTGCCATTTTGTTCGATAACCTTTTGCCATCTTTCTGGCAAATTTAGTATTCCACGCTCATAGAACTTCTGGCCTTTATCTACAAAAAACTGAACCAAGTGCGATTTAATAGCCTCGGTGTGCGGTCTAGCATTGTCCTTTACGATTGACCAATTCTGGTCGCTTCTCCTTGATGGCTGTATTCAATTTGTCCAATTGTTGACAGTAAACATCCGAATTAATCGTTTGGTTCCTTGGAAGTAGCTCAAAATATACCACACCCTTCCAATCCCAACAAACAGACAGCATAACCTTCTTTTGGTGGATATCAGCCTTTGAAGTGGTTTGAGCTGGTTCACCATGCTTGGACCATGATCGTTTTCGACTAAGGTTGTTGTAAACAATCCATTTTTCATCTTCAGTTCTGATTCGTTTTAAAAACGGATCGAATTCATTGCGTTTAAGGTGCATATCACAAGCGTTGATTCGGTTTGTTAAATGAATTTCTTTCGATACATGTGGTACCCATATTAAAATTGACGCCAAACAAACAAATGTAAACAAAATTTCGCGCACTTTTTTTCTAAAGCAAGCTAAAAGTAACAGCTGATAACTGACAGAAGAAAGAATGCAATTACAGAGTCACAAGCCGTTGAAAAAATTTGTCAACGCCGACTATATTACTACTATATTACCGACAATTACTTTGTGGGCAACCCAATATATTGTTATTAGTCTGCAAGGGTATTTATTATCTATAGACTTGAATAAAAAAAGGAGATAAATATTCTATTATATTAATTTTTTACTCTTTTCAGCATCCCGTGAAAAAACTTGCTACATCGAATTAGCTCATGGCGGCCATTTGGGTTTCTACGAAGGTGGTCTCATCTATCCCAACCCAGTGACATGGTTGGATCGCACATTAATAGCAATGGTGGGATCACTCGTTATGATTCACATTGATCCCACAAAGCAAGCGATGATCTCAACAATATAAATGAACTTAATAAAAAAAAAAAACAACAAAATTCCCATTGACTTCTCCATTTGTTCCACACCCTAACTACACCCCTCAAAAGAATGTAGCTTTATGTAATTTTTCAAAAAAAAAAAAGAAGAAAAATAATAATATAAAGGTAACAAAAAACGATGATTTGAGAGGTGAAAGAAAGATTGAAACCAAACATTCGTAATAGTATTTAGGCTATTTTTTACCAAGAGAAAATTAAAAAAAAAAAAATTAAATTAAAACAAAACAAAAAACCACAAATCAAACCATTTTTATAATGCAAGCAAACAAACATTGTGCTATAGCAACAAAAGTATTGTATTTAACATAAAGAAAAGAAATTTATTCAAATCTATTGGAAGGACCACAAAGTCCAACAATCAAAAAATTAACAAAAGAAGAGCATATTTTTATTGAGAAACCAAAGCAAACTTTTAATAATGATGATGATGATGATGACTTGTGCAACAAATCATTTACAATAGCATAAACAAAAAGTTATATACATATTTATTATTATTACTAAAAAGAAGTCTGTATTTTGCTATATATAAAAACGATCAAAAACAATAATTTAAATAATTTTTTTGAAATATTTACAAAACTTAGAAGTGAACAAAAATTAGAGACACAAACAGAATCCTTATTTTATAGTATATAGCCGCCACACAAAATAATGAATGATTGCCTATTTGTAGCATACATATATTGATAACTTTATTGTAAGGTATAATAAGTTTAACTGCATAGCAGCAGATCTTGTTTTTATTTTTTGTTTTTTTTCGTAATATTTATATTACAAATGTGTATTTAAAATCCTATGAGAGCGATAATGCGATTTAAAATTCTTAAAATTCCTTTAAACTATCAACTATTTCAAAATTAAACTTGAAAACATTCCATTGGCAATTTAAATTTATAAAATTGTTAAATTAATTATTTGAAATGTATTATCTGAAATCCAAATTGCTCTATAGAATGTTATATATCTTTCCTTCTGTGTTCTCACAACTTCAAAAGTATTTAATTTAGAAAAAAAAAAACAATAAATTATTTTAAGTCTTAAACTAAATTATTTCAACCAATTTGATTTTCTAAATTAAATGAGGCTTTCAAGTCACAGCTGCTCAGATTCTAATATTAATATAGCGCTTGTGTGCAAGAGACATTGGAGTTCTGTCTATGACAATACCCGGCTTTGGTACGGGAACATTAGCCAACTCATGTATATTGAATGGGATAGGTGAATAGAACAGAAATCCTGACATACGCTTTACGATGTTTTTTGTCGTTAGATCACATAACAAGCTGAATACTGTCTAAGGTATATGCCCGCAAGGGTACGGAACGGACTGAAAACCGTCCGTACTCTTCCCTTCAGCTCCACATTATCAAAAAATTGGATTTTCTTCTTCAAATCGAAAATATGGTATTTTGTTTACATTGCGTTGTTTTTCGGTAATAATCCCTTATTCAATTTAAGTCTGTTCTGGCAGTATTGTAATGACAGGTTTTCTCTCGTGTGCTAGGGCATGACTGGCGGGGGTAGGGTACCTCACAGATTTAGTATAACAATCTGTTTATTGAAGTTGGGAAAACAGAACTATGTAAGGAATAAAAATGGGTAAGAAGGTTGCCTGTGAAGTTCAGCGCGAATACTGTAGGTGCGGGGCGCAGACGTGATCTGGTATGGCACTTCGTCCTCCGGGGCGGCGAGGAGCGCCTTCCACGGGGTTTCTCAATGAGCTGATCTCTGGGAGACGTGACCTGGTGCGGTACTTCGTCTGGTCGGGCGGCGTTGAAAGCTTCTGGCTCGGCGGTTCATCAAGGAACTGATAACTGGCAGACGTGGCCTGATGCAGCACTTCGTCTTGTTGAGGAGGCTATGTTGACGAGACGGTAGACGTGGTAGCTGGCAGACGAGGCCTGATGTAGCACTTCGTTTGGTTGAGCAGGCTTTGTTGGCGAGACGGTAGGCAAGGGTGTATCATACGAGGCGTAGGGGTCAAGGGTCGGTGTAGTCAGAAACGGGAAATTGATCGCGTCTATGTTCAGGCAAAGGGTTGGTATTCTATTCTGCTATCGGAATAGTCGCGGAAATCTTTAATTGTTCCGCGAGTGGAATTTGACAGTTATGTTTTATTTTCATACCAAAAGACTTTTTTTATCTGCACCTATGGTTTTATTTTTTTTCTCAAATAAATTAAATAATAAAGAGAAGAAACGAACCATTGAAACCAATAAAACAAAAATGATGCCGACAACGATGCCAAACGTTACCACTAAAATTTCTTTTAGCCATTTTCCTCAGTATACAGAGAGTACTACTTTTTCGCCTATGTTCCTTCAGCGTTTCGACGACGGTTTTTATATGGAGTTTGACAGCATTCCACCTGAAAAGATGAACAGAATACTCAGCTTAAGTCTAAAGACTCGTCTAGTGTCACGCAAATGATATGAGTGATTGGTTCGTTGCTTATGGGCACGTCGCCTCGTTATAATGCATGAACGTTCTTGGCACGAAGTAAGCGGGGTCACGGCAGCGGAAGAATCAAGTTTATGCCGGTACGGTATCGGAAGAATACAATTTATCCATGTGAAGCACCGGGAGAATCGAGTTTAGGGTCGAACGTTGGTGAAATGACCGGACTACGTTGCCCACTAGTACACCACCACGTAAGAAGACCCGAGAACACGAGAAGAAACAGGGTTGGGCAGGCATACGGGTACGTCACCACGCCAAAAGACTTGGGAACACAAGAATAATTGATGTTATGTTGCTGAAGGGTCCGTCACCACGTTAGAAGACACGGGAAGAACCGGTGCTAAGGTGCTTTACCACGCAATAAGACTCAAAAACAGAGATAATCAATTGTATGTTGCTCACGGATAATTCACCACGTGTTAGGATGCTTACGGGTACATCACCACGTAAGAAGACTCGGAAACACGGGAAGAATTGGGTTTAAGTTGCCTAGGTGTACGTCACCACGTAAGGAGACTCTCACGGCAAGGGAAGTTTCGAGTTTACGTTGCTTACGGGTACGTCACCACGTAAGAAGACTCGGAAACACGGGAAGATTTCAGTTTACGTTGCTTACGAGTACGTCACCACGTAAGTGTATGGTGGCTACGGGTACGTCGCTGCGGAGACACGATAAAACCGATGATATGTTGCTCACGGGTCCGTCATCACGTGAGAAGACACAAGAAGAATAACGTTTATGGTGCTTAAGGGCACATCAACAGGTAAGAAGACTCACACAGCACTGGAGTGAAGAAAACACGTTGTCTACAGGTACGTTATCACGTCGAAGACAGGCACGCCGAGAAAAGATTTCGAATTTACGGTTCTAACTGGTAAACAAGTACGTCACCACGTAAGAAGATAAGCACGGTACTGGGAGAATAAACACGGCATCAAAAGGGCACTGTTGCTAAAGCTAACACTCGTCTGTCTTGTTGCTCAGGGGTATCGTAGATATGGGGATTGAATGTGCATTAAAAGAAGGTAGGTTCAACGGTGTGGGCGGAAACGAGCGTCGCGACTTCCAGACCTCACACGCTTTGAACTTTGAACGCATTTATACTCTACGCCGTTGCATCCAGGTCCATTTTGTCCCTGCCTAGTACTTGTTCGGCGTATTTCATCACCGCCTGCTAGTTCTTCTTGTCTTTCTGCATCTTCCGACTTGGTGGATTTGGATTGAAACGCCGACTATGGATTGCAACCCAATTTCAGTAGTTCACATGCCAAGACGCATGTGAAAATTTTGCCCCAATTCCTTAATGTAATGTTCATAGACAAATTTGCGTTTTGAAGTGGCAATCCTCGTCAAGCTCCTGTAGGTGAGCAAGCCGGTTCCGGTCCAAATGACCGATCGCCGCGGGAACATTAGTTATTTAAAGGCGCCAATAACTCACCATGTCATACCGGGCATCACAGGCACTCAGTATTTGTGCAATAGCTGGTGCCGTACGGCCTCCCACTGAGACTCTTCGCTCGATACCGCTGCTTGTCCGCGACTGCCGTTGCAGCTACTCCGTATGGAGAATTCCACTATCCGCAACCTGTGAACGCACCCGGTAGCTCGCAGCTAAGCTTCTCGTGACAGCAATGAACACTACACAAATTGAAGCTCGGTTTCAGCCTGTGTGGTGCTCACAGCTATCCCGTGGCGGGATACACATACAGGTTCTCTCCTGTAGCACTGAACCTCTCGTTCTAAATCGTGAAGATCCACCTCGAAGCTTCTGGGTGGTGAATAAATATCCACAAGATGAATATTAGGATGGTCCATGCGATAACAGCGCAGAAGTTATTGCTCAGACAGCATATAGTTATGCCTTCGCACGAGTAGAGCCTCTCTCTCCTGTTGAAGGTGTTGCAAGTGAGAACTGAGCCAACAGCCCCTTGCAGAGCGGTATTTTTACAGATCTGAATACTATTCCAAGTGAGTCGCATAGCTTTGTACGTGGTCAACAAGGTTTCTTTGTTGTAGTTGTAGCCACATTTGCATGTGAAGGTGGCGATCCTTGTTTAGCTCCTGCAGGTAAGCAAGCGCTTTCCGGTCCAAAGGATCGATGGTGGCCATTAATCATTTAAAGGCGCCAATAACTGGCCTTCCCATATCAAGCATCACAGCACTCAGTATTTATGCAAGTGCCGGTGCCGCTCGGCCTCTCTGCTCGATACCGCGGATTGTCCGCGACTGCAGTTGCATCTTCTCTGTATGGAGCATTCCACTATTCGTAACCTGTGGATGCGCTCTGTAGCTCGCATCTAAGCTTCTCGTGAGAACGATGAACACCACACAGATCGGACCTCAAAGTCTCAGCCTGTGTTACGTTCCCATACAACCGTCCACATATGATAAGATCTCCATGCCGTCTGGAGGGGTGGAATGGAGGATACTAAATTTCCCATGAACATTCCGTTAAGGAAGGGGATATTTCTCTCATATCAATTAGTACAGTGCGTTTAAAGTTTTAAGCTCAATGATAAGGACCTCCTTTATGCCGAGTCCGAACGGCGTGCCACATAGCGACACCACTTGGTAGAGAAGTTTTAACATGATAGGATACCTCACAAATGTAGCCAGCCTTTGTAAGGGGATAACCAAATTTGCCCATGAACATTCCATTAGGGAACTGGGGCAAACTTCTCACAAATCAATGAGTGTTATCCCATTCAATTTTAAGCTCAATGATAATTGGCCAAACATGTTGATGTTTGGCCAATTAAAATTTTCCAACGGGGCTGGAGAGAAATAGTTTCTCAATCGTCTTGGCTACTGGTGAGAGAAGGCTCGACTCGGGCCCTTTTCTGGCTTCAGTAGCGACATCACTTTGCCCATCTTCCAGACATCGGGTACTATAAGAGTGTTGAAAGACAGGTTGGGAACGGTTATAAGGTACTACACTCCAAGTAGATGCAGATTACTTAGCATCAGTGAAGGGTTTCTGTCGCGCCCAACGCCTTGGATGACTTGGCTCTACGGATGACATTCGTAACTTCATCCAAGGAAATTGTCATGACTGTACTTCGGCTCGGACGAAAGGCTCTCCTCCTAGTGACTGAGGTCCTGTTATCCCTTTGTCCGGTGTTCGAGAGTGACTTAACAGTAGACCACAGCTTGCCTAAATCGGTACCTAAATTACTTTGCTATCGATCAATTTGGTTTCTCTTGATAAGGGACCTCCTTTTTATAACCGCGTCCAAACGGCGTCCCGCAGAGCGACACCTCTTTGGGGAAAAATTTTACATGGCCTTGTACCTCAAAAATGTCGCCAGCATTAGGAGAGGATAACCACCGCTGAACATTTTTTTCTGATGTTCTCGCCAGGATTCGAACTCGAGCGTTCAGTGTCATAGGCGGATATGTTATCCTCTGTGCTACGGTGCTTTATCGGATATTATTACACCTCAAAACCAAATTGCATAAGTCTCTCTGTTCCCAGTTGTAAGTCATTGTACAGGTCAGGTATAGGCAAATGCAGTTAATTCTGATCTTACTTTACTTTAAGTTGCTATGACAGAACATTTATTCCACTAGCCGAATGTAGAATAGCGTTCCAAGCGCCTCGATTTTCGGTGCTCATTCTAAAATCTCTAACACCAAGTTTCGAAGTGTCTCCCACCACCTTCCACCGGGCTTTTGGTCTTCCCGCTTTGCGTGTACCACCGTGTTTGCCTTCAAAATACTTCTTTGCTGAAGCATATTTTGATGCGTGTAACTATGCTATCGTCTTTATACACCTCGTTGATCATACGTCGCCTATATTCTCCATAAACGCAAACTGGTCCATATATTTTACGAAGAACGTAAAACTCTCTTAAAGCACTGCCTCATTTGCTTTCACAAGTACCCATGCTTCAGAACCATATAACAAAACGGGTTCAGTATCTGTGTCTTGTAAAATGTAATCTTCATCCGTCGAGAGGTGGCCATGTTTCGAAACTGCCTACTTAGTCCAACGTAGCATCTGTTTGGCAGTATTATTCTTCGCTTTATCTCAAAACTGGTGTCATTCGTTTCGGTTACGGCGGTGCCGAGATAGATAAAGTTACTGACTATTTCAAAGTTGTGTTTTCCCAGCTTTCTCCATTTTCTTTATCTGCTCGGTTGTACAAGGCGTTTTGGGAGTTGAAACCATCCATCTCATCTTATCTCCATTGACTGTTCATTCTGATCAGGGTAACTTTTTGGTCTCACCACCGAAGGATGGGTTTTTGTCATTCCGTTTGCAACACATCGAAATATCCATTTCTGATCCTATAAAGTATATATATTCTTGATCAGCGTAAAAAATCTAAGACGATCTAGCCATGTCTGTCGGTCTGTCCGTCTGTCTGTTGAAATCACGCTACAGTCTTGCTGAAACTTTCACTTTTTTTGTCCATAAGCAGGTTAAGTTCGAAGATGGGCTAAACCGGACTATATCTTGTTATAGCCCCCATAAAGACCGATTCGCCGATTTAGGGTCTTAGGCCCATAAAACTCACATTTATTATCCGATTTTGCTGAAATTTGGGACAGTGAGTAGTGTTAGGCCAGTCGACGTCCATCTTCAATTTAGCCGACATCGATCCAGATTTCGATATAGCTGCCATATAAACAGATCTCTCGATTTAAGGTTTTGGGCCCATTAAAGGCACATTTATTGTCGGATTTCGCCGAAATTTGGGACATTTGGCTCAGATCGTTCCAGATTAGGATATAGCTGCCATATAGACCGATCACTCGATTTAATGTCTTGGACCCATAAAATGCGCGTTTATTGTCCAATGTCGCCAACATTTGTGGCAGTGAGTTGTGTTAGGCCCTTCAACATACTTCTTCAATTTGGCTCAGATCGGTCCACATTAGGATATAACTGCCATATGGACCTATCTCTTGATTTAATGTCTTGGACCCAAAAAAGGCGCATTTATTGTACGATTTCCCCGAAATTTGGGACAGTGAGTTACGTTATGTTCTTCGACAACGTTCTGTTATTTGGCCCAGATCGGTCCTGATTTGAATATAGCTGCCATATAGACCGATCTCTCGATTTAATGCCTTGGGCCCAAAAAAGGCGCATTTATTGTCCGATTTCGCCAAAATTTGGGACAGTGAGTTGTGTTAGGCCCTTCAACATTCTTATTGAACTTGGCTTAGATCGGTCCCGATTTGAATATAGCTGCCATATAGACCGATCTCTCGATATAAGGTTTTAAGCCAATAAAAGGCGCATTTATTGTCCGATTTCGCCGAAATTTGGGACAGTGAATTGCGTTAGGTTCTTCGTCAGCCGTCTTCAATTTGGCCCAGATCGGTTCAGATTTGGATATAGCTGTCATATAAACCGATCTCTCGATTTAAACTTGCGGGCCCTATTAAAGGCACATTTATAATCCAATTTCGCTGAAATTTGACAAAGTGACTTATGTTAAGTTTTTCGATATCCGTGTCGTATATGGTTCAGATCGGTTTATATTTGGATATGGTTACCAAAAAACCAAAATTGTACTTGACAGACCTTGATAGACCATTCCGTGTCGAATTTGGTCCAAATCGGACCATATTTCGATAAAGCTGTTATGAGGTCATAAATTAAGCATTTTTCACCAGATTTTGACGAAAGGTGGTTTATATATATACCCGAGGTGGTGGAATGCGTACTTTATTTGCCTGTAGAAGAGAGCGAGAGAGTGCACTGAAAGCGAGAAAAATTTTGAGAGCTTTCAAATTCCTGCTGTAGGTTTATTCCTATTTGCAATTTGCAGCATCGAAGCAGCAAAAGGAATTATTGGGTTGCCCAAAAAGTAATTGCGGATTTTTTAAAAGAAAGTAAATGCATTTTTAATAAATCTTAGAATGAACTTTAATCAAATATACTTTTTTTACACTTTTTTTCTAAAGCAAGCTAAAAGTAACTGATAACTGACAGAAGAAAGAATTCAATTACAGAGTCACAAGCTGTGAAAAAATTTGTCAACGCCGACTATATGAAAAATCCGCAATTACTTTTTGGGCAACCCAATACAAGCTGTTTTACACTCCTGCAAACTGGTTATAGCAAGTTTTTGGGCACAAATTTTTACTGGAAAAGTACGCGAACAGACCTCAAACAGGTCTTTGTGGCTATTTGT
Source organism: Stomoxys calcitrans (assembly GCF_963082655.1). NCBI lineage: Eukaryota > Metazoa > Arthropoda > Insecta > Diptera > Muscidae > Stomoxys > Stomoxys calcitrans. Next base: position 77,499,445 of record NC_081554.1, read on the forward strand.
GTGTATTTCGAAACGGGTAGAAATTTGTTAGGATTCTTAGCAAAATATTCTGGGAATTCAATTTCAACGAATTAAATCAGTTTGAGGCTTGATATATCTATTATTTCATTTCTAACATATAATTTTAAGTTTCCAAAATGAAAATGTTTAAATATTTTATTTACTCTGCTTTAAAATAAAGATGTCAATATGTACACATGTATATATAAATAATGTATTGTATTCATTTATAACAGTTTTAAGAAAAAAAAAAAACATTTTGTTTTAATTAACTCTAAGCAACATGTAACTGTTGAATGTATTTCTTTAATTTATTTGTTATATTTATTAAAATTAATTTAAAGAAAAATAATATGAAATAAAAAAACAAAACACTTATTACTTTTTGTACTTTTTATATATTATGGTAAAGACAGCAAAAAATTAATAAAACTCAATAATACCAATATAAAAAAAAAACACAAAAATCCACACAATAAGTTTTTCACCAACAGAGTCTTGTTTATTAAGGTTAAATGTTGTTACCTAAGCTCATTATTTTGTTTACAATATTGCTTAAATAAGATTATATGTTAAATTTCATTTTTTGTTTTTGCAATTGTAAAACAAATAATAAACTCCTACAAAGTTTTGCTAAGGGACCCATCAAACACCATGAGGTCATTATGAAGCGCCTTTATTTTACAGATAACATTGAACTTAACGAAGAGTAGTAACACCAATGACCAATAAAGTTATTTTTGTTTTTATTTTGAGCAAGATCAATTGGTTTTGATGGGTACCCCACCCCCTATCTACCTGTCTGTCTCTTATTGTCTAGGTACGTATGTGTTATGTAATTAATCGTATCTTTAAATTAAGTTATCTACAACAACATCTAACAATAGCCGCAAAATCAATTGAAAACAAATTATATATCTAACTTATGCGTAAATGAAACAAACAAACAAACAAATAAAAACTAACTATTATATGTGGCAGCGTTCACAAAACAACAGATGTTGTATATGAAAATGATCACTGTATGTTGTTTTGTATGTTAATAAAAGAGAAAATAACAAAAAACAAAAAAATAAATAAAACCCATAAATAACCCCGTAAAACGGATTAAATTGGAAGTTTTAATGTTCTTGAAAGTAAGAAGAAACAAGTAAGAGCGTGCTAAATTCGGCCGGGCTGAATCTTATATACCCTTCACCATGGATAGCATTTGTCGATTTCTTTGCGCGGTCTATCGTTTGGGAGAAGTCGTCGTACCAAGTTTCTGCCAAATCTGATGAGAATTGCGCCCTCTAGAGGCTCAAGAAGTCAAGATCCCAGATCGGTTTATATGGCAGCTATACCAGGTTGTGAACCGATTTGAACCATACTCGCACAGTTGTTGGAAGTGATACCAAAACACCACGTACAAAATTACAGGCAAATCGGTAAAGAATTGCGCCGTCTTAAAGCTGAAGAATTCAAGACCCATGATCGGTTTATATGGCAGCTATATTAAAATATGGACTGATTTGAACCATACCTAGCGCAGTTAGTGGAAGTGATAGCAAAACACCACGTGCAAGATTTCAGTCTAATCGGACGAGAATTGCGCCCTCTAGAGGCTCAAGAAGTCAAGACCCAAGATCGATTTATATGGCAGCTGTATAAAAACATGGACTGATTTGAACCATACTTAGCACAGCAGTTGGAAGTGATACCAAAACACCACGTACAAAATTACAGGCAAATCGGATAAGAATTGCGTCCTCTAAAAGCTGAAGAAGTCAATATCCACGATCAGTTTATATGACAGCTATATCAGGTTTTGTACCGATTTTGACAATAATTAGAACAGTTTTTCGACGTGATACCAAAACACCACGTGCAAAATTTCAGTCAAATCCGACGAGAAGTGCGCTCTCTAGAGACTCAAGAAGTCAAGACCCAAGATCGGTTTATATGGCAGCTATATCAAAACATGGACCGATTTGTCCAATTTACAATCCCAACCGACCTACACTAATAACAAGTATTTGTGCAAAATTTCAAGCGCCTAGCTTTACTCATTTGAAAGTTAGCGTGCTTTCGACAGACAGACGGACGGACGATTAAGAATATATATACTTTATGGGGTCTATTTCATATTTCGAGGTGTTACAAACAGAATGACGAAATTAGTATACCCCCATCTTATGGTGGAGGGTATAAAAAAAAACATATTTTAGGACTTTATTAAGAACACGTAAAACTTCTTACTTTTATTAAACGGTAAAAAATAGGCGCTCATACAATGCCTGTAAATCTATGAAAAAATTGTACATGGTTCCAAAGAATAATATAATTTTTTTCAGTTAATGCTCTATTATGTGCTGCTATTTTCTTGACCGCAGCTGTATATTAAAACATGGACCAATTTAGACCATACCTGGCACATTTGTTGGAAGTCACAACAAAACGTCACTTGCAAAATTTCAGCCAAATCAGATAAGTCAAATCGGGAGATCGGTTTGTACGGCAGCTATATCAAAACATGGACTGATTTGGCCCATTTACAATCCCAACCGACGTACACTGCAAAATTTCAAGCGAATGTTAGCATGCTTAAAACGACTTAGAATATCAAGACGACCAAGAATATATTCTTTTTGGTCTCAGATCAATATTTCGATAAGTTACAAACAGAATGACAAAATAAGTATTAACTTCATCCTTTGGGTGGGGTATACAAAAGGCAAACCCTCGCAGTCGGTAGGATTCGAACCTACGCTCCCAGAGGGAATCTGATTTCTAGTCAGACGCCTTAACCGCTCGGCCACGACTGCTACGTGAACATGGACGCCAAAACAACCATACCAACTCTATATCGAAGCGTCATCTTGTGCTCAATGTGTGCCATAGCAAAGACAAGATTCACATTCTCCTACAATCGCCAAAAGATGTCATACAGCAAAAACACTCACATACACGTTCATGCATTAAACTACAGAATATAAATATAAATCATATAAGGGCTGTTCACATTTAATGATAATTTTTATTTTGCACACGATATGTGCGTTATATACAAAATGTGTTGTCACTTTCTCTGTCCACAAGGCTTTCCTTATGTACGTCAAATACGAGTAGTATACGGTGTAATCGGCATGTATTCTCATATGTATTGTATATTTTTACACATGTGTCTACATACTAGCATGTGTATATATACTAGCATCCCGGTGGTCCGCTTCGTTACCCTCCTTTTTGATACCCCCTTTTTAGTGTAGGATTTCCAAAACCCTAGGTAGTTACTCAGTCACTCATAAGATTATCAAGTTTTGTAATAATTGCGTATAAAATTTCAGATATTTGTCCCCTTCTGCAAAGAAGTCAAGCAAGAACAACAATACATCGAAAAAATCATTGAGTCAAAATATAGTCCGATGTAGGCCATCTTCGAACTTAACCTGCCTATGAACAAAAATATAATCTATGCAAAGTTTCAGCCCAATATCTCTATTTTTAAAGACTGTAGCGTGATTTCAACAGACAAACGTACGGACGGACTAGATTGTCTTAGAATTTTACGACGATCAAGAACACATATACCTTATAGGGTCGAAAATGGATATTTCGATGTGTTGCAAACGGAATGACAAAAGCATTTGGTCAATATGCTCCACAAAGCTTGTCGCTGACTAAGAAAAACAAACAAACTTTTATCATAAAATTTTGAAATATGTAGCAGCACCACTTAACAACGTTATTAGCAATTTATAAATGTTATGTTAAGTTCATGTACTATGTTAAATGTATTTCGCGGTATCAAATTACATTGTCATAAACTGTTATACAAAAACGTAAATAACATCGAGAGAGGCTTATCTCACTCCATGTTTAAGCTCTCTATCTCACAAATACAGTGATATGTAACTACATTCGTGTAAGAATGCTCTCAACATCCAAATGATCATCGTTCTGTCGGAACTCTTTTAACTCACCTGTTTAATTGTATGCTCTGTTCTTACTTATATGTTTTGATGTTAGACACGTGATGCATTTTTGTAATAGGCAGATAATTTGTTGTTGTGAAATTCGAAGATGGATTAATATTATGACTCTTGAAAAGCCTATTTAAATGAGAACAACGTTTGTAAAATTGCTATTCCTTCGCCAACTCTTTTTTAATAAAGACAAAGAGGAAAATTGAACTGTGTATCATTTTTGGAAGGCACTGATAAAAAAACAACTATTACCTAAAAATAAAATAAAATTGAGTATACAGCCATAAGAAGACCTGGTGTCTATTGTGGCATATACCAATCGAAGAACTGTACTGGCGAGCTGCCTTGCAAGTTCTCGAATAAAATAAAAAATTATTATAAAAAATAAAACAAAATTCAAAACATCTTTAAGGTGATTTGCCCTCACCTTACAAATATTTTTTATATTGGCTATAGCAGCAATAATCAATCTGAAACAATGATATGATGTCAAAACTCAACAAGTAGCAGAGCTTTTACGAGTTTTATGCCGTTTACTACTATATGACGTTTTCGAAGTTTACAACTTTTTGACAGTCGAAAACCTACAAAAAATTGTCATACCCGCCATCAATAATTCAATTTATTGAGTGCCAAATGCCAATGCAGTGCCAAATTTGGTGTAGGTATTGGAAGTCTTAAGTGTAGTTTAGATTACAATTCAAACGATTTGGGCAAAAATGGAGGCAACTTAAAACTTTAGACGTCAAATAGTGAGATCGGCATGGATATGGAAAGGCTTAAGCAAATTTCTTGTATAAAATTTCAGCCTGATTGGTTGAAAACTCTAAGGACTCACTCAATACCACAAATCGGAAATTCGGTTGTGGGGCAATGAACTTCCAAATATGACTCTATTCGATATCCTTTTGCAATCCCCAACGACCAACGTCATTATTTGAGGGAAATATCCAACAGATTTTTTGTTTCGTTCGGCAGACTAATATTCTTGTGGTAGTGGGCATAAAAGTCCAGCCTTATTTCTATAAACAAAGTTATTTTTTCTTACGCCATTTTTGCGGGTTGTTAGGGTCAGTATGTTTCAAAATGCAAATAAAACAAGTTTATTTCAACCTTTTCTCGACGTTTCGTCGGCTTTTTTCCGACTTTTTCAAGAGTTTATTTAGTAAAATTTAATTTGATTAAATTTATTATAAATGTGTCGTGATGTCCAGTTTTTTAATTAATTAAGAGAATAATGCAAATGTAATATTTTACTTAATAAACTCTTGAAAAAATCGGAAAAAAGCCGACGAAACGTCGAGAAAAGGATGAAATAACCTTGTTTTATTTGCATTTTGGAACATATTGACCCTAACAACACGCAAAAATCACTTAAGAGATTATAGAGCAACAGTGATCACTAACAAAAATAATAGAAAGTTATTTTTCGTTTCTGAAATATATAATTTTTAAATTATAAAAAAACCAAAAACTTCATTCTATCGCAGTCGGTAGGATTCGAACCTACGCTCCCAGAGGGAATCTGATTTCTAGTCAGACGCCTTAACCGCTCGGCCACGACTGCTTATGTCAACTTGGTGTCAAACGATACATATGGGTATGTATACATATACACAAATTCGACAAAATCACACCTCAATATTTACACTAGGCATTTTTCTTTTAGCACATATCTCAACCTCATAATATTGAACTGATATTATTTGGCAGATGTCGCCAGTGTGGTACATATCTAATTGAGTTGCGGATGATTGCGGAACACTGCACCAATACATACATGAAGATGCAGTACTTCAATTGTATCTTTTAGATGCCAGATGTCATTAGTAAAAGTATGCTCATCTTTCAGTTATAATTTGGTTAGAAGTAGTTGTCAACAGGTGTCGTTAGTGAATCGTTTTTAGCGACTTTCCTAAAAGTAGATATTAATTTATTGATTAAATTAATCCGCACATGCATTGGGTGAAGTGGTTCAATTTCAATTAACACTATGCGTTCAAAATTATTACTAAACGACTTTTGCAATTGCTGTATCTTACCATACAAAGATTGTTTACGAATACAATGCCATCTATGCGTTCAAATTTACATTTTGTATGTCTTTGCATTGGATCCGTGTGGAATACGCATGGGAAAAGACGTACAGTTTTCTCCGAATCGATATCATTATTTGCTGTTTTTTGTTTTGAACTATAAGCCTAATACTGCCTTCATTCACAGCGAAATTGCCTTTTAAATTATTGCGAAATCCGACGAACTCTATTCTTTACCAAGAAAAAAAAAATATTGCTACAATTTTGCCAAAAGAACTCAGTACTACTTCTACGGAATGTGCGCTTTTTCTTCCTCACAATTTTTATACCCACCACCATAGAATGGGGGTATACTAAACTTCCGTTTGTAACACCTCGAAATATTGATATGCGACCCCATAATATTCTGCATCCTCTCGACATTCTGATTCGATCTTGCCATATCCATCCTTCTGTCAGAGGGTCGAAAGGCAGATAAAGTGATGCCAGGTATGCTCCACCGTCTTCTTGTCTCACCACTGTTGCATAATTCAAATTTTTGTGACAAAATACGCAGATCCTCGGCCGAGTACCAGTGTTAGCATAGAATAATTGGTACTTCATATGTTTCAGTCCAGAAACTTTGTTCCGGGTCGTCCATGGCTCCTGAATTAAGCCAATATGAATCTTGCCCTTGCTGATTTTCTCCATCAGAGCGTGTGTAGCAGTCTCGCTCCGGTGGAGGTTTATCTGGATCATACCTCAATCATTGGTCCTCCAGTAAATGGGCATCCTGGGAGTCGGTGATGATCTCATTGTCTGCTCCCTGTTCTTTAGACTGCATTGACTTTCCGGTTCTTTACCTAGTCTAGTCTTCCGAATTTTTATAAAGTCGGTAATGGTTCCATCGTTGGGTCCCTGTTCGTTGCATTGAGTCTCCTGTAGCTGCGCTGCCTAATGTTTCAATATTAGGATCTTTACTTATCCCAGTATTCGGAATCTTTAAGTCGGTGATGGGTTTGTCGTCGGGTTCCTCTTTGTTAGGCTGTGTTGGGTCTCTCGCCATTGCACTGCCTGATATTTTAGTATTAGGATCATTGCTTCCCCTAGTCTTTCCAATATTGAGAGATGACGTGATTGTCTCTTTGTCGGCCCCCTGTTTGTTGGGCGGTGTTGAGTCACCTGCCACTGCACGGCCTAATGTCGCAGAATGAGAATTTCTGCCTATCCTAGTCTTCCCAATCTTGAAAAAGACAGCTTTGCTCCCGTAGTGCGTCATGCCTTTAGTCTTAGTCAAACTTGCCACGGAGACTTGATCAATGCCAACCACAAAAAGAGTTCCTTCCTTCTTACCCTCCCTGTGGAAGACCTTCCACTTCTCTGCGACCAAACCTTGGTTTTGCTCGCCCAAGAATCCCAACATGACTTCCGCCGCAAATTTACTGCCCCATCCCTTGATGAAGATCGTAGCCTTTGTGAGCTGGGGGATATCCATCTTTCTCACCAGGTCGAGCGCCCTCCCAGGGAGAATGAATATCTGACGAGCTTTTCGACGGTATCAATACATTCCGCCGACGCAAAACACAACGTAAAGATGTCCCCTCTAAACTCGCAGCTCATCATTTGTATGGGTGGACCCTCAACAGAGTCCCACACATGTTCAAAAATCCGATCGTTAACCAGATCCTCCACTCTGGCGTAAGAGGGCGGCTGCTTACCATTCTCAGCGATCATCTTCCCCTCCGTAGGACACTGTCTGGAGACTCCATTGCGGGATGGCTGGCTTGGTTTTACCAGAGTACCTGAAATCGGGGAGAACGCCGATGGCCCAGGCTAATATTAGGCATGCAAAGATAATACTCGAACTAAGTTTAATCATCAAAAGCCCCTGCAGACCAGTATTTTTTGTGCTTGTGTGTAAATCAAATCTGTTTACAGACATTCCTTTGGAGCAGAACATCTCATTTTATTATACCCTCCAACATAGGATGGGGGTATACTAATTTCGTCATTCTGTTTGTAACTACTCGAAATATTCGTCTGAGACCCCATAAAGTATATATATTCTTGATCGTGGCGACATTTTATGTCGATCTAGCCATGTCCGTCCGTCTGTCCGTCCGTCCGTCTGTCTGTCGAAAGCACCAAAGGAGTAGAGCTATCCGCTTGAAATTTTGCACAAATACTTCTTATTAGTGTAGGTCGGTTGATATTGTAAATGGGCCATATCGGTCCATGTTTTGATATAGCTGCCATATAAACCGATCTTGGGTCTTGACTTCTTGAACCTCTAGAAGGCGCAAATCTTATCCGATTAAAATAAAATTTTGCACGGCGTATATTGTTATGATATCCAACAATTGTGCCAAGTATGGTTTAAATCGGTCCATAACCTTATATAGCTGCCATATAAACGATCTTGGGTCTTGACTTCTTGAACCTCTAGAAGGCGCAAATCTTATCCGATTGGAATGAAATTGTGCACGACGTATTTTGTTATGATATCCAACAATTGTGCCAAGTAAGGTTTAAATCGGTGCATAACCTGATATAGCTGCCAAATAAACCGATCTTGGGTCTTGACTTCTTGAACCTCTAGAAGGCGCAAATCTTATCCGATTGGAATGAAATTTTGCACGACGTATTTTGTTATGATATCCAACAATTGTGCCGAGTATGGTTCAAATCGGTTCATAATCTGGTATAGCTGTCATATAAACCGATCTTGGATCTTGACTTCTTGAGCCAATTGAGGGCGCAATTCTCATCCGATTTGGCTGAAATTTTGCATGAGGTGTTTTGTTATGACTTCCAATAACTGTGCTAAGTATGGCGTAAATCGATATCGAACCTGATATAGCTGCCATATAAACCGATCTGGGATCTTGACTTCTTGAACCTCTAGAGGGCGCAATTCTCATCCGATTTGGCTGAAATTTTGTACAAAGGCTTCTCTCATGACCTTAAACATACGTGCCTAGTATGGTCTGAATCGATCAATAGCTTGATACAGCTCCCATATAAACCTATCTCCCGATTTTGCTTCTTGAGCCCCTACAAGGCGCAATTCTTATCCGAATGAACTGAAATATTACACATAGACTTCTACAATGTCAATCACGATTCATTTATGGTCCGAATCGGACTATAACTTGATATAGCTCCAATAGGATAACAGTTCTTATTCAATATTCTACAGGGTGGCTGATGAAAGCCGCTACCAAAAAAAAATGTAATAACTTTTTTTCTATTTAATAATAATAATTTAATAATTAATTTAATTAATTAATTAATTAATTTAATTAATAATAATTTAATAATTAATTTAATAATTTAATTTAACATGAATAAAAGAAAAATGTATTCCATACACCGAAAAAAAAATGTAGCAATATTCATCATTGTAGCAATATTCATCAGCCACCCTGTATGTTTGTCTAAAAAGAGATACTCGACAAATGCGATCAATAGTGGAGGGTATATAAGAATCGGCCCGGCCGAACTTAGCACGCTTTTACTTGTTACTATTCCTTTGTTTCTCATTGTAGTTCTCATAGTTTTCCGGGGGCGGGTTATTGGCCCAGCGCCCCAACCGCATGGGTTTTGTGGGATTGCACACGTATCCCTCGATGTGGCGAGCCGCTTGCTCCAAGTTCCGACGCTCGCCTCCAGCCGACCCTAACCTGGGAACAGACGCTGATGTTGGCCATTGGTTATTTGAAGGCACCAATGTTAAAGTCCAATGTTAAACGGAGTGATGGGTAGAAAAACGTACTCTGTAGATGCCTTGCCATATCGGATGAAAGATATATATGGAAGCTATATCGTAATATGAACTGATTTTGTTCAAACTCAATAGCGTTCGTCCTTGAATCAAAGAAGTGACTTGTACAAAATTTGATGACAATCGGATAACAAATGAGACCTGTACCTTGATCACAAGAATAGATGGACAGACAGATGGACATAGCTAAATCGAAGTAAGAAGTGATTCTTAGCCGATCGGTATGCTTATCAATGGGTCTAGCACTTCTCCTTCTCACAGCCGTAGAGAATGCCAGGCACAAGATAAGTCTTTGCCAAGAGAGACCTAAACCGCCGCGGAGTAACCGACTGAGTGGCCCAGAGAGCACGCAATTTTGAATATCCCTGACCAACGACAGAGTCGATATGATTACTCCAAGTCAGAGTGCTATTAATAACCACGCCCAAGTTCTTTGCATGAGGAACAATTTCCAATCTAGCGTCGTTAATGAATATACTGACATCCCATGAAAAACGAGACAGCCTGTTTCTGATAACAACTTTACAGGATTGAGACACAGACCATTGGCTTTTGCTAACGTGCTGACTCTTGACAGATCATGATTAAGCAGACGTATGTTTTCAGCAATCTCATCCCTTGGACTGCCGATATATATCTGTACATCGTCAGCGTACATATGTACCTCATAATAAGACAATTGACTCGCAAAGTCGTTACTGTACAATGAAAAGAGAAGAGGACCCAGAATTGATCCCTGAGGAACACCTTTGAAAACAAGCAGAGGCGACGAAACCAAAGCCTTATAACTGACGGACTGAGTGCGGTGTGACAGGTACGACAAAATAAAGCTGGATAAGGATGTAGAAGAAATATTGTAAAGATGTCTCATCTTATCACATAACAAGGAATGATACACAGTGTCAAATGCCTTAGAATGGTCAAGAAGAACAAGGAAATTTACCTTGTCATTCTCCAAATTGACCCTGATCCTCTCAGTGACCTTTGCCAAGGCAGTTACGCAGCTGTGGTTAGGTCGAAACCCGGACTGTCTCACATATAACAAAGAGTTCTCGTTGACAAAAGACGAAATTTGCATATACAGCAATTTCTCAAAGACATTTGACAAGTAACAAAGAATCACAATTGGTCTATGTTCCTTGGAATTCTTAGGCAGTGGGATGACCTTGGCATGCTTCCACGCTAATGGAAAATAACTCGTGATCAAAATCCTATTGAAAACATAGGTTACATGAGGAATAATACGGGGGAGCAAGAGTCTTACAAATCTAGGATCAATGCCATCAGATCCGACAGCATTAGACTTAACAGTCGCGACACACTCATGGATATCGGCGGGACCAATAAAGCTGAAGCCAAAACCAGAGTCGTCATCGAGAGAGGGGGATATATTGAAGCCATAGAAATTGGGATCAACTGGGATCTGTGGGAAATTAATTAAGGCATCATTAAGCCCATTCAAGTTCAAGTTCAAGAGTCGTCATCGAGAGAGGGGGAGATATTGAAGCCATAGAAATTGGGATCAATTGGGATCTGTGGGACATTAACAAAGACATCATTAAGCCCATCGATGTTCAAGTTTGTTAAACATCTATTAGTATCTTTCCGAATTCCTATGTCTCGAATAACCTTCCAAGTTCTCTTGGAGCCTATTGCAGAAGTAAAGCGTCTGTAATAGTAGTCTTTCTTGGCTATCTTAATCAACTTATTGACTTGGTCTCTTGCTGAGCGAAAGGCATCATGTAACTCAGGCGTCCTGAAAGTGATTATAGGCCAATCGGTATGCTTATCAATGGGTCTAGCACTTCTAGCACTTAGCGTTGCAAACAAAGGCGCAAAGTTATAATGCCCCGTAGCAAAGAGGTGGTGTAGGGCATAAATACATTTCAAAGCTAATGTGTTGTTGGCAAATGTGATGTGACAACATCAACCTTAAATAAATTGTTATACCCTCCACCATAAGATGGGGGATATACTAATATCGTCATTCTGTTTGTAACTACTCGAAATATTCGTCTGAGACCCCATAAAGTATATATATTCTTGATCGTCGTGACATTTTATGTCGATCTAGCCATGTCCGTCCGTCCGTCCGTCCGTCTGTCTGTCGAAAGCACGCTAACTTCCGAAGGAGTAAAGCTAGTCGCTTGAAATTTTGCACAAATACTTCTTATTAGTGTAGGTCGGTTGGTATTGTAAATGGGCCATATCGGTCCATGTTTTGATATAGCTGCCATATAAACCGATCTTGGGTCTTGACTTCTTGAGCCTCTTATCCGATTTGAATGAATTTTGGTACGTCGTGTTTTGTTATGATATCCAACAACTATGCCAAGTATGGTTCAAATCGGTTTATAACCTGATATAGCTGTCATATAACCGATCTGGGATCTGACTTCTTGAGCCTATAGAGGTCGCATTTATTATCCGATTTGCCTGAAATTTTGTACGACGGATTCCCTCATGACCATCAACATACGTGTTTATTATGGTCTGAAACGGTCTATAGCCCGATACAGCTCCCATATAAATCTATCTCTCTATTTTACTTCTTGAGCCCCCAAAGGGCGCAATTCTTATTCGAATTGGCTGAAATTTTACACAGGTCTCCAACATATAATTTAATTGTGGTCCAAACCGGACCATATCTTGATATCGCTCTAATAGCAGAGCAAATAATTTCTTATATCCTGTTTTGCCTAAGAAGAGATGCCGGGAAAAGAACTCGACAAATGTGGTCCATGGTGGAGGGTATATAAGATTCGACCCGGCCGAACTTAGCACGCTTTTACTTGTTATTGTCATAAACTTTCCCATTGTGCGCTTTGGTCATCTCTGGCATAGATATATGAATGTGTTTTATGACATATTGGCATTTGAAAAGAAATTGCATTTTTTCCCCTGAATCTTCGTTTGCATCTGTGGGCTAAGTGAGCTGGAATGGGTAGCCCACACAAATGCTGTAATGCATTAGCAATGTTGACCCTGTGTTCTATGTGATGACTGCGTGCATTCAAGTCCATTTATTTATGGCTTGGTTTACGCCAGCCAACCCCGCCAGCAAAGATGGCGGAGCACAGTTCCAGATTTTTGGCAAACCTAGGCATATTTGGCATAGAAAACTGCTTATCCTGAAAGTTTTACTACAATGCTTTTTACGCAGTGAGATTTCTGCTTCATATTTTCCAATCACTGCGATGGCTTTCACTTCTTTGTGATTTACCACAAAAACTTATTTAAATATTTCCCACTTTTTGGCTTTTGTTTTCTTTTCTTCGCGAGTGGTGAAAAGTACTATGTGGTGTACAGGGTGGCTTGGCTGAAGAATGAATAAATACCAGGCTGTGGTTATGGCGCTTAAATGGATTATGGGTTTAAGTGTTTTTAAGTGGTTGAAAATTGGGAAAGAGTGATTTAAGCACGAATCTTATAGTGGTAGTAGTAGTCTTTCTTATTATTTTTCGTTTTTTCATAAAAGTGTACATTTTGTACATAAATTTTTTGCTATACTCGAATATCATAAAGAAGGATAGAAAATTAAGTTAAGGCCATGATAAATTGTAACGTCTGGCATGTCTCCATATCTACTATATTAGCGATGTTCATTCATTTTGATAGAAATTTCGATATCTTAAACAATAGATTAACGGCCTCATTCATAAGAGTTAATGAAGCCTTAAAAAAGGTTTTTTTGACAGTTCTATTAAAGAAATGTGTCATATAAACCTATTTCAAATCTATATTAAGTTTTGTGAATACCGGTGTAAGTATTTAGCAAGTAAAACGTTAAGTTCGGCTGGGGCAAACTTTGGGTACCCACCACATCGGGTATATATTGGGTTGCCCAAAAAGTAATTGCGGATTTTTTAAAAGAAAGTAAATGCATTTTTAATAAAACTTAGAATGAACTTTAATCAAATATACTTTTTTTACACTTTTTTTCTAAAGCAAGCTAAAAGTAACAGCTGATAACTGACAGAAGAAAGAATGCAATTACAGAGTCACAAGCTGTGAAAAAATTTGTCAACGCCGACTATATGAGAAATCCGCAATTACTTTTTGGGCAACCCAATATATAAACCACCTATCGTCAAAATCCGATGAAAAATGTATAATTTATGCCCCATAGCAGCTATATCGAAATATATTCCGATTTGGGCCAAATACTAATAATTACAAGTCATTGTTCAATTGTGTATAACAAAATATTGGTCTTTTTGGTAGCCATATCCAAATATACACCGATCTGAACCATACACGACACGGATGTCGAAAAGCCTAGCATAAGTCACTGAGTCAAATTTCAGCGAAATCGGATTATAAATGCGCCTTTTACGGGGCCAAGACTTTTAATAGAGATATCGGTCTATATGGCAGCTATAACCAAATCTGAACCAATTTGGGCCAAGTTGCAGAAAAATGTCGAAGAGTCTAACACAACTCACTGTCCCAAATTTCGGCGAACTCGGACAATAAATGCGGCTTTTATGAGGCCAAAACCTTAAATCGAGAGATCGGTCTATATGGCAGCTATAACCAAATCTGAACCGATTTGGGCCACAATGCAGAAGTATGTCAAGGGGCTTAACTTAACCCACTGTCCCGAAATTCGGCGACATCGGACAATAAATGCACGTTTTATGGGACCAACACTTTATATCGGCTGATCGGTCTCTTTGGCAGCTATATCCAAATCTAGACCTATCTGGGCCAAATTGAAGAAGGATGTGGAAGGGCCTAACACAACTCACTGTCTCAAATTTCAGCAAAATTGGACATTAAATGCGCCTTTTATGGGCGCAATACGTTATATCGAGAGATCGGTCTATACGGCAGCTATATCCAAATCTGAACCGATCTAGGCCAAATTGGAAAAGGATGTCGACTGACCTAACACAACTCACTGTCCCAAATTTCAGCAAAATCGGATAATAAATGTGGCTTTTATGGGCCTTAGACCCTAAATTGGCGAATCGGTCTATATGAGGGCTATATCAAAATATAGTCCAATATAGCCCATCTCCGAACTTAACCTGCTTATGGACAAAAAAAGAATCTGTGCAAAGTTTCAGCTCAATATCTCTATTTTTAAAGACTGCAGCGTGATTTCAACATACAGACGGTCAGGCGGACAGACGGACGGATATGGCTATGAAAGGTATTTAAAAGTAGAGTACAAATCTGACGTTAAAAATGTATTCCTTGGTGTCTGAGGGGTCTCCCACGCCAAGATGGCAAGCAACATCAACCAACATATAAATAACATCAACCAAAATTGTTGAAAATATTGAAACAATGTTTGAAAAAAGGATTATGACAAAAAGGGGCGTAAATCTGATATCTGTTTTATGGCCAAGTGTTTCAGGGACGACTCATCTCATAAACTCCCCCTGAACCCACTATAGCAATATGTAGATCAAATGTGGTTTTTGGGAGTAGAGTATGAATCTGATATTCACCAGTAGGGTCGAGAGTCAAGAGAAACCCCTTTCTGCCAAATTTCGAGAGAATCGGTTAGGAAATGAGCAATATTTTTCAAAATCGGACGAACAAATATATGAGATCTATATCTAAATCTGAACCGATTTCGAGCAAACTTTTCAAATATTGTGGTGGTCGTCGAGGAATGCGTTGTACACAATTTTGGCAAGATTGAAACATAAATGCGCTTGCAGTCGCTCTAGGAGTGAAAATCGAGCGTTATATATTATTGAGAGCGATATCTAAATCTGAACTGATTTCTATGAAATTTTCCAATAATTTCGAGAGAATTTCGACAGAATTGGTTAAAAAATGACCACGTTATTGTAATATTAGTCCAAATCGGACGAACATATATATGGGAGCTATATCAAAATCTTAACCGATTTTTTCCAATTTTAATAGGCTTCATTTCTAGATCGAAAAATTTGCCTGTATTAAATTTTAAGACAATCGGACGAAAATTGCGACATGTACTTTGTACACAATTTAACACGGATAGATGGACAGACAGATGGACAGGCAGGCGGACAGACAGACGGACATAGCTAAATCGAATCAGAAAGTGATTTTAAGTCGGTCGGTATACTTATCAATGGGATTATCTCTCTTCCTTCTGGGTGTTACAAACAAATGCACTAAGTTACAATACCCTGAACCACAGTGGTGGTGTGGGGCCCCCAAGCTACGCCAATGCTTATTGATAAAAAATAACATAAGTGATTTTTTGAAATTTTATTCCCTTTATCGAGATCCAAAGACGTTTTGATATTCTTATCTGATTTAGCCATGTCCGTCTGTCCGTCCGATAAAGGATCTGAAATTGAACTGAAATTTGAAAAAGTGGGTTGTTGATAGCTTACCGCCATCTGTCCCAAATATGATTCATATTGGACTATGTTTGGATATAGCTGCCATATAGAGTGATCTACCGATTTAGGGTCTTAAGCCTATAAAAGCCACAATTATTTTCCGATTTTGCAGAAATTTGGAGACAGTGAGTTACGTTAGGTCCCTCGACATTCTTATTATACCCTCCACAATAGGATGGGGGTATACTAATTTTGCCATTCTGTTTGTAACTATTGTACTTCGTCTAAGACCCCATAAAGTATATATTCTTGATCGTCGTCCGTCCGTCTGTCTGTCGAAAGCACGCCAACTTTCGAAGGAGTAAAGCTAGCCGCTTGAAATTTTGCACAAATACTTCTTATTAGTGTAGGTCGGTGGGGATTGTAAATGGGCCATATCGGTCGATGGTTTGATATAGCTGCCATATAAACCCATCTTGGGTCTTGACTTCTTGAGCCTCTAGAGGGCGCAATTTTTATCCGATTGGAATGAAATTTTGCACGACGTATTTTGTTATGATATCCAACAACTGTGCTAAGTATGGTTCAAATCGGTCCATAACCTGATATAAACCGATCTTGGGTCTTGACTTCTTGAGCCTCTAGAGGGCGCAATTCTTATCCGATTGGAATGAAATTTTGCACGACGTGTTTTGCTATGACTTCCAACAACTGTGCTAAATTAGGTTCAAATCGGTCAATAACCTGATATAGCTGGCATAGAAACCGATCTGGGATCTTGAATTCTAGAGCCTCTAGAGGGCGCAATTATTATCCGATTTGCCTCAAATTTTGTACGACGGATTCTCTCATGACCATCAATATACGTGTTTATTATGGTCTGAATCGGTCTATATACTGATACAGCTCCCATATAAATCGATCTCTCTATTTTAATTCTTATTCGAATTGGCTGACATTCTTTCCTTTCATCCTTTTTTTGCCTAAGAAGTATGCAGGGAAAAGAACTCGACAAATGCGATTCATGGTGGAGGGTATATAAGATTTGGCCCGGCCGAACTTAGCACGCTTTTTCTAGTTAAAATTGTCTCAGATCGGTTCAGATTTGGATATAGCTGCCATATAGACCGATCTCTCGATTTTAGGTTTTAGGCCCATAAAAGACGCATTAATTGTTCGATTAAGCTTAGAAATTTGGGTCAGTGGATTGTGTTAGGCACTCGACAACCTGGTTTCATTTGACCTAAAGCGGTCCAGATTTGTATATAGCTGCCATATAGACCGAATTTTCGATTTAAGATCTTGTGCCCCTAAAAGTGTCATTTATTGTCCGATTTCGCTGAACTTCGTCTCTAGCGAGATTTGTTAGGCTCCTCTAAATCCCTGCTAAATACGGCCCGTATATATTGGATATAGCAGCAATATATTCCGATCTGCCGATTTAAGGTTTAAGGTCAATACAAGATGAATTTATAAACAGATTTCGCTAAAATTAGGCGCAATGAGTTGCGTTAGACCCTTGGGCATTGCAACCGATTGTGGTTTAGATACGCCTATATTATGATATAACTGCCATACAAACCGATATCTAAATTTAGGGTCTTGGGCCAATAACAGGCGTATTTATTGTCCGATTTCGTTGATATAGCGAGTTGTATTATGCTCCTCGACATCCCTGTTCAATACGGCCCAGATTGGTCCAGGTTTGGATGTAGCTGATATATATACCGATGGAGATCAAACCCCCATGCAAACCAATATCCAGAATTGACTTCTTGAGCTAGAAGCCTTTATTTTTGCCCGATTTGGCTGAAATTTAGTACGTGATA
Organism: Stomoxys calcitrans; assembly: GCF_963082655.1. Classification (NCBI taxonomy): domain Eukaryota; kingdom Metazoa; phylum Arthropoda; class Insecta; order Diptera; family Muscidae; genus Stomoxys; species Stomoxys calcitrans. Next base: position 77,517,331 of record NC_081554.1, read on the forward strand.
TACACTTTGTTCTCCAATACTCACGACAAATCCTACTCTGATAGCTTCGTAAATAAATATGGGCTTCGTTAAAACCGATACCTCGTTATGACTTCGAAAGCTTAATCAATACCCAATTTTATTGTAACAAGATATATAATTCAAATACAAAATGAGTTAATGAGGTAAATTTTTAGCAGAATCCATGGGGGTGGGTACCCAAGATTCAAATCCCTCCTCAGTCAGCATCCGTAGTAGGTCATTTCTGGTGGTCACCCATAGGAGTGGCTATAAAATGCCGCCATGTCGCATGCCTTGTGCCAATTTCTTCCTTATGTTAATGTCATGGGACACACAATTTATTCACCTGTTACTTAGCATATGGTTTATCCAGTCTCTAAGGACTGGGTCCACGCACATTGTTAAAAGCACCCTCGATGTCAATTCATACCGGCAGTATATACGTCTTGGCATCGAAGGATTCTTCTGTTTATACCCTATACACTACTGTGGTACAGGGTATTATAACCTTGTGAATTTGTTTGTAACACCCAAAAGGAAGAGAGATAGATCCATTGATAAGTATACCGATCGACTCAGAATTACTTTTTGATTCAATTTAGTTATGTCCGTCTGTCTGTCCGTCCGTCTGTCTGTCCGTCCGTCTGTCTGTCTGTCGGTATGTCGGTCTGTCGGTCTGTCTGTCCGTCTGTCTGTCTGTCGGTCTGTCTGTCCGTCTGTCTGTCTGTCCGTCTGTCCATTTTAATTTGTGTACAAAGTACGGGTCGCAGTTTTCATCCCATCGTCTTCAAATTTGGTACAGACAAGTTTTTCGGTCTAGAGACGAAGCCTATTGAAATTGGAAAAAATCGGTTCAGATTTGGATATAGCTCTCATATATATGTTCGTCCGATTTTCAGTAATAATGCAGTAAAAAGGTCATTTGTCAACCGATTCTCTCGAAATTTGGCAGGGAGGATTTTCTCTTGACTCTCGACATTACTGGTGAATTCTCATATATATATAGGGTGATTTTTTTGAGGTTAGGATTTTCATGCATTAGTATTTGACAGATCACGTGGGATTTCAGACATGGTGTCAAAGAGAAAGATGCTCAGTATGCTTTGACCTTTCATCATGAATAGACTTACTAACGAGCAACGCTTGCAAATCATTGAATTTTATTACCAAAATCAGTGTTCGGTTCAAAATGTGTTCAAATTTTGACAAATTTTGTTCAGCGATGAGGCTCATTTCTGGTTGAATGGCTATGTAAATAAGCAAAATTGCCGCATTTGGAGTGAAGAGCAACCAGAAGCCGTTCAAGAACTGCCCATGCATCTCGAAAAATGCACTGTTTGGTGTGGTTTGTACGCTGGTGGAATCATTGGACCGTATTTTTTCAAAGATGCTGTTGGACGCAACGTTACGGTGAATGAACACATTTCGAACCGAACACTGATTTTGGTAATAAAATTCAATGATTTGCAAGCGTTGCTCGTTAGTAAGTCTATTCATGATGAAATGTCAAAGCATACTGAGCATCTTTCTCTTTGACACCATGTCTGAAATCCCACGTGATTTGTCAAATACTAATGCATGAAAATCCTAACCTCAAAAAAATCACCCTTTATATATGGTCCAATTTAAACTTTCAGAGTCACATCAAGCGCATTTATCGACCAATCTTCCCAAAATTTTGCAAAACGCTTTTTTTTGACGACTGCCACAGTATCTGAGAAGTTTGAATGAAATCGGTTTAGATTTAGGTATAGCTCCCATATATAGGTTCGTCCGATTTTGAGAAATATTGCAAGAAAGTGCTCAACCTTTAACCGTATCTCTCGAAATTTTGCAGGAGGGGTTTTCTTATGACTCTCGATATTACTGGTGAATTTAATACACATTGGCCCAAATTTAAATATAGCTGTCATATATGTATATTTTTTCACCCCAAAAGCCACTGCAAGCGCATTGTTTGACTAAATCTTGTCAAAATTTTGCACAACGCTTTCCTCGACGACTACCACGTTATCTGAGAAGTTTGCTCGAAATAGGTTCAGAATTTGATATATAGGTCCCATATATATGTTCGTCAGATTTTGGGTAATGTGCAATAATGTTGTCATTTGTCAACCTTAGTTATTACAGTTTGAACATAATTGCTCGCCGAGGTCCATCAAAATTGGTTCAGAATTCGATATAGCTCCCAAATTGTACTTATAGGGTAGGTGTAGGGTATTATACAGTCGGCAACGCCCGAATTTTGCCCTTTCTTACTGGTTTATGCACAACCTCGTGCACAACCTACCTTCCCTTGACATAGGCATGCTGTTTGTATTTAAGCAGTCTCTTTTACTTGTAGTACTTACCATCAATGTTTTCACTTCTCCCATCTGTTTGAAATTATATGAAAAAATTGAAGGTGTATTTTGCATATCTTTGTTTTTGTAATTTTTATTAAATTATATCAAAAATTTCTTGTGTAGGTAAATGTATGTTTGTGTGTGAGTTGAGTTCATCATATTTTTTTTTATTTTAATATTTTTTATTACATATTCTCCTAATTAGTTATGTACAGAGTTGTTTTGTGTTTTTCTCTAAAGGTTTCATGTTTATTTTACTGATTATTAGGATAATTGTAATTCAATTTTTTTGTTGTTCTAGACATTATGGTTAATTATATTTTTTCATCTACTTATTCCTAATTATTTTTCGAATACCTTGGTATACTTGTAGTGAGAACATACATAAATAAACCATTCATACATATATTAATAACATGCATGTGGTATATATAAATTCATTTTTTCTTTCTATTAAACCCATCTTGGGTTTATACTATTTGCGACAAAATTTTATGGATGTGGATATGAAAGTGTAAATGAGATTTAAGAAAAATAGCTCAAGAGACAAACATTATTTTAACCTTTAGCTGGAAGGTTTCATAGGGGAAACTTTGGGGTTGCGAGAATAGTCCTTTGCTATTTTGGAAAAATTATAAAAGAATGCATAAATCCGATTAAGTCTACGTTCTAGCCTGGGCATCCGTCGAGACCATCATTTCGCCTATTGTAATTCTTAAAATTAAGTCAAAACTAATAAAACTTTGAAACAAAATTTCACAACTAAAATTTGGAAAATTGCAAAACGAGTTATACCTTTGACTCTAAGAGTACAAGTTACAAATATAACGCTGCTAGCAAATAATGAATGGTTATCAGTTTAAGTCAAAGACAAGAAAATCTCGATTTTTCACATTTCCAGGTTGAGCATGATAGAGAGGAGGAGTGAATACCTGTATGCAGCCTTTTATACCCACCACCGAAGGATGAGGGTTGTTCATTTTGTCGTTCCGTTTGCATCACATCGAAATATCCATTTCCGACCCTATCTTATATATAACAAATAAGAGTGCTAAGTTCGGCCGGGCAGAATCTTATATACCCTCCACCATTGATCGCATTTGTCGAGTTCTATGCGCGGCATCTCTTTTTAGACAAACATAGAATATTGAATAAGAACTGTTATGCTATTGGAGCTATATCAAGTTATATGACGATTCTGACCATAAATGAATGCTGAACATTGTAGAAGTCATTGTGTAATATTTCAGTTCATTCAGATAAAAATTGCGCCTTGTAGGGGCTCGAGAAGCAAAATCGGGAGATAGGTTTATATGGAAGCTGTTTCAAGCTTCAAGGCGGACCCTCCCCCTTGCCCTAATTTTCAGAAACGCCAGATCTCGGAGATGGGTGGTGCGATTTAACCGAAATTTTGTGTGCTCTCAAATAGACCCTAAAAATAAAAATTTGGTATTCAAATTTTGGGTGAGGTACCTAGGGGAGCCGCCCAACCCTAAACCTACCAAACATATATTTACACCAATCAAGACAATATGGAACTCAAATGAAAGGTATTTAGGATAAGAAAACGTATCTGATATCCAATTGTCGGACCAAGTGTTAGGGGGACCACCCCAAGCCCCAAAATAACCCTAAATCGGACATATTTACCGACCATGGCAATATGGGACTCAAATGAAAGATACTTGCGAGTAGAATACGAATCTGATCTGTGGGACCACGTTTCTGGGGGTCCACCCCTTCCCCAAAACACCCCCAAAACAGGATTTATTTGCTGACCATGGGATTATAGGGTATTTGAGTGTAGAATTTGAATCTGATATCCAAATATGGGACCAAGTGTTTGGGGGGCCGCCTCTCCGCAAAAACATCCCCCAAAGGGGACAAATTTACGACCATAGCAATATGGGGCTCAAATGAAAGGTCTTTGGTAGTAAAGTACGAATCTGACATCAATATTCGGGAAAAGTGTCTATGGGGCCACCCCACCCCCACAACACCACCCAAATAGTAAGTATTTGCTGACTATTGCAATATGAGGCTCAAATAAGAGCGTTTTTAGAGTAGAACACGAATTCGATATATATTTTCAAGGCCAACTCACTGAGTGGCCGACCATCCCCAAACCACCCCCAAGCCGGTCATGTTTGCCGACTATGGAAATGAGGGGCTCAAATTAAAGGTATTTGGGAGTAGACCACGTATCTGATATCAACATTAGGGACCAACTGTCTAGGGGACGTCCCACCACTATAACAACCCCCAAATAGGACGTATTTGCTCACCAAGACAATGTGGCTCTTAAAGAGAGTGGAACTAAATACAATATTTATAGTTTTTAGGGCCAATACCCCAAACCGGATATATTTGCTGATTTTTGGAATAGGGAGTTTAAATGAGATTAGAAAACGAATTTGATATCCAATTTTGAGGCCAACGGCAATATGCGGTTCAAATAAATGATATATAGATATATGAGAATAGAGCACGTTGCTGATATATTTTCCGGGCTTAGTGTTTGGGGGACCACCCCACTCTCCAAAACACGCCTTAATCGGACATGCTAACCTTACCGATCATGTCAATGTAGAGCTTAAATAAAAGGTATTGGGGGGTAGAGCAAGAATTAATACCCACTTTCGGGACCAATTTTCAGGGGGTATAACCCTTTCCAAAATACCCCACAAACAGCAATTTTTTACTGACCATCACAATATGGGGCTCAAATAAAAGTATTTGGGAATAGAATACGAATTTGATATCCAAATGTAGGACCATGTATTTAGGGCATCATCCCTTCCCCAAAACAGCCCCCAAAGCGTAAAAATTTTTTAACCATGCCTATGCAAATGCAAATTTTGCCATGAACATTCCATTAAGGAACAGGGGAAAACTTCTCACATATCAATGAGTGCAGTCCGATTCTCAATGATAAGGGGCCTCCTTTTTATAGCCGAGTCCGAACGGCGTGCCGCAGTGCGACACCTCTTTGGAGAGAAATTTTAAATGGCATAGTACCTCACAAATGTTGCCAGCAATAGGAGGGGAAAACCACCGCCGAAAATTTTTCCTGATAGTCTCGCCAGGATTCGAACCCATGCGTTCAAAGTTATAGGCGGACATGCTAACCTCTGCGCTACGACAGCCTCCAATATGTGGCTTAAATGAAGGGTATTTGGGATTAGAAAACTAATTTGATAACCAAATTTTGGGCCAAGTGTTTGGGGGACTTCTCATCCTATAACCTTTACTTAAACCAATGGCAATATAGGTTGAATACGAATATCCAACTGTGGGACCATGTATTTGGGTCACCGCTCTTTCCCAAAAACCCGCGAAAGGGTAAGCATTTTTCGACCATGCCAATATGTGGCTCAAATCAAAGGTATTTGAGATTAGAAAACTAATTTAATAACCAATTTTTGGGCCAAGTGTTTGGGGGACGCCTCATCCTATAAACTCTACTTAAACCAATGACAATATAGGGTTTAAATAAACGGTATTTTAGTCATGAGCACGATGCTGATATTTTTTTCGATGAAATTTGGGACAGTGAGTTGTGTTACGCCCTTCAATATCCTTCTTCAATTTGGCCCTGATCGGTCCAGATTTGGATATAGCTGCGATGTAGACCGATCTCTCGATATGAGGTTTTGGGGCCCCTCGACATATTTCTGAAATTTGGCCTACATCGATCAAAATTTGCATATAGACCGATCTCTGGATTTAAGGTTTTGGGCCCATACAAGGCGCATTTATTGTCCGATGTCGCCGAAATGTTGGACAGTAAGTTGTGTTAGGCCCTTCGACGTTCTTCTTCAATTTGGCTCAGATCGGACCAAATTTGGATAGAGCTGCCATATAGACCGATCTCTCGATTTAAGGTGTTGGGGCCATAAAAGGCCCATTTATTGTCCGATTTCGTCTTGACATCTCCGCAAAAGTTCTGCCTTTTAAAAGTTCTAGAATTATTTCCAAAATTTTTCGATTTGGAAACACTGTGCATTGCAATGTGTTAATTTGTTTAATTGTTATTTATTTATTGTACCTCAATAAATATTTGCCGTAAGTTTATTGCATTCTCTATTAATTGTCTCAAAAATTCCATACCCTTCCATTTCATGACAGCAACATCCATATTTGTCTCTATTTTACATTAATTATTACTCATTAACATCTATTAACATACAAAATTCTTTTGTTTACTTATTTCTTAATTGGATATCGCTTTATTAGTCACACGATTAATATTAAAGATTCCAACAATTATCATTGACATATTGTTTATTTACATACATATTTACATTTATAGTTTATGTACTGACATTAGGTTGTTTTTTTACAAAGTATGGGCATTTTCAATGTTGTTTGTGCAATTGATAAACCCCGTGAATTAAAATTTAATATTGTATATTATTTTATTTATATCCATTCAATATGTGTTTAAAACAAAGTAAATGGTGTGGGGTAAATTCTGTTGAATTTATTTTTAAGCCTTTTTCTGAAAAAAAAAATTGAAATAAAAATCTATCTTTAAAAACTATTGAATTTCTTATTTGTTGTTGAATATGTTATCATCTAGATTGTTTTCAAAAATTTGTTAGACGAATTGTTTCTTGAAAAGGTTCTTGGAAAAACTTTATTGAATTTTGTTTGTACAGAAAATTTTGCTGGTACTTTTCTTTTTAGAAATTTGATTTAAGTCTTAAGGGAAAGTTTTATTAAATTTTTCATAGAATTTTTAACCAAAAGAATTTCTCGAAGTTTTGTAAAATTTCCATAAAATATATTTTATTTTAATTTTTAATAAAAAAAAAACATTTTATTGAAATTTCTGTCAAAAAAGTACACCTTCTTATATTGTCAGTTTGGTCTATAACATAACCATGAATCGTCTTAGAAACAAGTAATGCTTGCAAATTATTGAATTCATTTTTCGATTTTGGAGTGATGCTCAGCTAGAAGTATTGCAATGCATCCAGAAAAAGTCACAGTTTGGTGCGGTTTATGGGCTGGTGGCATCATTGGGCCGTACTTCTTCAAAGATGGTGTGAATCGTAATGTAACTGTGAATGATAAGCGCTATCGTGAGAGGATATCCAATTTTTTTCCCAAAATGCAAGAGCGTTAAGCTCATGACATGTGGTTTCAACAAGACGGTGCCACATGTCACACAGTACTTGTAACAATGGACTTATTGAGAGGCGAGTTTGGAGAACAATTTATTTTACGTTCGACGCCGGTCAATTGACCGACTAGATGGTGTGATTTAACGCCTTTAGACTATTTGTTGTGGGGCTATGGTTAAGCTCATGTCTATACAGACATGCCCGTTTCAATTGACGCATTGGAAGATAACATTGAAGCATTTATTCCTGAAATACCGACCGAAACAGTACGCCAAAATTGATCTATGCGGATGAGCCATTAGAGGAGCAGTCACGGTCAACATTTGCTTGAAATAAACTTTAAACATTAAATGTATGGACCGTGCTATCTATTCAAATAAAGATGTTATGCATTTTTCTGAATTTTGTGTATTTTTTTTTTTTTTTTGAAATCTTTCTTAAAAAAACACCCTTTATACTAATTTTTAATATTTTGCCGCTTTTTGCTAACATTCAAGAAATTTTGTCTTCTTCTTCTGGTCAAACAAAATTTTCTTGAATTATAGCCGATAATGTTAAGTGTGACATTCTCCACCGGAGACTTGGCACGGTGTAAGAAGTGCAACATTTTTCCACTCTTTGTAGGCAACACCATTACAAACGAACATTACACCCGGAAGTGGGGTTACATTTTTTGGACAAACGTACACAAAATTACGATTTCAGTGCAACATGTCTAAAAAGTGCTAAACTTTTTCGCACAATCATAGGTCCTATCCTAGTCTTAATGTTGAAGTAAATTTACCTCATAGGTAATCCATAGGTAGAGATTTTGTTTAAATGCAAAAGAGCAAAAATATGGAACGTACAGAATTAGGTTTATTTGCAGCTCCTGTATACAATTTTTGCATAAATTGTTTTATACCCTCCACCTTAGGATGGGGGTATACTTATTCCATCGTTCCGTTTGTAACATCTCGATATATGTATCTAAGACCCAAACAATTATTGTATATATATATTCTTGATCAGTCATTACATTTTAAATCGATCTAGCTATGTCCGTCTGTCTGTCTGTCCGTCTGTCTGTCTAGGCCAAATAGGGGTCGTGACTTCTTGAACTTCTAGAGGGCGCATTTCTTTTCCGATTTGGCTGAAATTGTGCACGTGGTGTTTTGGTATCACTTCCAACAATTGTGCTAAGTATAGTTTAAATCGGTTCATAGCCTGATATAGCTGTCATATTCACCGATCTCCCAATTTGACTTTCTGAGCCTCTAGAAGGCCTCCGTCCCATGCCATCCAAGCCAATTATCTGTTTGTTGTGCACTTGAAATATTAACAAATTAACCTCAAAAAATCTAAATAAGGATTTCTGTTCTACTCACAAAATCTCTTAGTTATTGTGTCCTTACCTACATATGTACCCGAGACTGTTAGCCACAAAAGCCAGGAAATTATATAGGAAATGATCATGGCTCATTGCCTTTCCCACATCCTTAATCCATGTTATCACATGCCGTACCTAGTCTACGTTACGTACGTTACCGAAATCTATACTGATCTCCTTTTTTCTTCATTTCAGTATTATCCTCGTTTTCTCACCATCCAGCCCAACCAATAGGATTTTTGTTTTACTCTCCGTAAAAATTCTCACACTCCACGTCATCGCGTTAATACCATACCATTTCATTCATACTGTCATCGCTCGTATCTCCGCCTGCAGTACCGTTTTATGGTCAGGTATTCGAAAGCCAATCTCAGTCCCAAGGTCCTCAATTTAATCCCCTCAGCCCAACTCTCTATCCTCAAGCTTTGCTAGTGTAGCATGAATTCCTGACGGCAGTACTAGAGTTCCGTCTATCAGAAACGGTGAAGATGACAGAAATGCCTCCCATACAACCTCAAGTGTCGTCTCGAGTATACGATCCGAAAGCTGATCCATTCCATACAGATTTCCTAGTGTTGTCTGGATTATACCGCTATGGTATGACTCGCTGCTATGCTCTATCCATTGTTCCTAGTCTCTTAGCCGGAGTGGCTGCCTCATTCCTAATCTGTTCATCTGTGGACCGGATATCTAAAATAGTCCCCAGTGTCCTAAAGGGCGCGGTCTTCAACCTCATCGCCCTTCCCATGCCAAGACAACATGTTCTATAAACCTGTTGTGATTTCTTAAGTTGCACTTTTCTCCATGACAGTCAACTAAACTACTGAGACGTAAGTAAGTTTTGGTCTAATCTAATCACTTCTCGTTCTTAATTTGAGAGTCTTCTCAGTACGCTATGAAGTGAAACTTTCAGTTCACTCACTCACATCACTCATATGAATTTGACCTTGTCGGATATTGAAATCGTTCTGTTGAGGAAACGTTACATGCCAAATAGGATTACGTTCGTCTTTCTGCTGAACAAGCAGATTTCAGTCTTCTCTGGGATAAGTTTGAGACCTCTAGGTTTAGCACAGTCATTTGCCATCTCCAAGAACTTTTCAACTTTCGACTCCTTAGAAGTATTGTAATATCGCTGAAAATCCCTCCTCAGTTAGCATCTGTAATAGGTTGTTTATGGTGGTCACCCATAAAAGTGGCGATAAAATGGCGCCCGGTGGCGTGCCCTGTGCTACTTTCTTATCTTTTTGTCATGTGAACAACAATTTATTCACCTGTTCCTTAGAATATGATTTATGCAGTCTCTAAGGACCCCGTACACTCTGTTCTGGTCTAAGGATTGGATCAGTGTGTCGGTCCGCACATTATAAAACTCCCCCTCGATACTGCCAATGTGTGCGTCTTAGCATAGAAGGATTCATCTACTTATACCCTACATTATCACTGTGGTACAGTGCATTTGTTTGTAACACCCAGAAGAAAGAGGGATAGAACCATTGATAAGTATACCGATCGACTCTGAATCACTTTCTGATTTGATTTAGCTATACCCGTCTGTCCATGTTAATTTTGTAAAATGTACAGCTCATAATTTTTGTCCGATCGTCTTGCAGGCATGTTTCGAGACGAAGTCTATTGAAATTGGAAAAAATCGGTCTGTGTCGGAAAACATGCTGACACACTGAAAGATCCAAGTAAAGACTACTGCAAAAGCTGTGATGACGTCTAGCAAGAAGAGCCCATAGATTATCTGCTGCGTGTGTGTCCCGCACTGCCAGTAAGAAGTTCCACTTTAGGTCCTGACTTCTTTCAGTACTTGTCCGATTTAGCGGATGTGAACATTCGTAAGTTGATGGGTTTTTTGAAGCGTTCTGAATGGTTCAGCGAATAGATTTCTTCTTCTTTTTCCTATCCCTGTGGTGTAAGATAGCACAATGGACGAAAATGTCTAATTTAGTATTCCACGTAAACTTGACTTAAGCTATGTTCCAACACACTATGATGCGGACTGGGAAACTGGTGGCAAAAATCAAAATTTTCATTTGCGCCGACGAAATTTTGAAAGAACCTATCTTACGTAAAACATTCCAACGATTTTAAATGCTACCCACTAAAATGTCAGATTTTTAGTTGAAGAGATACGACCGTTCAAAGTTGACTTTTTTGAGTTTGGTTCGATTTGAAGTGTTATATCTCGAAAACTAGTTAAGGGATTGCCAATTTTATACCCTCCACCATAGGATGGGGGTATACTAATTTCGTCATTATATTTGTAACTTCTCGAAATATTACTCTGAGACCCCGTAAAGTATATATATTCTTGATCGTCGATCTAGGCATGTCCGTCCGTCTGTCTGTCTGTCGAAAGCACCCTAACATTCAAAGGAGTAAAGCAAGCTGCTTGAAATTTTGCACGAATACTTCTTATATGTGTTGGTCAGTTGGGATTGTAAATGGGCTATATCGGTCCATGTTTTGATATAGCTGCCCTATAAACCGATCTTGGATCTTGAATTCATGAGTCACAGAGGGCGCAATTCTTATCCCAATTGGCTGAAATTTTGCCTGAGGTTTTTTGTAACGACTTTCAACGACTATGCTTATATTGTTAAAATCGGTCCATTACCTGATATAGCTATAGATAAACCCATCTTGAATCTTGTCTTCTTGAGCCACAAGATTTGGCTGAATTTTGGAAGAAGAGTTTTGTTATGATTTGCAACAACTGTGCCAGATATGGTTTTAATTGGTCCTGATGTAGCTGCCATATAAACCGATCTGGGATCTTGACTGCTTAAGCACCTAGAGGGCGTAATTATTATCCGATTTGGCAGAAATTTTGTACAACGGCTTCTCCCATAACCTTCAACTATATCGTCAAATATGGTGTGAATCGGTCTATAGCCTGATACAGCTGCCATATAAACCGATCTCCCTATTTTACTTCTTGAGCCCCTAAAGGGCGCAATTCTTATTCGAATTAGCTAAAATTTTACATAATGACTTCTACTATGGTCACCAACATTCAATTCAATTATGGTCCAAATCAATTTTTTTCTTTTATCTTTTGTTTGACTAAAAAGAGATACCTGGAGAATAATTTGACAAATGCGATCCATGGTGGAGGGTATATAAGATTCGGCCCTGCCGAACTTAGCACGCTTTTACATGTTATACCCACCACCGAAGCATTGGGGGTATATTCATTTTGTCATTCCGTTTGCAACACATCGAAATATCCATTTCCGACCCTATAAAGTATATATATTCTAGAGGGTGCAATTCTTATCCGATTTGGCTGCATAAGGTGTTTTGTTATGACTTCCATCAACTATGCTAAGTATGGTTCAAATCGGTCCGTAACCTGATATAGCTGTCATATAATCCGATCAGGGATCTTGACTTCTTGAGCATCTAGAGGTCGCAATTATTATCCGATTTGGCTGATTTGTACAACGAATACTCTCATGAACTTCAGCATACGTGTCAATTATGGTCTGATACAACTCCCATATAAACCGATCTCCCTATTTTAATTTTTGAGCCCCTTAAGGGAGCGATTATTATTTGAATTGGCTAAAATTTTACCAACATTCAGTTCAATTATGGTTCGAATCGGACGATTACTTGATATTATACCTCCAATATCAAAACAGTTCTTTCCTTTTATCATATGTTAGCCTAAAAAGAGATATCGGGAAAAGAACTCGACAAATGCGATCCATGGTGGAGGGTATATGAGATTCGGCCCGACCGAACTTAGCACGCTTCTACTTGTTCTTTTCTTTCTTGATTTATTGCTAAAACTGGTCATATAGTCATAGTGCCTTACGTGGAATATAAAACGGTCTATTCTGAGTTGTGTGCCTAGTAAAATAGGAAAAACAATATTTTTCAATCACTACAATGCGAGCTCTGATATTGGCTCCATCAGTGGATTAATAAAGATATTTAGTTGCTAGGTCATCTGTAGATCAATGCTGATGAAGCAATCGAAGACTTCTCCTTATTCGCTCACACCGAGAAAAAGCTGTGTGGTCAACGTTCTTCTTTTCCAATTGTTTTAAATTTGTATTACACTTTAAACTTGTTTGAATTCTTCTAAGTTAATACATTTCTGGCAAACAGCTCCAATTTATTCTCACTAAAGTTCCACGAAAATACATTTTAATTACGTATGAAAATTGTACACAAATGTGCAGTCAGAAAATTACGAATGATTTATCTTTTTTATCAGTTTTCCTCTTGTATTTTTATTTTACTTTATCTCTGCTATTTCTATGTATGTAGTTTTTTGTAATCTTTTAGTTTGCTAATTAAAATGATATTCCCAAATGCTTGTAGAACTATAATTTGCCTAGCCTTAAATAGTTTGGCAAATATGTATTTGTTAGTTTACATAATTATTTTAGTACACACCTAAAACAACTTTTTATGTCAACTTGATGTTTTTTTTACTTTTCATTTAAATTTATTTTATTTGTTGCTTAATTACTTATATATTTGTTTTCTGTACATATTACTCTTGTTTTTTGTTGTTTTTGGTAAAAATAAATTTTAATATTATAACTTGTGATTTTGGTATATTTGTGTCATTGAATAGTTTTTAGTATGTGTAGTTGTTTATCCATCTTTTTTTTGCATTATTATTAAAAAATACATTTATGTTTGTTTATTTACATTTGGTTATATTAAGTGTATCATTCGTAACTATTGCAACTATTTGTAAGAGTAACCCAGCAAATAAAGTAGGAACTAAATATTAAAACCAAAGGAGTTAATAATTAATGGGAAGACAAATTTTTAGTAAAAAGCACGAGCTATTCCAACAAACTAAAGCCACTTTAAATAAACTACCCTTTTATTATACCCACCACCGATGGATGGGGGTATATTCATTTTGCCATTCCGTTTGCAACACATCGAAAAATCCATTTCCGACCCTGCAAAGTATATATATTCTTGATTGTAGTAAAAATCTAAGGCGATCTAGCCATGTCTGACCGTCTGTCCGTAGCAATCATGATACAGCCTTTAAAAATGGAGACATTGAGCCGAAACTTTCCACATATTCTTTTCATACCCACCACCATAGGATGGGGGTATACTAATCTAGTCTTTCCATTTGTAACACCTCGAAATATTGATCTACGACCATATAAAGTATATATATTCTTGATCGTCTCGAAATTCTGATTCGAACTAGCCATGTCCATCCGTCTGTCGAAATCACGACAGCGGTCGAACGCGTAGAGCTAGCCGCTAGAAAGTTTGCACAGATACTTATATTGATGTAGATCATTGGGAAATTGCAAATGGGCCATATCAGTTCAGATTGGGATATAGCTCCCATATAAACCTATCTCCCGATATGACTTCTTGAGTCCCTGGAAGCCTCATCCGATTTGGCTGAAATTTTGCACATTGTATTCTGTTATGACTGCTTACAATGGAGCCCAAGTACAGTCCAAATCAGTGAAGAACCTGATACAGCTCCCATATAAACCGATCTCCCGATTTGACTTCGTAAGCCCCTGGAAACCTTAATTTTCATCCGATTTGTTTGAAAAATTGTACTAGTGTTATGACTCCCAACAACTGTGTTAAGTACGGTTCAAATCGGTCAAGAACATGATATAGCTCCCATATAAACTCTCGATTTAACTTCTTTAGCCCTTACAAGCCGCGATTTTTGTCCAATTTGGCTGAAATTTTGCATGTGGTCTTCCGTTATGACTTTCAACCACTGCGCAAAGTACAGTTCAATTCGGTCTATAACCAGATATAGCTTCCATATTTTAGCAGAATCCATGCTGGTGGGTTGCCAAAATTCGGCCCGTTCGAACTTAGCACGCTTTTACTTGTTTTGTCCAGAGGCAGATTAAGTTCGAAGATTGGCTATATCGGAATATATCTTGCTATTGGCTCGATAGGGACCGATCTGCTGATCAAAGGTCTTAGACCCATTAAAGCTAAAATTATTATCCGATTTCGCTGAAACTTGATACTTTGTGTGTTAGACCTCTTGACATCCTTGTTCAATACGGCCCAGATGGGTCCAGATTTACATATAGCTGCCATATAGACCGATCTCTCGATTTATAGTATTGGGGCCATAAAAGGCTAATTCATTGTCCGACTTCACAGAAATTTGGTATAGAGTGTGGTGTTAGGCTCTTCGATATCCCTGTTCAATACAGCTCAGATGGATCCAGATTTGGATATAGCTGCCGTATATACCGATATTATGATTTAAGGTTTTAGGCTCATAAAAGTCACCACGTTTCCTCAATAAGACGATTTCTATTTCTGACAAGGTCAAATACTTAGGAGTGATCTTGGACAGGACACTGAATTGGAAGTGTCCCATTCAGGAGCGTATTGAGAAGGCTCACAGATAGGCTCGAAATGGGGCCTGAATCCGAGGATAGATCACTGGCTCTACAGGAGCGTAAGTAGACCAATACTTACTTACGCCTCAGTAGTTTGGTGGACTGCTATGGAGAAAAAGTGCAACATAAGGATCATTCAACAGGTTCAGATAACACGTTGTCACTTGTCATAGGCGGAGCGTTGAGGATCACGCCCACTAGGGCACTGGATTCTATTCTAGATATCCGACCCATTGACATATATATTAAGTGTGAGGCAGCCACTGTTGCTGTGAGACTTAAGGCGATGGATAATGGATTGAGGATGGAAGCAGCTCATACCATGGCGGTATAATCGAGGCGACGATAGGAAACCTGGAAGGAAGGGAAGTGGTTTCTGATCGGATACCTGAGACGATACTTGAAGTCGAGTGCGAGGCACTGATGCCAGCTGCACAGTCTTAGACTGACGGAACCCTAGTATTGCCATCTGGAAGATCATGTTACATGGATGGAACAAAGCTAGAGGACAGAGTGGGCCTGGGGGTCAACATTGAGAACCTAAGGACTGAGCTCTGTTTTAGACTGGATGACCATAATACGGCCCTGCGGGCGGAGATCCGTTCGATAACGAAATGCGTTAGGTGGTGTGGTGCTAACTCGAGGAAGTCGAGTGTGAACATCTTTACGGACAGTAAACTGGCCATAAGGGCAATAACAACCAGGACAGTAAGTTCACGAATAGTCTTGCAGCGTAAGAAGGAGATTAACGCCTTCTCTGAGGATGGGAAAATCCGCATCGTTAAGGTGCCGGGCCATAACGAAATAAGGGGAAATGAAAGTGCAGACGATTTGGCGGTGAAGGTCAGAGGACTACCGTCAACAAACTTGGTTAACCCGAAGCCTTTCGGGTCGACGCAGTCCGAGTTAAGGGAGTAGGCGACGAATGCGCATGTGAGATCGCGAAAAGACGACGCTATTACTGAAAGGAAGTAAGAAGGAGGTCAGTATAGCTATTGGTACATCATAACGGGACACATTATGGGACACATAGGACTACGAGCTCACTTATGTAAAATCGGTGCGGCAAGTGATATCATGTGTAGGGCATGCGGGGAAGATGATGATACGTTGAAGCATTTCCTTTATCATTGGCCGGCTTTCGCGTTCAACAGATACCGGCACTTAGGTGGAGACACAATACCAGACATGAACCACCTTCGGGGAGTGATATTGAAAACAATTAAGGATTTTTAAGTAGCACGGAATTCCTAACTTAAAATGTTCTTTTTAGAGGTTACTTTATAGGTTTTAGAGCGCACAGCAAGCCGATTACTGGCTTAGGTGTATGTCCATAGTGACATGGGGCGGATTTATATCTGCACCCTATTTTGAACCAAATATAACCTAACCTATGGTTAAGATCGGGCTATATTTGGATATAGCTGCCATATAAACCGATCTGGGATTTTCTTGAGCCTCCAGAAGGCGCAATTATTAACTCAAATTGGCTGAAATTTTACACAATTCTACTATGGTCTCCAACATTCAATTAAATTTTGTCAGAATCGGACCTAAAAAGAGATATCAGAAAAAGAATTCGACAATTGGACGATCTATGGTGGGGGGTATATAAGATTCGGCCAGGACGAACTTATCACGCCTTTACTTGTTTGTTATTCTTTGTTCAATATTGATTGGCCATGTTGAAAAGTCTTACCTACTGGATGAAATGATCAAAATCCTAAAATACTGCCTACATCATTGTGATTGAACGCGTATCCAGTTTGATGTCTCAGATATTCTTCCAAAACCTAGGGCTAAAAGGGTCTTTACAGATCTCGATATCTTTTCCCGTCCCGGATGATATATTTAAATATGTCCAGTGTAAGTGTTCTTTTAATTGGCTCGTCCTCTACGCAACCTCATTAACAAATTATTACTGTATATGGAAGAAAAAGGTGAAAAAGTGGTGGCGTATGCTGATGACCTGACGAAAGTGATCTTGAAGTAAATCCGTCTTAGACGGAAGTAGTTCATTTCAGCAGAAGATACAAGTTAAACACAGTGGCACCTGTCTCCTTGGGAAGAGAGAATGTTCCATTTACACAGTTGTCAGACATACAATGCTATGCAGTGTTGTAGTCTGGCGGACGGCGCTTCAATACTCAACCAAAGGAAGGCTTTTTTGTGCACCAAAGCCGCACTGAGGACGACTCCATCTGATGCACTGCATTTAATGCTACATCTAAGGCCCCTGGTAGTTCTGGCTATACAAATTGCTGCTACCACTGCCGTGAGGCTAAGGCTGATTTCTCTTTAGCCATGTTGCGTCTACATACACTGTGTTATCCTTGATTCAATGTCCGATATTCCAGGCAGTGTGGATTACCACTATTCCTGATAGAACCGATTGGAACTACGAAATCCCTGGTAAAGGAAATTACATAATCTTTTATGGGGATGGTTCCAAACTAGACACCCAGGTGTGCTTTGTGGTGTTCTCCAACCACTGCAGTGTGTATCAAGCGGAGATCCTTGCAATTAAGGAAGTGGTGAAATGGCTAAGATATAACGTCATAGCGACGATTGGAATAAATATCTTCTCAGATAGCCAGGGAGCATTTAAATACCTGTATAAGGTATTTCTGAACACAAAAACCGACCTCGACTGTCGCAGATCTCTCAACGAGATGGCTGAACAGCTCAAAATTCACCTGGTCTGGGTGCCGGGCCACAGGGATATCCCAGGGAATTGTAAAGCGGATGAGCTTGCGATACTAGGAACTACCCTACACATTCCACGAAAACTGGAATCTATGAGTATTCCTCTAGCGAGATGAAAGATAAGTTTTCAGGGCCAGGTCCGAGGGACAACGAGAGATAGATGGTCACAAAGAGGGGGCTGTGAGCATTCCAAAACAATGTGGCCTAATCTAGACTTGGAGAGGTCTACCGCTTTGCTGTCACTGGCTAGAACAGACGTCCTATTCATTGTGTCTGTCATGACTGGTTACTGTTTCTTCGGAAAACATACTGACAGACTGAAGGTTGCCAGTAACGACCCAAAATAGTTTGCATAACATTCATCCAGTGGTGGAGGGTAAAAAAAACTATTTTAAGAAAACATTTTTAAGCTAATCATTAAATTCGTAGTTTTATAGAAAATGGATTTATTCGTCAGTTAGTCAACAATACTTCATTATAAAAAATTATTTTTTTTTATTTTTTATTTTATTTTACTGGGTTATATTTCTATTTCCACATTGATTTGTTTTGTAATTTTTTATTTTAAAATCATAAAAAATAGGCAGTACCAAGAATTGATGATAATAAGGTTCGACATGTGTAGCGTTAAATATACAAAACCTCATTGGAGTTATTTGCATAATTGTGTGGTTGATGGTTTTTTCTTCACTGGAATAATGCAACAATATATCCATATGAAAAGCAAAAAAAAAAAAATGGAAAAACAATAAAACTATCCTTCTACATGTTGGCTGGCATATATATTTACTAAATAATAGACAAATATGTTTTATGGAATTATGCTTACATAACCAACAAACCACACACAAGTTGTTCAGATGAACTGTTTTGGTATTTAATTAACTCCAATTAAACAAATAAAGTTATAAAAATATTCAATTTAAGTCATACATTAATTTTTCAGCATTGTTGGGTTCTTCACAATCGAAGGAAGCCATCATCAAATCTGCAAAGAGGCAAAAGAAATGGTAGAGGAATGGAATTAGTAAATGTGGCAAGTTAATTATGTACTAATTAGGTTGAGAATAGGGTGCGGATATTTATCCGACTTATGCCACGCCTTACATAGGCCAGTGATCGGCTTGTTGTGCGCTGTAAATATTAACAAGTAAAAGCGTGCTAAGTTCGGCCGGGCCGAATCTTATATACCCTCCACCATGGATCGCATTTGTCGAGTTGTTTTCCCGGCATCTCTTCTTAGGCTAAAAAGGATATAAGAAAAGAGTTGCTCTGTTATTAGAACGATATCAAGATATGGTCCGGTTCGGACCACAATTAAATTATATGTTGGAGACCTGTGTAAAATTTCAGCCAATTCGTATAAGAATTGCGCCCATTGGGGCTCACGAAGTAAAATAGAGAGAACGATTTATATGGGATCTGTATCGGGCTATAGACCGATTCAGAACATAATAAACACGTTTGTTGATGGTCATGAGAGGATCCGTCGTACAAAATTTCAGGCATATCGGATAATAATTGCGACCTCTAGGGGTCAAGAAGTCAAGATCCCAGATCGGTTTATATGGCAGCTATATCAGGTTATGAACCGATTTGAACCTTATTTGACACAGTTGTTGAAAGTAAAAATAAAATACGTCATGCAAAATTTCAGCCAAATCGGATAGGAATTGCGCCCTCTAGAAGCTCAAGAAGTCAAATCCCCAGATCTGTTTATATGACAGCTATATCAGGTTATGGACCGATTTCAACCATACTTGGCACAGTTGTTGGGTATCATAACAAAACATGTCGTGCGAAATTCCATTCCAATCGGATAAGAATTGCGCCATCTAGAGGCTCAAGAAGTCAAGACCCAAGATCGGTTTATATGGCAGCAATATCAGATTATGAACCGATTTGAACCATACTTGGCACAGTTGTTGGATATCATAACAAAACACGTCGTGCAAAAATTCATTCCAATCGGATAAGAATTGCGTACTCTATATGCTCAAGAAGTCAAGACCCTAGATCGGTTTATATGGCAGCTATATCAAAACATGGACCGATATGGCCCATTTACAATTCCAACCGACCTACACTAATAAGAAGTATTTGTGCAAAATTTCAAGCGGCTAGCTTTACTCCTTCGGAAGTTAGCGTGCTTTCGACAGACAGACGGACGGACGGACGGATAGACGGACGGACATGGCTAGATCGACATAAAATGTCGCGACGATCAAGAATACATATACTTTATGGGGTCTCAGACGAATATTTCGAGTAGTTACAAACAGATTGACGAAATTAGTATACCCCCCATCTTATGGTGGAGGGTATAAAAAAGCAAGCTGGAAAAAAATCTAAGGTTAATTTCGAATCTTGAAAAAAATTTTACTTGCAAATGTCGCTCTAATCCTATCAGAGTGTTGCACTTTTTACATTTTCAATCGAACATGTTCATATGCGGAACTTGAAGAGTAAAAAAAAAGAAAAACTTTATTGAATATGTTTTAAATTCTAATTAACTTTTTATTTCGTTTATAGAACTGTCAAATAAATATTCTTTAAAGCTGCATTAAATTTTGTGAAACCCATTTTTTTATTTAAATTCTTTTACATATAAAACAGAAACGCGGACAAAAAAACATTTTCAAACATTCAAACAAAATTTACTTTAATGACGGCAATCAGCTTTTTTGAGGCGATTGCCAGTATATATGATATTCAGTTTACGCCGCTATTTAGGTGTCGGTGTCTATGAAATGATAGCAAATGCATAGGCAAATGCAACTTTGCCCATGAACATTCCATTAAGGAACAGGGGCAAACTTCTCCCATATCAATGAGTGCTGTCCGATTCAAGCGATTTAAGCTCAATTACAAGTAAGAAAGGGTTAAATTCGGCCTGGCCGTATCTTATATACGCTCCCCCATGGATCGCATTTGACACATTTTTTGAGTTTATAGGAGACATCAAACAAGGGTCGAATCTTGGGAACCCACCACTTTGGATCCTGCTAAAAATTTATTCAAAATAAATTTAGTTGAAGGGCATAATTTTATTCTACGTACCAAACTTCTGTCAAACCAGCAAAAATTTAAGCTTCTAGGAACCGAATAAGGATGATCGAGAGACTGGTTTACATGGGAGCCATATGAGGATATAGACGGATTTGGACCGTATTTGCCACAGTTGTTGGAAGTAGAAACAGAACACACCATGCAAAATTTCTTGCTTGTAACGACTCAAGAAGTCAAATCGAGTGATCGCTTTATATGGGAGCTATATCAAGTTATATATCGATTTGGACCGTACTTAACACAGTTGCTGGAAGTCAAATCAGAACACTATGTGCAAAATTTCAGCCAAATCGTACAAAAATTGTGGTTTCCAGGGACTTAAGAAATCAAATCGGAAGATCGGTTTATATGGGAGCTATATCAGGTTATACTGATTTGGACCGTACTTGACACAGTCGTTGGAAGTCAAATCAGAACACTATGGGCAAAATTTCAGCCAAATCGTACAATAATTGTGGCTTCTAGGGACTTAAGAAATCTAATCGGAAGATCGGTTTATATGGGAGCTATATCAGGTTATAGACTGATTTGGACCGTACTCGGCACAGTTGTTGGAAGTCATAAAAGAACATTAAGTGCAAAGTTTCAGCCAAATCGGACAAAAATGTCGGCAATGCCAGACGATTTACATCGATATTAAATATCTGTGCAAAATTTCAAGAGGCTAGCTTTACGCATTCGACCTCTATCGTGATTTCGACAGACGCACGGACATGGCTAGATCGACTAAGAACGCCGAGAGGATCAAAAATGTATGTACCTTATTGGGTCTTAGACGAATATTTCGAAGTGTTACAAACGGAATGACCAGATTAGTACACCCCCGTCCTATGGTAGTGGGTAAAGGTTGAGGGAAGAGTAGCAATCCCTTACAGAATCACTTAGGCAATTCTAGCCCATTGCGATACCACAGTAGCGATAGACCAAGGCCTCTGGTGGGAATTGAACCCACGTCCTCCTTACTGGCAATCCGAGCACGCTACTAACTTGGTTACCGAGGCGCTTTGGTACAGTGTAAGAAATGCAACATTTTTGCATTCTCTTTAGGCAATACCATTACAAACGAAAACCAGTAAGGAAAGGCAAAAGTCGGACGAAGCCGACTATATAATATCCTATCACCAGCTAAATAAAACATCCCATGCTAAATTTTGTAATGATCGGACCAAAATTATGGCTACTACAGGTTAGGTTAGGTTGAAAAGAGGGTGCAGATATAAATCCACCCCATGCCACTATGGACATACACCTAAGCCAGTAATGTTGTGCGCTCTAAAAAACTATAAAGTAAACTCTAAAAAGAAAACTTTAAATTGGGAATCCCGTGCTACTTACAAAATCCTTAATTGTTTTCAATACCACTCCCCTAATTTGGTTCGTGTCTGATATTGTGCCTCCACCTAAGCACTAATATCTGTTGGACGCGAAAGTCGGGCAATCACAAAGGAAATGCTCCAACGTCTCATCATCTTCCCCGCATGCCCTACACATGCTATCACTTGCCGCAACGATTTTACATAAGTGAGCTCGTAGTCCTATGTGTCCCGTTATGATACCAATAGCTATACTGACCTCCTTCTTGCTTCCTTTCAGTAATAGCCACGTCTTCTCACGACCTGGATCCCACCATAGGATTTTCGCTGTCCTACTGACCGTTTCGCTGTTCCACAATGTTGCATGCGCATTCGACGCTCACTCCCTTAACTCGGACTGCGTCGACCCGAAAGGCTTTGGGTTAACCAAGTATATTGACGGCAGTTCTCTGGCCTTCGCCGCCAAATCGTCTGCCCTTTCATTCCCACTTACTCGGTTATGGTACGGCACACAAACAATGGGGATTTTGCCAACCTCAGAGAAGGCGTTAATCTCCTTCTTACACTGCAAGACTGTTCGTAACCTTACCGTCCTGGTTGTTATTGCCCTTATGGCAATTTTACTATCGGCAAAGATGTTCAGACTCGACGTCCTCGCATTAGCACCACACCACCTCACGCATGCCGAGATCGCCCGGATCTCCGCCTGCAGGACCGTATTATGGTCAGGCAGTCTAAAACAGATCTCAGTCCCTAGGTTCTCAATGTAAACCCCCAGACCTACTCTATCCTCTAGCTTTGATCCATCCGTGTAACATGATCTTCCTGATGACACTACTAGGGTTCCGTCAATCCAAGACTGTGCAGCAGTGCTTCGCATTCGACTTCAAGGTTCATCTCAGGTATCCGATCGGAAACCTTTTCCCTTCCTTTCAGGTTTCCTATCGTCTCCTTGATTATACCGCGATGGTATGAGCTGCTCCCATCCTCAATCCATTCTCCCATCGCCTTATTACAACCATAAAAAGTCATATGGGATGAAAGATATATGTGGGAGCTAAATTTAATTTTAATGAAATTTTGTACACATATTGGAACCTCAAATAAAACATCTCTCCGCCCCATGCCACCATACACCTAAGCCAGTGATCGGCTTGTTGTGGGCTTCAAATACCAAAAAGTAACCCCGAAAAAGAAAACTGAAGTCAGGAATTAAGAGTTGCTCACAAAATCTCTTATTGTTTTCCATACCAAGTTGAGTCATGGCTGGCATTGCGTCCCCACTTAAGTGCCGGTGTCTGTTAGCCGCGAAAGCCGGGCAATGACATAGGAAATACTCCAACGTCCCATCATCTATCCCACATGCCCTAACTACAATACACTGTCACTTGCCGCACCGATGTTGCATAAGTGAGCTCGTCGTTAGTACTACGTTGATACCGATAGCTTTACTGACCATCTGGTTACTTTCTTTCAGTAATAGCCTCTCCTTCCCACAATCCGGGCTCCCCATACAATTTTCGTCGTCCTATCAAACGTTTCGCCATTCCATAGTGTTACATGCGCTTTCGTAGCCCATGCTCTTAACTCGGACTGCGTCGACCCGAAAGGATTTGGGTTAACCAAGTTTATGAACGGCAGTCCTCCGGCCTTCACTGCCAAATCGTCTGATTTTTCATTCCCCTTACTCCACTATGGCCCGGCACTCAAACTATGTATAGTGCGATCCTCAGAGAAAGCGTTAATCTCCTTCATACAGTCCTGGCAGCCCGATTAAAGTGACCAACATCTGAGAGTCTTCTCAATACACTTCAGACAGTTTCCAGTCCTAAGTATTTGACCATGTCTCATATCGACATCGTTCTATTGAGGAAAATTGGCCCATCAAAATGTCTCACCTTCTGCTTCATGCAGTTTTCAGCATGCAGTTTTATGCCTTCTCTGGATTAATATTTAGGGCAGTTTTCAACATGCAGTTTTCAACATGCAGTTTTCAGCCTTCTCTGGATTAATATTTAGGGCCCTTAGATCTAGCCCAGTCGTCAAAACAGCAAAAATGTTAGCTGAAACAGCAGAATGTCTGTTGAAAATGGGTCAGCAGTAACTTGTTGCAAAAACAGCAAACATTTTCTGCTGTTTTCAAATTTTGAAAAGTTAAAAGACCCTTTCTCGTTTCTGCATAGTCGATTCGGATACTCTGCCCTTAGAAATCCATCCCTAGTAAGAATCTGTAATAGGTTATTTATGGTGGCCACCCATAGGAGTGGGTGGCCACCACTGTGGCGTTCTCTATGGCCCTTTCTCCCATATGTATTCGTCATGGGACCATACGACCTCTGGGGGATGTGCTAAGCATCCTCTAGAACAGTTTAAACCCCCCCCAAGAATGTTAAAAGCTATGTTGTATTCGATAAAATTTGTTGTATAAAAATTTTGTCGATAAAAATTTTGCGTACGTGTTGGCATCAAAGGATTTCTATATTTTGTGAACAACCTTATGCAGAGCGGTCTCCACGGACCTTCCCTTGACATAGGCATGCTGTTTGTATTTGAGCAGTTCGCTAAACGTCCTTAATGTCCGTGGTAGCCACCATGTGTTCCATACCCAGTAAAACTCTTTTTATTTTTATTTTCAGTGCTGCATTAAATGTCATGATTTTAACATAGGTCTGTTGCCGAAAAAAATCTAGGTTTTTCTTCAGCCATTTCAGTGAATTATATTCTCCTTTTATTAAAGAAGTATTGAAAAAAGTGGAATATAATTCACTGAATTGACTAAAGAAAACAAGAAAAAGCTCGTTAAGTTCGGCCGGGCCGAATCTTGTATACCTTTCACCATGGATCGCATTTAACTCGTTCTTTCAATGATTTTTTTAGTCATTCCGTTTGCAACACATTGAAATATTCATTTTCGACCCTGTATGCATACTTCGGATCGTCGTAAAATTCTAAGCCGATTTGACGATGTCCGTGTGTCTGTCCGTTAGTATGTCCGTCGGTTGTAATCACTATACAGTCTGTAATAATTGAGATATTGAGTTGAAATTTTGCACAGATATGCAGGCTAAGTCCTTAAGTGGGCCGAATCGGAATTTGGAACAGATACATCTTTTTGCTGCCACACAGACCGATCTGCCGATGAAGCCCATAAAAGCTTATTAATTACCCGATTTCGCTGAAATTTGTACAAGTAAAAAGGCGTTAATTTCGGCCGGGCCGAACTTTGGATACCCACCACCTCGGGCATATATGTAAACCACCTTTCATCAAAATCCGGTGAAAATTGCATACCTTATGGTCCATAGCAGTTATATTGAAATATGTTCCGATTTGGACCAAATACTAATAAGAACAAGTCATTGTTTTATTGTGCATAACAAAATATTGGTCTTTTTAGTAGCTATTTCCGAAAATAAACGAAAAGCCTAACATAAGTCACAGTGTCCAATTTCAGTGAAATCGTGTTATAAATGCGCCTTTTATGGGGCCCAAACTTTAAATCGAGATATCGGTCTACATGGCAGCTATATCCAAATCTGGACCGATTTGGGTCAAGTTACAGAAAAATTTCGAAGAGTTTAACACAAAGCACTGTCCTAAATTTCGGCAAAATCGGACAATAAATGCCTATGGGCCTATGACCCTAAATCGGAGCTAGAAACCTATTTGGACTATACTTGGCACGGCTGTTGGAGTCCATATCAAATGTGTACATGCAAAATTTCAGACAAATCAGGTTACAATGGCGCTTTCAAATCGAAAGATCGGTTTATATAGCAGCTATCGGACCATTGTTGGCCCAGTAATTGGAAGTCAGAACAGAACACCTCATGCGAAATGGTATAAGAATTGTGCCTTCTAGAGGCTCAAGAAGTCAAATCTGTAGATCGGTTTATATGGCAGCTTTATCAGGTTAAAACCCGATTTAGACCATTGTTGGGACAGTTACTAAAAGTCAAAACAAAACACCTCCACCACCTAGAGGCTCAAGAAGTCAAGAACCGAGGTTGGTTTATATGTCAGGTTATGAACCGATTTTGACTATTCTTGACGCAGTTATTGGAAGTCAAAACAGAACACCTTATGCGATATTTCAAATCGGGTAAGACTTATGCCCTCTAAAGATTCAAGAAGTTAAATCGGGAAATTGGTTTATATGGCAGTTATACAAAAACTTGGACCGATTGGGCCCACTCACAAACCCAACCGACCTATATCAATTGGAATAAATTGTCCAAGGCTTTCAGCGCCCAGCATATATACCTTGATTATCAATTATATACCGTACACCAGTTTGTCCAGTTCTTTGCCCGGTATCTCTTTATAAGCAACAAAGGATAATTTCATGCAAAATTTCAGCCAAATCGGATAAGAATTGCGTCGTCTGGAGGCTAAATACGAAGTATTTGTGCAAAATTTCAAGCGCCTAGCTTTATTCCTTCGAAAGTTAGCGTGCATTCGACAGACGGATCGACATGACTAAATCGACTTATATGTCAAGACGATCAAGAATATGTATTTTTACCTTTTTTGCACGTGCAACGTACTAAATTTCTCAGGAAAATTCCATTAGAAACAGGGGATACTTCTCTCATGTCAATGAGAGCAGTCCGATTAAAATTTAAGATTGATGATAAGGGGAGGCCCCTAATTTCGTCATTCTGTTTGTAACTGCTCGAAATATTCTTCTGAGACCCCATAAAGTATATATATTCCTGGTCGTCATGTCATTCTAAGTCGGTCTAGAAATGTCCGTCCGTCCTTCTGTCCGTCCGTCCTTCTGTCCGTCCGTCCTTCTGTCCGTCCGTCCTTCTGTCCGTCTGTCTGTCGAAATCGCTTGAAATCTTGCACGAATACTTCTTATTAGTGTAGTTCTTATCCGATTTGGCTGAAATTTTGCATGAGGTGTTTTGTTATGATTTCTAACAACTGTGTCAAGAGTGGTTCAAATCGGTCCATAACCTGATATAGCTGCCACATAAACCGATCTTGAATCTTGACTTCTTGAACTAGAAGTGTTTTGTTATGACTTTAAACAACTGTGCCAAATACGGCTTTAATTGGTCCATATCCTAATATAGCTTAAACCTTAAACATACCTGTCAAACATGAATCGGTCTTTAGCCGGATACAGCTACCATATAAACCGATCTCTCTATTTGACTTCTTGAGCCCCTAAAGGGCGCATTTTTTAATCGAATTGGCTGAAATTTTACACAACGACTTCTACTATGGTCTCCAACATTCAAGTCAATTATGGTCCGAATTGGATGATAACTTCATATTATGGCTCCAATATCATTACAATTCTTTCCTTTTATCATATGTTTGCCCAAAAGGAATACCGGGAAAAAACTCGACGAATGCGATCCATGGTGGAGGGTATATAAGGGTCGATCCGGCCGAACTTAGTACGCTTTTACTTGTTTTTATGCCAAGATCGAAAGGCATGGCGCATAGCGACACCACTTGGCAGATAAGTTTTTTTAATTTTAAGTTTTTTTTATCAATGTATCCAGCATTAGTAAGAGAATAACCACCGGTATTCATTTTTCTAATGTTCACGCCGGGATTTGAGTCCATGTGTTCGGCGTCATAGGCGGACATTCTAACCTCTGCGGCATGATGGCCTTCAACATATTCTTTACCTTTTTGTGTACCTCCCTTTTTAGGCATATCAACGTTTACTCTGCCATATACTTAAGGGAACTTTTTTCCATCTTGAGAGGACTTATTGAAATTATAATAGCATTTGAAATCAATACCCAAGGAATTTGAAAAGGTTAATTACACTTGACATGCCGATATATGGACAGGACTTATTGTCCCCACAAAAAAAAACACAACGTTAGATGCCTACTCCATAGGAACGATGGATGTCCCATGCGCTATGATTCACATACTTTTAGGGGATTACCTTCGAAATGGCAATAAAAAATGGTAAAAAATGAAATATAATCCATTACGAATAGATAAAATCCTTGCTCAAATAAACATTACAATATTCGAGGCAAATTTCAAGAGCAATTTTCATCTCAAGTTACTTGAAGCAAACAAGGAAACCATGACGGCAATGAAGATTCGGTCTGCTGCTGTAGCCATCCATGGTGGATGCGTAAACAAACACTCGTCCAATTCCACCGACAGAGAGGCGAGGAGAGGAGAGGATGAAAGAAAGCAGGCACGGCAGCTTGTACTTTTTGTTTATGTTCTGATTGAAATGTATATCATCCACTCAACGATGACCTTGTGTGGGAAGGTCGGACGTTGCCCATCACCGTCAACGTCACCCAACATCACTCCCACTGTATAGTAGCAAGATTTATTCTGCAATCTCGTTGGATTGCTGTGTTCCTATGGTGGCGGTGAGAGAGGAGGAGTCTACGCAAATAGAAATCCCATAAAGTGGAAACTTTCGAACAGACACAAAACAATAAAAAAAATTTTTGGAGAATTACACAACTTTAGTTTTGTCTATTGAGGCGGTACTTTGCATAAGGAATCCATTGGTTGGCCACATAATAATGATGTCATGTTTTTTTATTTCCCTATTTTTCTGAAGAAATGTAAAACATGGCAATAAATCATTGTGGTATTATATCTACTTTTCATTGAGCTAACCTGGATGCTCAACAGTAGCAGGAGCTGCAGAAGCAGCGACAGTGACATGAGAAGAAAAGCCCGTAAGACAACAAACTAGAAATGTCCGGATAAATATGCGGAAGCACTATGGACATTCCGGTGATCAATGAGCATAGTATAATTTTATTTTTGTCCATTTAGAATAAAATTCCCAAAACAGGCACATAAATTATCTATAATGTATCGGAAGTTTCATAAATTCTGGTTTTTTGGGACCTAAACCAGAGGAGAAAAAACCAAAATGCTAAGGTTTAATCATCATTTAATTTAGAAGTAAAAGTGTAGACATTTTTAAAGAATAACACTATCCTTAAAACATTTGAACGCTTATCTGAAGTAGGGTCAATATTTTTGCGGATAATCCAATTTGAAGACCATCATTAGTTGCTGGCTCTACAGAAGTGGCAACACTCGAAGAAAGCACAGGTTTTGCAATTTATAGAAAGCGAGAACGGAAATCGAGACTTATGTATATTCTGCCCACAAGCCAATATATCAGCAAGATCAAGACAATGTATTGCTACGATTTACAAATATCATACGAGGGTATGAATATCGTATTTATACAAATCCTAGGTGGGAACAGTTATTGCTCGATAAGAACAGCTATGTTTTTGTTGGACAAAAGATACCTAGACCAGCCTATCTGAGATATACATGTAAAATTGCAATTTTTTGCCCATGAACATACCACTAAGGAACAGGGGCAAAGTTCTCACATATCAATGAGTGCAGTCCGATTCAAGTTTAAGCTCAATGATAAGGGGCCTCCTTTTTATAGCCGAGTCCGAACGGCGTGCCGCAGTGCGACACCACTTTGGAGGGAAGTTTTACATGGCATAGTACCTCACAAATGTTGCCAGCATTAGGAGGGGAAAACCACCGCTGAAAATTTTTTCTGATGATCTCGTCAGGATTCGAACCCAGGCGTTCAGAGTCATAGGCGGCCATGCTAACCTCTGCGCTACGGTGACCTCCAGGGATATATATAATTCTTACTGAACAACAAGTAAGAATTAGTTAGTGCTACGAAAAGTCGAACTTGGTTTTGGGCATTCACTTTTATTGAGCAGGCCAACTTTTGAAGGAGTGAAATTTTGCACAAATACTTCTTATAGGTGTAGGTCGGTTGGGATAGTAGATGGGCCAAATCGGTCCATATTTTGATATAGCTGCCATACAAACCGATCTTGGGTCTTGACTTCCTGAGCCTCTAGAGGGCGCAATTCTCGTCCGATTTGGCTGAAATTTGGCAGGTAGTTTTTTGGGTTTTTCGGTCCATATTTTGATATAGCTGCCATACAAACCGATCTTGGGTCTTGACTTCCTGAGCCTCTAGAGGGCGCAATTCTCGTCCGATTTGGCTGAAATTTGGCAGGTAGTTTTTTGGTATTACTTCAAACAACTGTGCTAAGTATGGTCAAAATCGGTTTATAACCTGATATAGCTGCCATATAAACCGATCTTGGTCTTGACTTGTTGAGCCTCTAGAGGGCGCAATTCTTGTCCAATTTGTCTAAAATTTTGCAGGTAATGTTTTGGTATCACTTCCAACAACTGTGCTAAGTATGGTCAAGATCAGTTAATAGCCTGATATAGCTGCCATATAAACCGATATTGGGTCTTGACTTCTTGAGCTTTTAAAGGGCGCAATTCTTATCCGATTTGGCTGTAATTTTGTATGAAGTTTTTTATTATGACCTTCAACAACTGTGCTGAGTTTGGTTAAAATCGGTTCATAACCTAATATAGCTGCCATATAAACCGATCTTGGGTCTTGACTTCTTAAGCTTTTAGAAGGCGCAATTTTTATCCGATTTGGCTGTAATTTTGTACGTTGTGTTTTGGCATCTCTTCCAACATTTGTGCATAGTATGGTCCAAATCGGTCCATAACCTGGTATAGGTGTCATATAAACCGATCTTGGATCTTGACTTCTTTAGCCGCTAGAGGGCGCAATTATCATCAAATTTGGCTTAAATTTTGCGTGAGGTGTTTTCATATGACTTCCAAAAACTGTGATTAGTATGGCGCAAATCGGTACATAACCTGATATAGCTGTCATATAAACCGATCTGGCATCTTGACTTCTTAAGTCTCTATAGAAAGCAATTCTCATCGGATTGAGCACAAATTTTGTACAACGGCTTCTCCCATGGCCTTCAATATATCTGTTCAATATGGTCTGAATCGATCTATAGCTTGATACAGCTCCCATATAAACCGATCTCTCGATTTTGCTTCTTGAGCCCCTACAAGGCACAACTCTTATCCGAATGAACTGAAATACTACACAATGTTCTGCATTCAATTCATTTCTGGTCCAAATCGGACTATAAGTTGATATACAACTGTGCCAAATAGGTCCAACTCGGTCTATAACCTAATAAAGCTCCCATATAAACCGGTCTCCCGATTTTACTTCTTGAGCCCATACAAGCAGTAATTTTTGTCCGATTTGGCTGAAATTGAGCAAGCCGTGTTTTGTTATGACTTTAAACAACTGCGCCAAATACGGTCCAAATCGGTGTATAACCTGATATAGCTCTCATGTCAACCGATCTCTCGATCATCCTTTTTCGATTCCTAGAAGTTTTAATTTTTGCTGGTTTGAAAGAATTTTTATTTTGTTACTATGCCTTTTTGGGCTTATTTGGTCTGAATTTATTAAATGAAAATACAATAAAAAGAATATTTATTTAATTTTTACTCGACTTTATTTTGCATAAATTTTTAGCTAAATCCATGGTGATGGGATTCCAAAATTCGGCCCGGCCGATCTTGGCACTCTTTTATTTGTTATAATTGCAACCGTCTTACACTAATAAGTAGTATTTGTGCAAAATTTCAAGAGTCTACCTATAATCCTTCGAAAGTTAGCGTGTTTTCGACAGGCAGCCGGAAGGACGGACGAACAGACGGAAGAACATGGCTAAATTGATTCAGAATGTCAAGAGGGTCAAGTATATAAATATTTTGTTGAGTCTCAGATTAATAGTTCGATTTCTTATAAACGTAATGATGAAATAAATATACCCAATCCTATAGTGGAGGGTAGTGGAAGAGCTTAACACAACTCACTCTCTCAAATTTCAGCGAAATCGGACAATAAACGAGCCTTTAATGGCCCCAAAACCTAAAACCGAGAGATCGGTCTATATGGCAGCTATATCCAACTCTTTACCGATCTGTGCCATATTGCAGAAGTATGTCAAGGGGCTTAACTTAACTCACTGTACCAAATTTTGGCCACATCGGACAATAAATGCGTCTTTTATGGACCCAAAACCTTAAATCGAGAGATCGGGTATATGACAGCCTTATCCAAATCTGAACCAATCAGAGCCAAATAAAAGAAAGATGTGGAAGGGCCTAAGACAACTCACCGTCCCAAATTTCAGCAAAATCGTATAATAATTGTGTTTTTTATGGGCCTAAGATCCTAAATCGGAGGATCGGTCTATATCCAAATCTGGACCGACAGGGCAGCTATATCCAAATCTGGACCGATCTAGACCAAATTGAAGAAGGATGTCGAGTGGCCTAACAGAACTCACCGTCCCAAATTTCAGCAAAATCGGACAATGAATGCACGTTTTATGGGACCAAAACTTTATATCGGCTGATCGGTCTCTTTGGCAGCTATATCCAAATCTAGACCGATCTGGGCCAAATTGAAGAGGGATGTCGACTGACCTAACACAACTCACTGTCCCAAATTTCAGCAAAATCGGATAATAAATGTGGCTTTTATGGGCCTTAGACCCTAAATTGGCGAATCGGTCTATATGAGGGCTATATCAAGATATAGTCCAATATAGCCCATCTTCGAACTTAACCTGCGTATGGACAAAAAAAGAATCTGTGCAAAGTTTCAGCTCAATATCCATATTTTTGAAGACTATAGCGTGTTTTCAACAGACAGACGGACGGACATGTGTAGATCGTCTTAGATTTTTACGCTGATCAAGAATATATATATTGGGTTGCCCAAAAAGTAATTGCGGATTTTTTAAAAGAAAGTAAATGCATTTTTAATAAAACTTAGAATGAACTTTAATCAAATATACTATTTTTACACTTTTTTTCTAAAGCAAGCTAAAAGTAGCAGCTGATAACTGACAGAAGAAAGAATGCAATTACAGAGTCACAAGCTGTGAAAAAATTTGTCAACGCCGACTATATGAAAAATCCGCAATTACTTTTTGGGCAACCCAATATATAGTTTATAAGATCGGAAAAAGATATTTCGATATTTCCATCCTTCGGTTGTGGGTATAAAAAAATTCGCCCCTCGAAGGAGGACACACAACAGATACCTTACACTTAAGTTTATGCAGAGAGATGGGTAATCTTAACGTTGACCATGGAAATTTGACTTGATTTGGCTAAAAAAAAGCTTGCAGGATACCTTAAGGCTCTTCTTAAGCCATACTATAGGCGGTCCCTAGTTTATATAAGAGATATATAAACCGTCATATGAACCGAATTCGCGATTTGACCTTGTGAACAATTCTTACTTTGGACTAGAAAAACTATTCGCATAAAACCACAGCTGCGGCTCGACAAGCCAAAATCATGCTCATCAGATTATTAAGTTTATGGTTCTATTAAACAGTTCAAACACATTGGTATTTGAGAAGGGCGTACTTGGAGTGTTTGAAAATAATGTTCTTCGTAAAGATATGTATATAGGTATTGTATTAACCAAGAGCTATTTGAGCAGCGTATACTGACAATTAGCCATTGTTCCTGCAATAAAGTCATATAAACATAGAGATTGAAACTTAGACTTAGTAAAGGAACATATGTTTGTCGAAATTTATTGTCAGCAATGTTGAATAGAGGGCATAACACGTGTGTTTAAAAATTGCTTACATTCTTTTAATATGACACATATTTCGTTTAAGCAACCTCAGTAGGTCGATTATAGATACAGGAAGTTGGTTTTGACCTAACAACCATGTAAATGGCTTTACTTTCAAGGGCTTGTGTGAATTTTTTATATAGTCCCATTTGGGTTATGATAATTAATTTTATCCTTGTTAACAATTTCGAACCCCCATTTTGTCATTGGCTGTTCCTGCATAAATTTGTAAGGTTTTGTGCTCAACAAGTTTTTAGCGTGGCCTTTTTTGACATTTTTTTTTTGCTGTTTTGGTTACTGGTTTTTAATCTAAAACTGTGCAAACAATGAATAACAGCGCTAGAAGCACATTTAAGCCATCATCATTGATGTTAGTGGCTTTTGTTGTGGTCGCCCGAATGTTCCACTTGAATAGGCCTTGCGGTGGGGGTGTTCGCTGCATGGGCAGACAATTAATGGATTTTGTTGCCAACAATCGGCCAACCAAAACAATTTAGAAGCACTAAAAATGCTTTGCTGGTGATTTGTTTTTCCATTTTTTTTCTAGTAGCAAGTAATGAAAAAAATAGTATTTGGTTTTAGGAATAAACAAAAAACTCACCAAACCGAAAAAAATGCAAACACTTTAATGGCTCTATGAAATTGCATGGCAAATATATTGGGCATACAAAAGACAGAATATGCTGAAGCATACATATGTACATACATGCTAAAAAGGGTTATTAAACGATGTCAATAGGTTGGTTTTATTTACCCAGGAAGCGCATTTTTTCGCTTATTTTGTATGGAGAAAAAAATATACTAAGCGGCTTGCCGTTTTACCGGCTATTTAATGCTGGTTTTTAATGGCATTGTTGGTAAACGTGTAAAATAGAAAACAATCAATCTGAATGGCAATGACTAAAATATTGGGTTGCCCAAAAAGTAATTGCGGGTTTTTTAAAAGAAAGTAAATGCATTTTTAATAAAACTTAGAATGAACTTTAATCAAATATACTTTTTTTTACACTTTTTTTCTAAAGCAAGCTAAAAGTAACAGCTGATAACTGACAGAAGGAAGAATGAAATTACAGAGTCACAAGCTGTGAAAAAATTTGTCAACGCCGACTATATGAAAAATCCGCAATTACTTTTTGGGCAACCCAATAGCAAAAAACGAGGCGTATAATTAATGATTAAATCTTCTGGAATTCAAATATTGCTTTGCTACGAATTTGATTAAAATCACAGTTATGAAGACCCTTTTGTTATACCCGCCACAATAGGATGGGGTATACTAATCTAGTCACTCCGTTTGTAACACCTCGAAATTCGAAAATCGAAAAGCTAGGACCCCATAAAGTATATATATTCTTGATCGTCCCGACATTCAGAGTCGAATTAGCCATGTCCGTCCGTCCGTCTGTCGAAATCACGATAGCTGTCAAACGCTTGAAATTTTGCACAGATACTATTGATGTAGATCGTTGGGGATCCCAACCGGGCCATATTGGTTCAGATTTGGATATAGCTCTGATATAAAATGATCTCCCGATTACACATCTTGAGCCCCTGAATACCTCAATTTTCATCCGATTTGGCTGAAATTTTGCACATAGTTCATTGTTGTGACTTCCAACAACTGTGCTTAGTGCGATTTAAATACGTCAAGAACCTGATAAAGCTCCCATATAAACCGATATCCCGATTTGTTTTAGTTTAGTTTTCTGTTACGACTTTTAACAACTGTGCCAAGTTCGGTTCAAATCGGTCAAGAACGTGATATAGCTTCCATATAAACCGATCTCCCGATTTGATTTCTCGAGCCCTTACAAGCCGCAAGTTTTGTGCCATTTGGCTGAATTTTTGCACATAGTGTTTTGTTATGACTTTCAACAACTGTGGCAAGTACGGTCCAAATCGGTCTATAACCAGATATAGCTCCCTTATTTTAGTAGAATTCGGCCCGGCCGCACTTAGCACGCTTTCAATTGATTTTTTTACACCCACCGCCGAAGGATGCGGGAATATTCATTTTGCCATTCCGTTGCCACATCGAAATATCCATTTCCGACCCTAAAAAGTATATATATTTTTGATCAGCGTAAAAATCTAAGACGATCTAGACATGTCCGTCCGTCTGTCCGTTTGTCTGTTGAAATCACGCTACAGTCTTCAAAAATAGAGATATACAGCTGAAACTTTGCACAGATTCCTTTTTTGTCCATAAGCAGGTTAAGTTCGAGGATGGGCTAAATCGGACTATGTCTTGATATAGCCCCCATATACACCGATCCGCCGATTTAGGGTCTTAGGCCAATAAAAGCCACATTTATTATCCGATTTTGCTGAAATTTGGGACATTGAGTTGTGTTAGGCCCTTCGATATCCTTCGTCAATTTGGCCCCAATCGGTTCAGATTTGGATATAGGTGCCATATAGACCGATTTCTAGATTTAAGGTCTTGGGCCCAAAAAAGGCGCATTTATTGTTCGATTTTGCCGAAATTTGGAACAGTCCCCTTCAACATTCGTCTTCAATTTGGTTTAGATTGGTCCAGATTTGGATATAGCTGCCATATTGATCGATCTCTCGATTTAAGGTTTTGGGCCCATAATTGGCGCATTTATTGTCCGATGTTGCAGAAATTTTGGACAGTGGGTTTTGTTAGGCCCTTGGCTTTTCGACATCTGTGTCGCATATCGTTCAGATCTGTCTATATTTGGATATGGCTGCCAAAAGGACCAATATTTTGTTTTACAAAATTGAACAATGACTTGTACTTATTAGACCACTCAATGCCTGTGTCGAATTTGGTTCAAACCGGACCATATTTCGATATAGCTGATATGGGAGCATAAATTATGCATTTTTCACTGGATTATGATGAAAGGTGGTTTACTTATATACCGAAGTGTTGGGTATCCAAAGTTTGGCGTGGCCGAACTTAACGCCTTTTTTACTTTTTGTTGAAAAACTTTTCTATTGCTCTTAAAAAATCACCCGTTATGTATTTCATCCGGTATGCCCTTTAAGGCTGTAGAAGCTACAATTTTGGTCCGATCGTTACAAATTATTGAATTTTATTATCAAATGTGTGCTCTGTAAAGAAAGTTCATAGGGCGCTTCTTCCATTTTATAGCGAAGCTCATTTTTTGCTCAATGGGTACGTAAATAAGCAGAATTGTCGATTTTGGAGTGAAGATAATCCAGAAGTATTGCAAGAGCTACCACTGCATACAAAAGAAGTCACAGTTTGGTGCGGCTTATGCACTGGTGGCATCATTGGACCGCACTTCTTTAAAGATGATGCGAATCGTAAAGTAACTGTGAATGGTGAGCGCTATCGGGAGATGATATCCAACTGTTTTTGCCCAAAATGCAAGAGCTTGACTTGCATGACATGTGGTTTCAACAAGACGGTGTCATATGCCACACAGCACGCGTAACAATGGAGTTACAACAATGGATATACAAAATACCAATATTTTGTTATACACAATTTTATTACCAAACGGATTTGGTAATAAAATTTAATAATTTGTAAGCGTTGTTCGTTTCCAAGCCGATTCATGGCTAAATTATAGACCAAGCTGAAGACCTTTGTATATATATATATATATATATATATATATATATATATATATATATATATATATAGATATATATATATATATATATATATATATATATATAACTGACAATCAGATGAAAATTGTGACCTGTAGTTTGTACACAAATTAACATGGACTGAAGGACAGACACTCGGACATAGCTAAATCGTATCAGAGAGTGAATCTGAGTCGATCAGTATACTCATGAATGGGTCTATCTCTCTTCCTACTGGTTGTTACAAACAAATGCACTAAGTTATAACACCTTGTTCCACAGTGGTGGTGTAGAGTATTAAAAAACCGATTAACCGCCATCAAAACACGGGTTTTTTGGTTTCTGACCATTTTTCTAAAATCAAAATTTTCGTTTTTGACAATCCTGATAACTTAAATATGCATTTTGACAGGATTGCGATCTATAGATGTCTACAGTAAAGTTGGTCAAGGAGCTCAAGAAGGTGTTCTGTCTTCAATTTTTGGGAATACAGCCATTTGCCCATGAACATTACATTAAGGAACATGGGCAAACTTCTCATATATCAGTGAGTGCTGTCCGCTTCAAGTTAAAGCTTATTGATAAGGAAGCTCTTTTTTATCTTTGGGGAGAAGTTTTTATATGGCTTCTACGTATGCATGACATAGTACTTCACGGAACATATTTTCTGATGTTCTCGCCAGGTATCGAACCAAGTCGTTCAGCGTCATATGCGGACATGCTAACCTCTGCGCTACGGTGACCACCGTATGTAACTCACCCTATCCAACTAAATACAGTAGTTCAAAGGAAAGGAGTAACATGCAGTATTTGAGCTACGCAGTTATCAATGTTCATTTTAATAACCTTTCATCTTATAAATATGCATGTGGCCCTATGTGTGAAAAACTTTGTTTAATTTACATCGCAAACAATGTGTATTTTGCATTTGCTTTTTTTCGGGCTAGGCTAAATTGTTATTTGTTATTTAAATGGGCAGCATGGAATAAATATTTATTGTTATGCCACCAAATGCAACAAATCTGGTCACTGGCCAAAGCCTTTCAAACAAACTAAAATAACAAAATAAACTAAGCTGTGTTGCGTTGCGTTGTCCTCTGCAGTAAAGTCGTTTAAGCTTTTGCCATTTTGCAGAATCGCAATGTTTTAAAATAGAATACAAAAAGAATAGAAAATAGTGAACTTTGTTGTGCCAACGCAGCATTTAAAAACTATCTTAAAAAGCTGCCTCTCTACAACAACAGCCGTTTAGCCGGCTAGGAAGGTAGGTAGGTAGGTAGTAAATATTTATTTTGTAACCTCTTATATGTGTTTGTGCATTTATAAATAAATCTGTGAACTTTAATGCTAACAGAGAACATTGTATTTAACAAACACTTGGCATTTTGCTCTCGAAAGTTTTGAGTGTTAAATACTTCAAGGCAGTAGCAGTAACCTTCAGTTTCGCTTGCCATCACCACCGCCAGTGAGATGGTAAATGACCATCTATGACAGCACATGGACAGGAATGCAGTAGCCCTTAAGCACGAGAGGGTCTACGTCATATTTGTGACTTTTGAGAAGTAAATGAAAAAGGTATAAACGAGAGTGATCAATATGCCAACAATGTTTTAAAACTGAGAGTTTTAACTATTGGTAAAATTAGTTTTTCAAAATTTTTTAAAAATATTTCACCCATAGGAAATAATAGCTCAAGACGACCTGCATATCCTTTGATTGAGTTTTTGAGATAACATTAGCTTAGCCTCTATACTTTTGTTCCATTATGAATGTATGAAAGAGATGTGTAAGGCAGGAGGAGCCGATGGGTTACCAGTAAAGCTATTTTAGACCGGAAGAAACTCGATGTTGAGGTGGTGTGCATTAACTTGCTTGCGCTGTTTTAAAGAAATCTAATATATGTGACACCAACTATACTAGAAAACCAGTAAGGAAAGGCAAAAGTCGGGCGGTGCCGACTTTATAATACCCTACACCTACACTATAGGTGCAAATTGGGAGCTTTATCTAATTCTGAACCAATTTGGATGGATCTCGACCTGATGTTTTCAGATGGGTTATTATATTATTGATGATAAAATTAGCATTTTCATTGATAGGTAAGAAACTTACATAGTAGCCCTCGCATGTCCCCTAGACCTTAAAAGCTATATTAAAATATAGGCCTACCTGGACCAAATATGCACGAATGTCAACACAGCTCACTGAGCCGAATTTCTTGGCATTCGGACTATAAATGCTCTTTTTATGAGTCTAAGGACTTTAAGCGGTAAATAAAGGTGCTATATCCAGATATTGACTGATTTTGGCCATATTAAATACAGAAATCGAAGTGCCTAACACTGCTCACTATGCCAAATTTCAGCAAAATCGGGTAATAAATGGTGTTTTTTCGGGCCGAAGATCGGGAGATCAGTCTATATGACAGCTATATCCGAATATGGGCCGATCTGGGCCATATTGAGTACGGATGCCGAATTGCCTAACAAAGCTCACTGTGCCAAATTTCAGCGAAATCCTATAAAAAATGCGCCTTCTATAGCCCCAGGAATTTAAATTGCTAGAACAGTATATATGTCAGCTATAACCAAATATCCAAATCTAGAACATACTCAATACGAATGTCGCGCGGCCTCACACAACTAACTGAGCCAACTTTCAAATGAAACCGGATAACCGGCCGGGGTCGAATCTTGGGAACATACCACCATAGACTCTGCTAAAAATTAATTGAAATTAACTTAGTTAAAGGGCATACTTGTACATTGCGTATCATTGCGTTTCTGAGGATCGTAGCAGACTAATCGAGAGATAGATTTATATGGGAGCAATATCAGGTAAAAGAACGCCGTGGACAACACTTATCACCAATGTTAAAAGACATGATAGAACACTAAGTGCGAAATTTCAGCCAAATTTGATAACAATTGCGGTTTCCGGTTTTCAAATCAGGAGAGCAGACCAGTTTGGACCGTACTTGACAAGGTTTCTGCAGAGGCTCAAGATATCAAATCCCACCGATCTACACCCATAAGAAGTATCTCTCCGAAGTTTCGAGCGTTCGAATGTTATCATGATTAAGATAGACGGTCAGACGGACGGACATGGCTAGATCGGCTTAGAATGTCAAGACGATCACGAATATTTTTACTTCATAGGGCCCCATACCAATATTTCGAGGTGTTACAAACGGACTGACCAGCATCCTATGGTGCTGGGTATAAAAACGAATCTACCCGTGCTCGGCCTTCTTCAACTCTGACGCGTTATCGGCGCCAGGATAAACAGTGTTCTGTACCGCGAAATACTCGGCCATAGGGTCTTTGATAACTCCGCAAGCCACAGCGTCAGACTACGTCTTATATGCGCGGTCATCGTATAGGGCGATCACGCTATGAAGAGGATCGCACAGCGTAGGGCTCCTTGATTCCGTGGCAAGATCAGCGCTTATCAGCTATGTATATCTGACCCAGGTGCCAGCAGATACAAACAGTCTTTCCCATGGTTCGAAGAACCTCCTTGCAACTTCTAACCAATCTTGAATTCACATTGTCCACATTATATATAACGTGACAGTCAAATCAGGCTGCCAATCCAGCATCGATATCGTCTAATGTACCTTCAGGACCACAAAATCTTCCGTCTGCAAGACGCTGCACCCATCTAAAAGCCCCTGAAAATTTCCCGATTCTAAGAAATTCAATCAAGATATTTGACCCGGTGACCTCTTCAATTTATTGCAGATTACCCTGGACGTAGGCAAGAACATAGATAGGCTCAGAAATACTGAGCTTTTGTTAGTGTGGTTACCACTGATTTAAACTCATCCAAAGATACAGAAGGTCCTCAAAAGGGTTGGGTACCTAAAGCCCTCAGATCCCTTTTCGACAAAACCATATCCAGCTCGTTAACAAAGAAGGACTCACTGGGTATATAATCATACATGCCGCACATAGCATGCCGCCAATCCGCTTTCCCATCCTTCAGCAGAACAGAAGGATGCTCAAAGTTTGAGGAGTACCAACTGACTCCCGTACCTTAATCTAGTAGCCTTAAGACGATCTTCGTTGCCACACACCTGATACATAGGTGCAAAGTCCTAAGATCGAGAATGACATTGGTGCCTCTCTCGGGGCACTTTTCATTGCTTCAGAGATCAACACCGATGCGGTAGCCTGTACCTTCTCTATCGAAATGAGGAGAGCATAGTTCTTCAAAGCTCGATGACGCACCAGCCATTGTGAGAATCGGCCTAAAAACTGCCGTAATCATCCAGTGTACCGTCTTCGGCCTTTACTTCGAAAGCACGCTAATTTTCGAAGGATTAAAGCTAGGCATTAAAATTTTTCCACAAATACTTCTTATTATACCCCCCCCCCACCGTAGGACAGGGGGTATATTAATTAAGTCATTCCGTTTGCAACTCATCGAAATATCAATTTCCGACCCTACAAGATATTGAGCTGAAATTTGGCACAAATACGTCTTTTTGATGCACGCTAGTTAAGTTCTTGAACCGGCCAAATCGGACCATATTTGGATATAGCTGCTATATATACACATCTGCCGATGCTATATATACCGAAATGCCCATAAATGCTTTATTTTTTAATCCGATTTCACTGAAATTTCAAATAGTGATTAGCTTAAGGCTTCTCGCCGCCTAACCCAAATATAGTTCAGATCGGACTATATTTAGATATAGCTGCCATATTGACCCATTTCCCGATAAAGGGTCTGAAGCCCACAAAAGATTTATTTATTACCCGATTTCGCTGAAATTTTAAACAGTGGGTTATTTTAAGCCTCCCGACATCTGACTTAAATATGGATTAGATCGGTCTATGTTTAGACATAGCTGTCATATAGACCGATCGGCCGATTAGGGGTCTGAAACCCATAAAAGTTTTATTTATTACCCGATTTCGCTGAAATTTGAAACTGTAAGTAGGTTAAGGCCTCCCAACATTCGACTTAAATATGGTTCTGATCGGACTATATTTAGGTATAGCTGCCTTATAGACCGATCTGCCGATAAGGGGACTGAAGCCCATAAAAGCTTTATTTATTTCCCGATTTCGCTGAAATTTGAAACAGTGAGTTGTTCTGAGCCTCCCGATATCCGACTTTAATATGGTTCAGATGGGTTTATATTTGAATATAGGTGCCAAAAAGACCAGTATTTTGTTCTACAAAATTGAATAGTGAGTCATATGTACATTGCACCACTCAATGTCTGTGTCGAATTTGGTTGCATAAGTTATCCAATTTTCACCGGATTATGACGGCAGGGGGTTTTAGATATATACCCGAGGTGGTGGGTATCCAAAGTTCGGCCCGGTCGAACTTAATGCCGATTTACTTGTTTTTGTCTCGTAATAACTATGCCAAGTATGGTCGAAATCGGATCGTAACCTGATATAGCTCCCATATAAAGCGTCTTCATTGCTTCTCCCATGATCTACAACGTGCATGCAAAATATGGCACGATATATAGGCTGATATAGCTTCGGCATAAACCGATTTTACTTCTTGAGCCCCTAAAGAAAGTAATTCTTAACCGATTTAGCTAACACAACTATAGTCTCCAACATTCAATTCAATTATGGTACGAATCGGTCCATAAATTGATATAGCTCCAATAGCATAGCAATTCTTATCCATTATCATTTGTTTGCCTTTAAAGAGATACCGGGGGCAAAGAACTTTACAAATGCGATCCATGGCGGAGGGTAAATAAAATTCGGCCCGGTCGAACTTCTTTTTAAAAAAAATTTCCGACATCATTCTGATAACTGAAATCCTCAATTAGATCACATTCAAGTCTTTCTATTTTTCTTCTCTTTTCGCGAAATACATGTTTCTTCTTCCTCCTTTCCTCCAGATATCGCCCTTTTGCTTAGAGAGTTGTTTTCTAATTATTACATTACTAAGGCCACCGTAGCGCAGAGCTTAGCATGTCCGCCTATGACGCCTGGGTTCGAATCCTGGCGAGACCATCAGAAAAAATGTTCAGCGTTGGTTTTCCCCTCCTAATGCTGGCAACATATGTGAGGTACTATGCCATGTAAAACTTCTTTCCAAAGAGTTGTCGCACTGCGGCACGCCGTTCGGACACGGCTTTAAAAAGGAGGCCCCTTATTATTGAGCTTA
The DNA here is from genome assembly GCF_963082655.1 of Stomoxys calcitrans. NCBI lineage: Eukaryota > Metazoa > Arthropoda > Insecta > Diptera > Muscidae > Stomoxys > Stomoxys calcitrans. Next base: position 77,560,904 of record NC_081554.1, read on the forward strand.
AACTTGAATCGGACTGCACTCATTGATATGTGAGAAGTTTGTAAAATTTGCAATTTTACACTACTAATTATGATATTACAGTGGATTAAAACTAAAATCCCTATTACCTAACCCTACCTAACTAAGATTGCAAACATGAAATATGTATGTAAGGTGCTGACCTCCTTACAACAAGATCCCCCATTCGATTTCTTTAGCCCTCGTTGTGAGCGATTGTCATATCACACCCCTCGCACTTCCATGAATTTGACACCCACCATAAAAACTTGTATTTTATAGGCGAAATGACTATGGGAAAAAGTGCTAACTAAAGTTGTTTCGCTTTCGGCCAAAAGCATGACTAAAAAAGAGTGAGTGGGTGTATAGAGGATATATGTACGAGAGTACATATGTGAATATGTCTTCTGCCACAAATATACAAACAAACACACAATTACTTAAATTCGTATTGTGTAAGTATATTCAAGCTGTATATGTGGGGGTGTGTGAAAGCATATCTCACTCTTCCGAAATTCTGAGGGCATTTACTGCTTCTGGTTCCACAACTATCGCTCTATTCTGGAGAGGACATACTTTATGTTATGTTGATGTGGGTCAAGTATTTGAAATAGCGTTAACATTGCCCACGGTCGAAGGATGAATTTATGGCAACAACGTACAAGATAGCATTCATACTCGTACCTAAGGATTTTCTTCTTGGCCAAGATGAGAATGTACAGGGGAAATGTAACCGAAACACCATATTTGAAGTTTAGTTCTTTTTCGCAAGTTTTGTATGTGTTGAGATATTTTTTTTAATAAACTTTTATTGTTATTCGAAATTTGTACATAAAAAATAATACTTGGTTGCGGATATGGTCCAGTCTGATATCACATGAAATTTGTTTGCTCTTGTTTGAGGGGGGCACTTCAATAGAAAAATACACATGTACTATTTGCTTAAAGCATTAACAATAACAAACATTACTAAAACTCAATATCTTACATCACTGATGGAGGAATTGGTATAAAATTCGCTAACATGCCACAAGTTCAAGTATTGACTTGACCAAGATATGTTCGCTTGGAGTGTAATTTAATGTTTTTATAACCACCCTCGAAGCATGGGAGGTATACTAATCTCGGCATTTCATTGGTAACATTTTGAAATGAAGATCTGTTACCTTTCAATTTGGTAGTGTGTTCGGATTACCAGTGGGGTGTTCGTGCGTTTGATTTCCATCAGAGGCCTGATCTGTCGCTAAAGTGATATTCCAATGGACTGAGTTAATTATCTACCATGCAAATTTTCTTCATTATACCCTACATCACCACTGTGGTACAGGGTATTATAAGTTTGTGGACTTGTTTGTAACGCTAAGAAAGAGAAGAGTTATAAGTATACCGATCGGCTTAGAATCACTTCCTGATTCTATTTAGCTATGTCCGTCTGTCTGTTCATGTATTCTTGCGATTATTGTCTGATTGTCATGAAATTTTGCATATATCACTTCTTTGGCCCAAGGACGAACGCTTTCGATTTTGAAAACAAGTAAAAAGGCGTTAAGTTCGGCCGGGCGAACTTTGGATACCCACCACCTTGGGTATATATGTAAACCACCTTTCATCAATATCCAGTGTAAATTGCATACCTTATGTCCCATAGCAGTTTTATCGAAATATGTTCCGATTTGGACCAAATACTAATCGGTACAAGTCAAAAATATTGGTCTTTTTAGAAGCTTTAACTAAAAATAAACCGATCTGAACCATATGCGACACGGATGTCGAAAAGCCTAACATAAAGAACTGTCCCAAATCTCGGCGAAATCGGACAATAAATGCGACTTTTACGGCCCCAAAACCCTAAAACGGAGAATCGGTTTATATGGCAGCTATATCCAAATCTGGACCGATCTGGGCCAAATTGCCGAAAGATGTCGAAGGGCCTAACACAACTCACCGTCCCAAATTTCTGCAAAATCGGTAAATAAATGTGGCTTTCATGGGCCGAAGACCCTAAATCGGAGGAACGGTCTATATGGCAGCTATATCAAAATCTGAACCGATCTAGGCCACATTAACGAAGGATGTCGAAGAGCCTAACGCAACTCACTGTCTCGAATTTCGGCAAAATCGAATAAAAATGTGGCTTTTATGGGCCCAAGACCCTAAATCGGAGGATCGGTCTATATGGCAGCTATATCGAAATCTGAACCGATCTAGGCCAAATTAACGAAGTATGTCGAAGGGCCTAACACAACTTACTGTCCCAAATTTCATCAAAATCGGATAATAAATGTGGCTATTATGGGCCTTAGACCCTAAATCGGAGGATCGGTCTATATGGCAGCTATATCCAAATCTAAACCGATGTGGGCCAAATTAACGAAGGATGTCGAAGGGCTTAGCATAACTCACTGTCCCAAATTTCAGCAAAATCGGATAAAAATGTGGCTTTCATGGGCCGAAGACCCTAAATCGGAGGATCGGTCTATATGGCAGCTATATCCAAATCTAAACCGATGTGGGCCAAATTAACGAAGGATGTCGAAGGGCTTAGCATAACTCACTGTCCCAAATTTCAGCAAAATCGGATAAAAATGTGGCTTTCATGGGCCGAAGACCCTAAATCGGAGGATCGGTCTATATGGCAGCTATATTCAAATCTGAATCGAGCAGGGCCAAACTAACGAAGGATGTCGAGGGGCCTAACACAATTCACTGTCCCAAATTTCAGCAAAATCGGATAACAAATGTGGCTTTTAGGGTCTAAGACCCTAAATCGGCGGATCGGTCTATATGGGGGCTATATCAAGATATAGTCCGATATAGCCCATCTTCGAATTTAACCTGCTTATGGAAAAAAAAAGAATCTGTGCAAAGTTTCAGCCCAATATCTCTATTTTTAAAGACTGTAGCGTGATTTCAACAGACAAACGGACGGACATGTCTAGATCGTCTTAGATTTTTACACTGATCAAGAATATATATACTTTATAGGGTCGGAAATGGATATTTCGATGTGTTGCAAACGGAATGACAAAATGAATATACCCCCATCCTTCGGTGGTGGGTATAAAAAATAGGTTCAGATTTAGATATAGCTCCCATATATATCCTTCATCCGGTATGGCTTTTTATACCCTACACCACAATTGTGGTACAAGGTATTTTAACTTAGTGAATTAGTTTGTAACACCCAAAATGAAGAAGATAGACCCATTGATAAGTATACCGATCGACTCAGAATCACTTTCTGATTCGATTTAGCTATGTCTGTCTGTCCGTCTGTCCACGTTAATTTGTGTACAAAGTACAGGTCGCAATTTTCTCCCGATCGTCTTCAAATTTGGTATGGGAATGTTTCTCGGACTAGAAGCCTATTGAAATTGGAAAAAATCGGTTCAGATTTGGATATAGCTCGGTTGTCTGCAGTTGTGTTTGACTTCTAAACATTTTGATTCGCTCATAATAATTCTTTTCATTTCTTTAGTCTTCCTTCTTATAGGCATTTCTTTTCTCCCGACACGTCTATACCTTTTGGTGCACTACCACAATCTCCAGGCTTACTCGGTATGCTGCATTATTGGCTTCAGTGGCATTTCGATACTACTGGTCGTACCATTAGTTACTTGTCGTAGTTCCTAGGCCTTGCGTGAACTCCTTACTTAGGAACTGAAGTATCGATATTATAGCGTTTTTCATGGAGTCTTCAGTGGTTTTGAATTGTAACGCTATATCATAGGAATAAGGTGAGCTGTGTTATTATTCGACCTCAAGTCTGTTTATTCTTATGTAAAACTTAAGTGGTAAGCACAAACCCTTCAATCTCTGGAACAAACCAAATCTCAGATCCCTAGAAGGTAGACGATGAAATACTTAGGTATATATCTCGACAAATTTTTATATTATGACAAACATGTTGTGAATTCCGTAAGAAGGGCTAAGAGGACATTTTTAGTGTTTAAAACTCTGTTCTATTCAAAGTGCTTAGAGCAGAAGGTTTCACCTTCTTCACCTTTATAATAATGTACAAGACATTAATAAGACCCATGTTAACATATGGATGCTCCATATGGTTCAACAGCTCCACTGCGTATATGGAAAGAATTCTTATATATAAAAACCAATTTGTGTTTGTTTGTTCCGTATAGACTCAAAAACAGCTGAACCTATTATCTTGAAATTTTCACAGATTGTGTAGGTTGGTCTGGAAGGAAACATAGGCTATATAATCTTTTGATATCGGGAGGGAGGGCGGACCCTCCCCTTATCCCAAAAGTACTACCCAAAAATAAAAGTGGACCGAACGGGACAGTATGGGATTCAAATGAAAGATATTCAAGAGCAGAGTACGAATAAAAGTATCTGGAGGGTTGCCCCAGCCCCAAAACCCCTTAAAAAAGGTTTATTTTATGATCATGACAATATGGGACTCAAATGAAAGGTATACGGGAGTAGATGACGAATGTGGTCCGGAGCAGGAATAGGCTTTATAATTTATTGAAAACGGAAGGGGGCGGACCCTCCACCGTTACCGCAAAAACACCACCCAAAATCTAATGTGGACCGATAAGGACAATATGGGTACCAAATGAAAAGTATGCGGGAGTAGATAACGAATGTGGCATACAAATTAATGTCGAAGTATTGGGGGTCACCCCACCCCCACAAAAATGCCCAAAATGGGCACATTAGCCAATCATGGATATATGGGACTCGGTTTGTTCGTCCCGTATAGACTAACAAGTAAAAGCGTGCTAAGTTCGGCCGGGCCGAATCTTACATACCCTCCACCATAGATCGCATTTGCCGAGTTCTTCTCCCGGCATCTCTTCTTAGGCAAAAAAGGATAAAAGAAAAGATTTGCTCTGCTATTATTATATTATTAGATGTTGGAGACCTATGTAAAATGTCAGCCAATTCGAATAAGAATTGCGCCCTTTGGGGGCTCAAGAAATAAAATAGAGAGATCGATTTATATGGGAGCTGTATCGGGCTATAGACCGATTCAGATCATAATAAACACGTATGTTGATGGTCACGAGAAGATCCGTAGTACATAATTTCAGACAATTCGGATAATAATTGCGACCTCTAGAGGCTCTAGAGGCTCAAGAAGTCAAGATCCCAGATCGGTTAATATGTCAGCAATATCAGGTTATGGACCGATTTGAATCATACTTGGCACAGATGTTGGATATCATAACAAAACACGTCGTGCAAAATTTCATTCGAATCGGATAAGCATTGCGCACTCTAGAGGCTCAAGAAGTCAAGACCCAAGATCGGTTTATATGGCAGCTATATTAGGTTATCGGTCGATTTGAACCATACTTGGCACAGTTGTTGGATATCATAACAAAACACGTCGTGCAAAATTTCATTCCAATTGGATAAGAATTGCGCACTCTAGAGGCTCAAGAAGTCAAGACCCAAGATCGGTTTATATGGCAGCTATATTAGGTTATGAACCGATTTGAACCATACTTGGCACAGTTGTTGGATATCATAACAAAACACGTCGTGCAAAATTTCATTCCAATTGGATAAGAATTGCGCTCTCTAGAGGCTCAAGAAGTCAAGACCCAAGATCGGTTTATATGGCAGCTATATTAGGTTATAGACCGAATTGAACCATACTTGGCACAGTTGTTGGATATCATAACAAAACACGTCGTGCCAAAATTAATTCAAATCGAATAAGAATTGCGCCCCCTAGAGGCTCAAGAAGTCAAGACCCAAGATCGGTTTATATGGCAGCTATATCAAAACATGGACCGATTTGAACCATACTTGGCACAGTTATTGGATATCATAACAAAACACGTCGTGCGAAATTTCATTCCAATCGGATAACAATTGCGCACTCTAGAGGCTCAAGAAGTCAAGATCGGTTTATATGGCAGCTATATCAAAACATGGACCGATATGGCCCATTTACAATACCAACCGACCTACACTAATAAGAAGTACTTGTGCAAAATTTCATGCAGCTAGCTTTACTCCTTCGGAAGTTAGCGTGCTTTCGACGGACTGACGGACGGACGGACAGACGGACGGACATGGCTAGATCGACATAAAATGTCGCGACGATCAAGAATATATATACTTTATGTGGTCTCAGACGAATATTTCGAGTAGTTACAAACAGAATGACGAAATTAGTATACCCCCCATCTTATGGTGGAGGGTATAAAAAACGGCAGGACCGATTTTCTTATATTTATTATTTATAATTTTTCGGTATCGGAAGGGGACGGACCCTCCCCCTTAAGCCAAAAACACAACCCAAAATCAAAAGTGGACCGATCAGGACAATATAGGTATCAAATGAAAGGTATTAGAGAGTAGAATACAAATATGGTACTAAAATTAGAGTCTAAGTATTCATCGGACCGCCTCAACCCCAAAACTTCCTCGAACAGACATATTGGAGTTCATTTCAATATGGGGCACAAATGAATGGTATTCAGGAGTAGATTTCGAATCTGGCATACAAAATCACATCGGAGTATAGGGGGTCACGTCACCCCATTAGACCCATTATGGCTGTATGATACTTGGCTGAACCGATTTTTTTGAAATGTTCATAGGTTGTGTACGTTTATCTGATATCGGGTGGAGGCGGGCCCTCCTCCTTACCCCAAAACGCCACCCATATCCGAAAGTGGTTCGATGGGCACAATAAGGGTATCAAATGAAAGGTATTGGAGACCAGAAAACGAATATGGTATTAAAATTTGGGTCCAAGTACCCAGTGGGTCCCCGTTCAAGTCTAGGTGGCGCTTTTCCTCTTAAACATACGTCAAATGGGTTATTTGACCCATTATGACAATATGGAACTCAAATGAAAGATATTTGAGAGTAGAAAACGAATTTGATATTCAATTTTGGAGCACCCTTTAAACTGAACGTCATTTCCGTTGGGAATAAAGAACGAATTTGATAGTGCCGGTGGCCTTCCCAACCCCAACACCCTCTAAACGGTTCATATTTACCGGCCATGGCAACATGGGGATCAAATTAAAGAGATTTGGAAGAGCAGCACGAATTTTCGAAATGTCTGAGGTGCTATCCCTCCCCTGATGAGGACATTACCCTAAAGAAGAACATTACCACCAGGAACCGTGTGCCATGTATGGCATTGTACCTCGCTAATGTCGCTAACATTAAGAGGGGATAAACCCGCTTTGTCCGATGTTCTTGCAAGGATTCGAACGCTTTCAGCGCCATAGGCTACAATGGCACGAATTCGATATCCGCATTCAGGGCGAAGTGTCCCCACCCTAAAAAGATATTGGAGTGTTATAGAAGGCGCAGCGGAGCGGGCCCGGTTCGGCTAGTATGTATTATAAACTCAATTCTAAAAGGATTTTTCCCTACAGAATCGTTTGAAGTTCTCGATAGCAAAATCTACATGGCATTCCCATCTTCTATCATTTAAATAGAAGGGCCAATGATAATCCGGACGGATTGGAATAATGTTAGGTTTGACACTTCAAACCCAGAAATAGACAGAAAAATTGCAGCTAGAAGAAATTATAGTAAATATTGGTGGCTAACCCAGCAATAACCATCTCTTCGAAAAAATTTAAATATTGATCTGAAACCTAATAAATTTCCCACATTCTTGGTTTTTTAAAGCTGTCGGGCTATCTAATCATATCGGTCGGTGACTCCGTCTGACAAAATACGGATATCGTTCGAATGAATGAAGCCATCTGCTTAAAATTTTCCACACATATTTCCGATTGATAAAGGTCGTGGGAATTTTTAACGTTTGCCTAATGCCTTTCATGTAGCATTGCGGTTTTTTCTGCACTTCTTCCATAACCATTACAGAACCAATAAATTTTTTCTAGTTTTCAATATCAAAACCACATACATATGTATGAGAAATTTATAGATTCTTCTTTCGGGGGGAATTACTATGCAGCATTGTGCAGTGAATGCATTTACTAGCCTATGGGGGAATTAAATTCAATTTAGTTATTAATATTTGACCCCAGCACAAATTCTCTTTACGATTCAATTTGTGCCACACATAATTGGAATTTAGACAATAATTAAACATTCATTAAACATACATCCGCCTTAAATGGAATAACCACATAAATTCCCCATAACTAGCATCTGCTTTTCGAGTATAAGCTCTAATGCTCTCTTCTTGATGATGTCCTTTGGCTTGGTTTTGGTCCTTTTGCCCTGGTCACTTATAAATTATTCATGTTTATTAGTCCTATTTGTATCGTCATCAACTCAGCTCCAAGTACTTTGGTTTTATTATCATAACAAGACTTCTCTTGTGGCAGAGAGAGAAGTGAGCAACTGCAATGGCTGGATGATGCATGTTCGGAATCAAGGAGTGAGTGAGTGGGTGAATAAAAGTGTGAGCAAGCAAGAGTTCATGGAATTGTATTGTTAAGTGTGTGTATGGGTGACTCGGAACAGCTCGAGGAGAGGAGGAGATGCAGCATCATATCCTATGACAATAGCTACTTAAAGAAGAAGTGCTGGGAAAAAAGTTGAGTGAGATTTTGGGGAAGGAGTGATTATTTTATTGGGGTTAAAAGTTTTAAATTGACATTTTTCTGACTTTAATGAACAGAGTAGGAAAAAAGTGGGAGGAAGAGAGAGAGAAAATCCTTAATACAAAGGATCTATTTTCCATTACAAAATTTTAGACTGTTACTATGGTGATCAAATTATGGGGACTTTGTTTTTTCTATCATACTTCACAGAAGGAATGGCATACTAACTTCATCACTAATTAGAGGGTTAGATTGGGTTGAGAAGAGAGTGCGGATTTAAACCCATCCAATGCCACATGTAGCTAAACCACAAAACATTTGGTTTTACGCTCTAAAAAAAGTATCTTTAAAAAGCGTGCAATTCCATTGAAGATATGTATGAGGCACACTTAGCAACTCTGCGGTTAACAGCAACGCTCCAAATGAAGGATTTGCATAAGGAAAAAGGAGAGAGGAGAATGTGTATTTCGCATGAAAATGGGAACTTTAATGACATGAGTGCGTAGTGAGAAGTGAGCTGTTCAGGAGTCAGATTGAGGTCCGGATATTCTACTAAAAAATTAAATATCAAACTGATGGCCGGCAAATCCTGCCGTAGTGAGAAGGAAATAGTCTTTTTTTGTTCCTAAGCAGGTTAAGTTCGACGATGAGATATATCGGACTGTATCTTGATATAGCCCCCATATAGACCGATCCGCCGATTGAGTCGGCGTTTAGAACCCATTGACAAGTTTAACCTGTTTAAATCATAAAACTACTTTGAGAGCAAATTAAAATGAGCGCAAAAAAATCATCAAAATACTGAAGTTGATTTGCCTAACTATTACCATAAAACTAAGATATTAATATAGACAAGCACATTTTGAGGGCTTTGAGAGATTAGGATCGGCCAATAAATAGCGTGTTGGCAATAAGTACAAAATTCTGCTCTGACTTTAACAAAATGCCCCCCGACTACAAATTTCAAAAAAAAAGTTTGAGGCGTCTTTACCAATTTCACAGAAACAAAAGACTTTTGTTAATTTTCGATTTTGTAAAAATTTGGGATGGCCCCTCCCCCAAATAAAATCCTGGCTACGTCCCAGGCTCCCATATATATGTTAATCAGATTTTGGGTCATTTGCAACAATGTTGTCATTTGTCAACCGTAGTTATTACAATTTGAACATATTTGCTCGAAATTTGATATGGATTGTTTAATAACCCATCTGAAAACATCCGCCGAGGTTCATCAAAATTAGTTCAGAATTGGATATAGCTCCCACATTGTACTTGTATGGCAGGTGCATCGCCCGATTTTTGCCCTTCCTTACTGGTTTAAGACTGTACGCACAGACGGACGAAAAAAAATTTCAAAATTTCAGCCGAATCGCACAAAAATTTCGGCTTGTAAGGGCTCGAGAAATCAAATCGGGAGATCGGTTTATAGGGGAGCTATATCATGTTCTAGACCGATTTGAACCGAACTTGGCCCAGTTGTTAAGAGTCGTAATAGAACACTATTAGCAAAATTTCAGCCAAAACGGATGTGAATTGCGGCTTCCAGGGGCTCAAGAAGTCAAATCGGGCGATCGGTTTATATGGGAGCTATACCAGGTTCTTGACCGATTTAAACCGTACATAGCACAGTTGCTGGAAGTCACAATAAAACAGTATGTGTAAAATTTTAGTCAAATCGGCCAAAGTTGAGTTCTGTTATGATTTTCAAGAACTGTGCCAAGTACGGTCTATAACCTGATATAGCTCCCGATCGCCCGATTGGAGGTCTTGAGCCCTTACAAGCCGCAATTCTGAGCCCTTACAAGACGCTGATTGGCTGAAATCTTATTTTTATACCCGCTACCGAAGGATGGGGGTATATTCATTTTGCCATTGCGTTGCAACACATCCAAATATCCATTTCCGACCCTATAAAGTATATGTACTCTTGATCAGCATAAAAATCTAAGACTATCTAGACATGTCCGTCCGTCTGTCTGTTGAAATCACGCTACAGTCTTCAAAAATAGAGATATTGAGCTGAATCTTTGCACAGATTCTTTTTTGTGTCCATAAGCAGGTTAAGGTCGAAGATGGGCTGTATCGGACTTTATCTTGATATAGCCCCCATATAGAACGATCCGCTGATTTAGGGTCTTAGGCCCATAAAAGCCACATTTATTATCTGATTTTGCTGAAATTTAGAACAGTGACTTGTGTTATGCGACTTCTTATTTCCAATTGGCTCAGGTCGGTCCAGATTTGGATATAGCTGTCATATAGATCGATCCGCCGATTTAGGGTCGTAGGCCCATAGAATCTACATTTATTATCAAATTTTGCTGAAATTTGGGACAGTGAATTGCGTTAGACTCTTTGACAACCTTCGTCGATTTGGTCCAGATCGGTCCAGATTTGGATATAGCTGCCAAATTGGCCGATCCTCTGATTTAGGGTCTTAGGTCCATAAAAGCCACATTTATTATCCGATTTTGCTGGAATTTGGGACAGTGAGTTGTCTTAGACCCTTCGACAACTTTCTGCAATTTGGCCTTGATCGGTCCAGATTTGGATATAGCTGTCATATAGATCGATATGCCGATTTAGGGTCTTAGGCCCATAGAATCTACATTTATAATAAAATTTTGCTGTAATTTGGGACAGTGAATTGTGTTAGGCTCTTTGACTTTCTTCTTCAATTTGGCCCAGATCGGTCCAGATTTGAATATAGCTGCCATATAGACCGATCTCTCGATTTTAGGTTTTGGGCCAATAAACGGCGCATTTATTGTCCGATTTCGCCGAAATTTGGGACAATGAGTTGTGTTAGGCTCATCGACATTTTTCTGCAACTTGGCCGAAATCGGATCAGATTTGGATATAGCTACCATATAGACCGATCTCTCGGTTTTAGGTTTTGGGGCCATAAAAAGCACATTTATTGTCCGATGTCGCCGCAATTTTGGACAGTAAGCTGTGTTGGGCCCTTCGACATTCTTCGTCAATTTCACGCAGATCGGTCCAGATTTGAATGTAGGTGCCATATAGACCGATCTCTCGATTTCATGTTTTGGGCCCTTAAAAGGCGCATTTATTGTCCAATGTTGCCGAAATTTGGGATAGAGAGCTAAGTTAAGCCACTTCACATATTTCTGCAATTTGGTCTAGATCGATCAAGATTTGCATATAACTGCCATATAGACCGATCCCTCGATTTAAAGTCTTGGCCCCAAAAAGGCGCATTTATAATCCGATTTAACTGAAATTTGACACATTGGCTTTTCGACATCCATGTTGTATATGGTTCAGATAGTGCGACCAAAATCAGTCCATAACCTGATATAGCTCCCATGTAAACAGGTCTCTCGACCATCCTTGTTCGGTTCCTAGAAAATTTAATTTTTGCTGGTTTGGCATAAGTTTGGTATGTAGAATAAATTTATGCCCTACAACTTAATTTATTTTGTATAAATTTTTAGCAGACCCCTAGTGGTGGATCCCCAAGATTCTGCCTGGCCGAACTTAGCACGCTTTTACATGTTTTCTATCCGCGTACTTACCAGAAATTTCTTTTCATTTTTGTCCCCAGTAGAATATTTTTGATGGTCGCCCATAGTATGGACGATAAAATTCCTATGCAGTGCCTATGTCAGGGTTTTCACCATTTATCCAACCGTCCCTTATTTAATGACTTATCCAGTCTCTGAGGACCCGGTCCAATTAATGATTGGGTCAGTGCCGGTTCTCATTGTTTAAGACTCCTTCGAATTTCAATGCAAACCGCTAGGGATTTTTCTATTCCATGCACAACCTGCTGCAGGGCTGTTGCTAATGATTATACTTTAATATAGGAATGCTGCTGGTATCTGAACAATTTGCCGGATATCCTATTGTTTATCATGGAATCAATAATGTGCTCTATTACATAATCTTTTACAATAAATGTAAGAAGCAATTACACTAACATCAAACAAAAAAGGGATTCATTTTTCTGTTGTGATTCGTTTTGTATCCTCGGGCACTCTAATACACATACATACATACCTATGTTATGTATGTCAACATATGGAAACACATCAAAATTTATTGTTTTTTAAAAGGACCTATTATGACTTGTGGTGGTGTCCATTCCCTTAAAAACTCATTAAAGCTTCAAGCATTTTTATTCGGTTTGTTTAGTTTCTAGTTTCAGTTATGGAGTTGGCCAAAGAGGCAGCGGCAAGCGACAAGGGGTAGGTAGGTTGGGTTGCGAATGTGGCCACGGCAATCATACAAAAGATGAAAAATCTCTCACAAAAGTTCCACTTCGCCTTGGAGATGAAGGCCACTCCACCACAGGCTTTCATTTGAAAAAAGGAAGAGTTAAGGTCACAGTCATATTTCAGTCCTCTATTTTGCCTTTTTTTGTAGTGGCTGTTGTTTTGCCTTGTTTGCCCATTGCAGAATGGAAAAATGAAAAGCTTTTAGGTGTTCATACACAAGCTGGGGGCCGTTTTATTGAATGCCGCCGTCGGCAACCTCTTTACAAATGAAGCCTGTAATGAAAGGAGGCTTTTGTGTTTTCTTTTTCTTTCTTTTGCTCTCTCCCTCTCGCTTACTTTTAATGTTTACTTAGTACATGCTGGGACCAGTATCCTCGTGCAGAAAGGTAGAAAGAATATGGTCGTGCTCGTGCCATTGTCGTTGTTATTGGCATTTGTGTGTGCCTAAGGAGGCCAATGTAATTGGGAAATCTCCAAAATACTTTGGGTTATTGTCAACAAATTATTCCATAAGAATTCATTAGATATAAAAATGAACATTAAGAATGTTTTGGGTCTAAATGTCTGCAAAAATTTGGTGTTTCATGGAATTCGGCTGTTATTATTAGACCCTAAGAGTGGGTTTACCAAATTTAGAAAGGGTAGCTTAGATGCAGGAAAACAACGAATGGTGTGGGAACGTAAGCTTGTGATTTTTCATAGATTTTCTGGAAAAATTGTTTCATAGTGCACATTTGTGGGGGTGGGAACTTGTTTTTTGATATCAATTTAAAATTTTGTAGCTTAAGTCTAAGACTTATGCTATGGTAACTTATTTTAGTTTCTTAGGAAACTCAGTGCTTAGAACATGGAATATTTTCAAATAATTCTTATTTTACTCTAATTGGCTATGACAGAACATTGGTTCCACTAGCCGAACGTAGAATAGCGTTCCAAGTGCCTCGATCTTCTGCGCTCATTCTAAAATCTCTGACACCAAGTTTCGAGGTGTCTTCCACCACTTGATCTTTCCATCGGGCTTTTGGTTGAATAAGCTCCAGCATAGAAGGTTTGCGTGTCTTCAAAAGACTTCTATACTGGAGCTTCTTCATCTATTCTGACAACATGACCTAGCCCACCCAGCCGTTGTATTTTGATTTTAAAAGACGAGGCAGTGCTTGGAGTGTTTGAGAGAAAGATTCTTCGTAATACATATGGACCAGTTTGCGTTAATGGAGAACATAGGCGTCGTATGAATCACGAGCCTTAAGGCTAAGACCCTAAGACCCTAAATCGGCGGATCGGTCTTTATGGGGGCTATATCAAGATATAGTCCGATATAGCCCATCTTCGAACTTGACCTTCTTATGGACAAAAAAAATCTGTGCAGAATTCCAGCTCCATATCTCTATTTTTGGAGACTGTAGCGAGATTTCAACGGACAGACGGACGGACATGGCTAGATCATCTTAGATTTTTACGCTGATCAAGAATACATATACTTTAAGACAAAATGAATATATCCCCATTCTTTGGTGGTGGGTATAACAAAAAACGGCTCAGGCAGGGTGTAATCCACACCGATCCACCGGTCAGGTAATAAAGAAACAAGGTCACCTTTCGACAGACGAAAATTATACTTACTTACTTACTTTTAAAAGACGAGGCAGTGCTTGGAGTGTTTGAGAGAAAGATTCTTCGTAATACATATGGACCAGTTTGCGTTAATGGAGGACATAGGCGTCGGAGTGTAGGCGTTGGAGTGTTTGAGAGAAAGATTCTTCGTAATACATATGGACCAGTTTACGTTAATGGAGAATCACGAGCCTTAAGGCTCGTGATTCCTACGACGCCTATGTTCTCCATTAACGCAAACTGGTCCATATGTATTACGAAGAATCTTTCTCTCAAACACTCCAAGCACTGCCTCGTCTTTTAAAAGTAAGTAAGTAAGTATAATTTTCGTCTGTCGAAAGATGGCCTTGTTTCTTTATTACCTGACCGGTGGATCAGTGTGGATTACACCCTGCCTGAGCCGTTTTTTGTTATACCCACTACCGAAGAATGGGGATATATTCATTTTGTCTTAAATTATATGACTTCTTGATCAGCGTACAAATCTAAGACGATCTAGCCATGTCCGTCCGTCTGTCCGTTGAAATCACGCTACAGTCTTCAAAAATAGAGATATGGAGCTGGAACTCTGCACAGATTTTTTTGTCCATAAGTAGGTCAAGTTCGAAGATGGGCTATATCGGACTATATCTTGATATAGCCCCCATAAAGACCGATTCGCCGATTTAGGGTCTTAGGCCCATAAAAGCCACATTCATTATCCGATTTTGATGAAATTTGGAACAGTGAGTTGTGTTAGGCCCTTCGACATCCTTCTTCAATTTGGCCCGGATCGGTCCAGATTTGGATATAGCTGCCATATAGATCGATCTCTCGATTTAAGGTCTTGGGCCTGTAAAATGCGAATTTTCTGCCCGATTTGACTGAAATGTGGAACACTGAGTTGTGTTAGGCTAGTCGACATCTCACTTAAATTTGGCCCAGATGGGTCCAAATTTGGATATATCTGCCATATAGGCCGATCTCTCGATTTAAGGCTTTGGACCCATAAAAGGTGCATTTATTGTACGATTTCTCCGAAATTTGGGACAGTGAGTTGTGTTTGGCCCTTCGACAACCCTCTTCAATTTGGCCCAGATCGGTTCAGATTTGGATATAGCTGCCATATAGACCGATCTCTCGATTTAAAGTCTCGGTCCCATACAGAGATCATTTAAAATCCGATTTCGCTGAAATTTGACAAAGTGACTTATGTGAGGCTTTTCGATATCCGTCTCGTATATGGTTCAGAGCGGTCTATATTTGGATACGGCTACCAAAAAGACCAATATAATGTTCTACAAAATTGAACAATTATTTGTACTTATTAGACCTCTCAATATCCGTATCGAATTTGATCCAAACCGGACCATATTTCGATAAAGCTGCTATGGGGGCATATTTCACAGGATTATGACGAAAGGTGGTTTACATATATACCCAAGGTGGTGGGTAACCAAAGTTCGGCCCGGCCGAACTTAACGCCTTTTTACTTACTGATAAAAAGTACTGTACCACTATTCTTCATAGAAGATATTGGAACCACGATGTCCCTGGTAATAGAAGTTACATAGACTTCTATACGAATGGTTCCAAACAAACTGCCCTCACTTGTCGCAGATCTCTCAACGAGATAGCTGAACAGTTCAAAATTCACCTGTTCTGAGTGCCCGGCCACAGGGATATACAAGGGAATTGTTAAGCGGACAAGCTTGCGAGACTAGGAACTACCTTAGGTTAGGTTAGGTAAAAGAGGCAGACAGACTCACTTAGACAATTTTAAGTCCATTGTGATACCACAGTAGCGACAGACAAAAGATTCTGCCGGAAATCGAACCCACGACTCCTGGTAATCAAAGCACGCTACCAACTCGGCTACCGGGGCGCCCTAGAAACTACACATTCCAGGGAAACTGGAATCTGTGGGTATGCCTCTAGCGACATGTAAGCAAAGTTTTCGGGATCAAGTCCGAAGAGCAGCGAATGATAGGTGGTCACAAAGGAGAGGCGGTGAGCATTCCAAAACTATGTGGCATAATCTAGACTTGAAGAGGTCTACCGCTTTGCTGTCATTAGCTAGATGAGACGTCTTAGTCACTGTGTCCATCATGACAGGTTACCGTCTAATCGGAAAACATGCTGACAGACTGAAGAGTGCCAGTATCGACTTTTGCAGAAGCTGTGAGAACATCGAAGAGGGAGAGACTATAGAACACCTTCTGTGTGTGTGTGCTGCACTGGCAGTCAGAAGGAGTTTCAATTTAGGTTCTCATTTCTTTCAGAACATGTCTGATTGAACGGTTTTGAACGTTCGCAAGTTGTTGGGGTTTTTAAAGCGATCTGGATGGCCCAAAGACAGGAACTAGTAGGTATCTTCCTTTGGTATCACAATGGACGAAAACGTCTAAGTTAGTATGATGGCAGATTGCCATTTTAACCCAACCAAAACCTAAACTGTATCTTAACACTCACTTAATTTCCCTATTTAGGGAAAATGCGAGCACTTGATTCCTTATAAACATGAAAGTAGACAAAATTGTCTTTAGGTACATTAGGTCGGACGAGGTCGGACAAACAAAGTTGTGCTCCAAGAAACACGAGGAAAATTACGAAAACTTCATACAAAAAACCGATGCACCTTAACACCCAAAATGTTAGTCTACAGTAATAAATAATCAAACATTCTTATTTGTATACCCTACAACGCTACTGTGGTATAGGGTATTGTTACTTAGGGCATTTGTTTGTAACACCCAGAAGGAAGAGAGATAAGGATACCGATCGACTCAGAATCACTTTCTGATTCGATTTAGCAATGTCCGTCCGTCTGTCTGCCTGTCCATCTGTATGTCCGTCTGGTCATATTAATTTGTGTACAAAGCACAGGACGAAACTTTCGTCCGATCGTCTTTAAATTTGGTATAGGCATCTGTTTCGGCCTAGAGACAGAGGCTATTGAAATTGGAAAAATTGGTTCAGATTTTAATATAGCTCCCATATACATGTTCGTCCGATTTGCTGTAAGTGTTAATTTTTCAAAATTTGGTTTAAAACCCCAAACAATTAAACACAACAACCGCCGACAACTTTAGCAGATCATTTCTAAACACAGAGTTGCCATTTTAGGCACAGTTATAGACAGGTCTTATAGAACTCCCGTGGCAAATTTTAACCAAATCATATAAAAAATACTCATTTTATAAGCTAAAGATGTTTAATGTCGATATTGGTCTATACGGCAGCTGCATCAAAATATAAGCCGATTTTGGTTGGTTGGGTTGCCCAAAAAGTAATTGCGGATTTTTCATATAGTCGGCATTGACAAATTTTTTCACAGCTTGTGACTCTGTAATTGCATTCTTTCTTCTCTCAGTTATCAGCTGTTACTTTTAGCTTGCTTTAGAAAAAAAGTGTAAAAAAAGTATATTTGCTTAAAGTTCATTCTAAGTTTTATTAAAAATGCATTTAATTTCTTTTAAAAAATCCGCAATTACTTTTTGGGCAACCCAATATATGGCGTGGAAATTGATGGGTATGATATAAAACAAAAACAAAATATTTTTCAAAGTTTCAGCGAAATCGGACATGTTTAGACATGTTCGGTTGATAAGGCTAACCTGTTGGCTGATATATTTGCAGGGAACTCTTCCCTGCCGGATAGCAATCAACCACTCCTCTCAATCGAAATTGTATCTGGGGTTATGCCCCAAATATTTGAGAATCTAGACGTAAATAAATCCCCGCGCCCGGATGGCACATCAACACTTGTCTTGCGCAAGTGTTCTTCGACGCTCGCTCGTCCATTACGCAACCTTTTTAACCATGCCTACCGTGCGGGAGTCTTCCCGGCGCGTTGGAAGGTTGCGAACGTTCAGCCAATACCCAAGAAAGGTGAGGCAAACAACCCTGCGAATTATCGGCCAATTGCGATATGCTCCGCTCTCTCCAGGTTCATGGAGAGCATTGTTAATCACCATCTTGAGAGGTATTGAGAGCCTAATGGCCTTCTTAGCGACCAACAGTATGGGTTCCGCAGAAATCGCGCTACGGGCGACCTCATGGCACTTCTGTCGGAACGTTGGAGCTCAATTCACCAATTTGGTGACAGTAAGGTTGTGGCTCTGGATATCTCCAAGGCATTTGATAGGGTCTGGCACGGTGCACTACTATCAAAGCTTGTCGCATTTGGTGTCGGTAATGGCTCAGAGTTTGCACTATTCGAGTCGTTATAGATGGGTTCTCATTCAATCAGCCCAAATTGATCGCAGGTGTACCCAAGGGCTCTGTTCTTTCTCCTTCTATTTTTCTTATTTTCATCAATGATCTGTTGGGTCAGACATCGAATTCGATCTACTAATTTGCGGATGACAGTAATCTCTGTCATTCGTACTCATTCGACCATAGGCCGAGTATTCGAGAGATTGAGGGCAGGAGGCGGGTTATGGATGATACACTCTGCCAGGATTTGCTGTCCATTTCTCAGTGGGGTCGAATGAATCGAGTAGATTTTAATGCACGTTTAATCCATTACGATCATCTTTGTCTATCAATGGTGTAGATGCTGAGCAATCAGAAGCTCTTGATGTTCTGGGCATAAAAATACAAAGTGATGTCCGTTGGGCTTAACATGTATTTGAAGTATCGAAAGAAGCATTCAGGTGTAAGAATTACGGAAGACTCAATGCTGCTTGTTGTCACACAAGCGATTCGATCATATTTGTCTATCAACGGTGTAGATGTTGAGCAATCAGAAGCTCTTGATGTTCTAAGCATGAAAATACAAAGTTAAGTCCGTTGGGCTAAACATGTATTTGAAGTGTCGAAAGAAGCATTTAAGTGTTTAGGCTTCCTTAAACGGTGTACGAATTACTTCACTCCGTC